>NC_081841.1:69496897-69796897 GCF_963259705.1 Myotis daubentonii | reverse complement strand
CCCGAGATCTTCAAACATCAAGACTACGACGGCTGCAAAGCGGACATCTGGAGCTTGGGGGTGACGTTGTACAAAACGGTGACGGGAAAGTTGCCATTCAAGGGAGCCAACATTGTGAGGCAGAGGGAGAAGATCCTGGCGGGGAAGTTCGAAGTGCCGCACTTCCTGAGCAGGAAAGGTCAAAGTTTTTTAAAACGACTAATTACTGTGGACCCCAACCAGAGGCCGACCATGGAAGAGGTCATGGAGGACCCCTGGCTCAACATGGGCCAGGAGGAGGAGCCGCTGCGGCCCTACATCGAGCCACCCCAGGAGGACTTGGACCCCCGCGTCACAGAAATGATGCTGGACCTGGGCTTCAACCAGGAAGAGATCGAGCATTCAGTGAAGCAGAGGACATTTAATAAAGTGATGGGGACATACAGGATCCTGAGGGAGACCCAGACCAAGATGCCCGGCCGCACCATCCGGGTAAGGCCCTACCCCTCCCTTGAGGCCAGGAGGATTTTCTCCAGCCAGGAGGTGGGTGAGTCATTTGAAGGAAAAACAGAACCACCTTCCAATCCCCTAGACTGCCCGGGGTCTAAGGTGACCACTCCCCCACCCAACCTGGTGGAAACCATATCCACCACTCCCCCAGCCGACCCCATTGAGTTCATGACAGCTACCCCCAGCCCAGTCCTGCAGCGCGGCTCTGAGGGCTCCCCCGCCATGCGCAACAGCCGCAGCAGCAGCATTATCAGCAGCCGGGGAGCCCCAGGGGGAGCTGCCCATGAACTGGGCCTCCACACTGGGCAGGCTGAGGAGGAGAGCAATGACCTAGACTACCCGGGGTCGAACGTGACCACTCCCCCAGGCAGCCTGGTGGAAACCATACCCACCACTCCCCCAGCTGACCCCCCTGAGTTCAGGACAGCTACCCCCAGCCCAGTCCTGAAGCGCGGCCGTGGGGGCTCCCCGACCATGCGCAACAAAAGCCACAGGAGCAACATCAGCAGGGGTAGAGCCAGAGGGGGAGCCGCCCATGAACGCGGCCTCCACACTGGGCAGGCTGAGGAGGAGAGCAAAGAAATAGACTGCCCGGGGTCGAACGCAACCACTCCCACAAGCAGCCTGGTGGAATCCATATCCACCACTCCCCCAGCCGGCCCCCCTGAGTTCAGGACAGCTACCCCCAGCCCAGTGCTAAATCTTGGCCCTGTTGGATCCACCACCATGGGCAACAAAAGCCACAGGAGCACAATCAGCAGGGGTAGAGACCAAGGGGAAATTTCCCATGAACGCGGCCTCCACACTGGGCAGGCTGAGGAGGATTCCGAAGACACAGACTGCCCGGGGTCGAACGCGACCACTCCCCCATCCAGCATGGAAGCTATAACCACCACTCCCCCAATCAAATGCTCTGCGTTCAGGACAGATACCCGCAGCCCAGTCTTGAGCACCATCATCACGGGTGGAGCCAAAGGGGGAGCCGCCCATGAAAGCAGTCTCCACAATGGGCAGGGTGATGGGGGCAGCCCAGTCTCTCCCTCTGGACACAGCCAGGGCCGGCCTGGGTGGGTTAGGAGGGCCTGGAGATTCATTTCAAAATGGACTTGCTGTGGGTCACCCAAGAAGAAGAAAGGTTTTAGAAGGACGAAAGTCCAACCCATGTAAAATTAAAAATTTTTGACGGTGAAGGTGAGACAACAGTTACCTCAAAGGTGCAGGTGCGGAGCTCCAGGAAGGCCATGCACGTGATCTGGGAGCTGAGCCACAGGATGGATGTAACCAGCTCGGGGCCAGTGGCACCAGAAATAAAGGCAGTCTGTGCCAGGTGAGAGCACGTGGTGCAGCCAAGGATGGAGGCGTGCGAAGGGCTGAAAGGATGCATCCAAGAGGATCATGACCTTGGCTCACTATCAGCACCAACACCGGGCACAAGGTTCATTGAAGAACACTGCCCAGCAGGCCGAGACACGGAACTTCTCTGCTGCAGTCTGGCTGGCTGTGCTCCAGGCCTCCCCCAACAAAGTCTGAGTGGCCAAGAGCCAGCGATACCCCGACAAAGTCCAGGAGGCAGCGACCCAGCAGTCCCCCGACGTTGTTCAAGAGAAGGCGATCCAGAGGTCCCCCGAGGCTGTTCAAGAGAAGGCGATCCAGAGGTCCCCCGAGGCTGTTCAAGAGAAGGCGATCCAGAGGTCCCCCGAGGCTGTTCAAGAGAAGGCGATCCAGAGGTCCCCGGACGCTGTTCAAGAGAAGGGGACCCAGAGGTCCCGAGATGCTGTTCAAGAGAAGGCGATCCAGAGGAACCCAGACGCTGTTCAGGAGAAGGCGATCCAGAGGTCCCCCGACGCTGTTCAAGAGAAGGCGATCCCGAGGTCCCCCGAAGCTGCCCAATAGAAGGGGACCCAGAGGTCCCGAGACGATGTTCAAGAGAAGGCGATCCAGAGGTCCCCCGACGCTGTTCAGGAGAAGGCGATCCAGAGGTCCCCCGATGCTGTTCAAGAGAAGGCGATCCAGAGGTCCCCCGACGCTGCCCAAAAGAAGGGGACCCAGAGGTCCCCAGACGCTGTTCAAGAGAAGGCGATCCAGAGGTCCCCCGACGCTGTTCAGGAGAAGGCGATCCAGAGGTCCCCCGATGCTATTCAGGAGAAGGCGATCCAGAGGTCCCCCGATGCTGTTCAAGAGAAGGCGATCCAGAGGAACCCAGACGCTGTTCAAGAGAAGGCGATCCCGAGGTCCCCCAAAGCTGCCCAATAGAAGGGGACCCAGCGGTCCCTCGATGATGTTCATGAGAAGGCGAACCAGAGGTCCCCCGACGCTGTTCAAGAGAAGGCGATCCCGAGGTCCCCGGACGCTGCCCAATAGAAGGGGACCCAGAGGTCCCCCGACGCTGTTCAAGAGAAGGCAATCCAGAGGTCCCACGAGGATGTTCAAGAGAAGGCGATCCAGAGGTCCCCCGACGCTGTTCAAGAGAAGGCGATCCCGAGGTCCCCCGACGCTGCCCAATAGAAGGGGACCCAGAGGTCCCCCGATGCTGTTCAAGAGAAGGCGATCCCGAGGTCCCCCGACGCTGTTCAAGAGAAGGGGATCCAGAGGTCCCCCGACGCTGTTCAAGAGAAGGCGATCCAGAGGTCTCCCGACGCTGTTCAAGAGAAGGCGATCCCGAGGTCCCCCGAAGCTGCCCAATAGAAGGGGACCCAGAGGTCCCGAGACGCTGTTCAAGAGAAGGCGATCCAGAGGTCCCCCGACGCTGCCCAAAAGAAGGGGACCCAGAGGTCCCGAGACGCTGTTCAAGAGAAGGCGATCCAGAGGAACCCAGACGCTGTTCAGGAGAAGGCGATCCAGAGGTCCCCCGATGCTGTTCAAGAGAAGGCGATCCAGAGGTCCCCCGACGCTGTTCAGGAGAAGGCGATCCAGAGGTCCCCCGATGCTGTTCAAGAGAAGGCGATCCAGAGGTCCCCCGACGCTGCCCAAAAGAAGGGGACCCAGAGGTCCCCAGACGCTGTTCAAGAGAAGGCGATCCAGAGGAACCCAGACGCTGTTCAGGAGAAGGCGATCCAGAGGTCCCCCGACGCTATTCAGGAGAAGGCGATCCAGAGGTCCCCCGATGCTGTTCAAGAGAAGGCGATCCAGAGGAACCCAGACGCTGTTCAAGAGAAGGCGATCCCGAGGTCCCCCAAAGCTGCCCAATAGAAGGGGACCCAGCGGTCCCTCGATGATGTTCATGAGAAGGCGATCCAGAGGTCCCCCGACGCTGTTCAGGAGAAGGCGATCCAGAGGTCCCCCGATGCTGTTCAAGAGAAGGCGATCCAGAGGTCCCCCGACGCTGCCCAAAAGAAGGGGACCCAGAGGTCCCCAGACGCTGTTCAAGAGAAGGCGATCCAGAGGAACCCAGACGCTGTTCAGGAGAAGGCGATCCAGAGGTCCCCCGACGCTATTCAGGAGAAGGCGATCCAGAGGTCCCCCGATGCTGTTCAAGAGAAGGCGATCCAGAGGAACCCAGACGCTGTTCAAGAGAAGGCGATCCCGAGGTCCCCCAAAGCTGCCCAATAGAAGGGGACCCAGCGGTCCCTCGATGATGTTCATGAGAAGGCGATCCAGAGGTCCCCCGACGCTGTTCAAGAGAAGGCGATCCCGAGGTCCCCGGACGCTGCCCAATAGAAGGGGACCCAGAGGTCCCCCGACGCTGTTCAAGAGAAGGCAATCCAGAGGTCCCCCGAGGATGTTCAAGAGAAGGCGATCCAGAGGTCCCCCGACGCTGTTCAAGAGAAGGCGATCCCGAGGTCCCCCGACGCTGCCCAATAGAAGGGGACCCAGAGGTCCCCCGATGCTGTTCAAGAGAAGGCGATCCCGAGGTCCCCCGACGCTGTTCAAGAGAAGGGGATCCAGAGGTCCCCCGACGCTGTTCAAGAGAAGGCGATCCAGAGGTCTCCCGACGCTGTTCAGGAGAAGGCGATCCAGAGGTCCCCCGACGCTGTTCAAGAGAAGGCGATCCAGAGGAACCCAGACGCTGTTCATGAGAAGGCGATCCAGATGTCCCCCGCCGCTGTTCAAGAGAAGGCGATCCAGAGGTCCCCCGAGGCTGTTCAAGAGAAGGCGATCCAGAGGTCCCCCGACGCTGTTCAAGAGAAGGCGATCCAGAGGTCCCCCGACGCTGTTCAAGAGAAGGCGATCCAGAGGTCCCGAGACGCTGTTCAAGAGAAGGGGATCCAGAGGAACCCAGACGCTGTTCAGGAGAAGGC
Source organism: Myotis daubentonii (assembly GCF_963259705.1). Classification (NCBI taxonomy): domain Eukaryota; kingdom Metazoa; phylum Chordata; class Mammalia; order Chiroptera; family Vespertilionidae; genus Myotis; species Myotis daubentonii. The sequence goes on along the minus strand of NC_081841.1, from coordinate 69,792,170 downwards.
GATCCAGAGGTCCCCCGACGCTGTTCAAGAGAAGGCGATCCCGAGGTCCCCCGAAGCTGCCCAATAGAAGGGGACCCAGAGGTCCCGAGACGCTGTTCAAGAGAAGGCGATCCAGACGAACCCAGACACTGTTCAGGAGAAGGCGATCCAGAGGTCCCCCGACGCTGTTCAAGAGAAGGCGATCCCGAGGTCCCCCGAAGCTGCCCAATAGAAGGGGACCAAGAGGTCCCGAGATGCTGTTCAAGAGAAGGCGATCCAGAGGAACCCAGACGCTGTTCAAGAGAAGGCGATCCAGAGGTCCCCCGACGCTGTTCAAGAGAAGGCGATCCAGAGGTCCCCCGACGCTGCCCAATAGAAGGGGACCCAGAGGTCCCGAGACGCTGTTCAAGAGAAGGCGATCCAGAGGTCCCCCGACGCTGCCCAAAAGAAGGGGACCCAGAGGTCCCGAGACGCTGTTCAAGAGAAGGCGATCCAGAGGAACCCAGACGCTGTTCAGGAGAAGGCGATCCAGAGGTCCCCCGACGCTGTTCAGGAGAAGGCGATCCAGAGGTCCCCCGATGCTGTTCAAGAGAAGGCGATCCAGAGGTCCCCCGACGCTGCCCAAAAGAAGGGGACCCAGAGGTCCCCAGACGCTGTTCAAGAGAAGGCGATCCAGAGGAACCCAGACGCTGTTCAGGAGAAGGCGATCCAGAGGTCCCCCGACGCTATTCAGGAGAAGGCGATCCAGAGGTCCCCCGATGCTGTTCAAGAGAAGGCGATCCAGAGGAACCCAGACGCTGTTCAAGAGAAGGCGATCCCGAGGTCCCCCAAAGCTGCCCAATAGAAGGGGACCCAGCGGTCCCTCGATGATGTTCATGAGAAGGCGATCCAGAGGTCCCCCGACGCTGTTCAAGAGAAGGCGATCCCGAGGTCCCCGGACGCTGCCCAATAGAAGGGGACCCAGAGGTCCCCCGACGCTGTTCAAGAGAAGGCGATCCCGAGGTCCCCCGACGCTGTTCAAGAGAAGGGGATCCAGAGGTCCCCCGACGCTGTTCAAGAGAAGGCGATCCAGAGGTCCCCCGAAGCTGTTCAAGAGAAGGCGATCCCGAGGTCCCCGGACACTGCCCAATAGAAGGGGACCCAGAGGTCCCCCGACTCTGTTCAAGAGAAGGCGATCCAGAGGTCCCCCGAGGCTGTTCAAGAGAAGGCGATCCAGAGGTCCCCCGAAGCTGTTCAGGAGAAGGCGATCCAGAGGTCCCCCGACGTTGTTCAAGAGAAGGCGATCCAGAGGTCCCCCGACGTTGTGCAAGAGAAGGCGATCCAGAGGTCCCCCGACGCTGTTCAAGAGAAGGCGATCCAGATGTCCCCCAATGCTGTCCAGAGAAGACAACCTAGCGGACCCCCAACACTGTCTAAGAGAAGGCGATCCAGAATTCCCCTGTTCTGTTCAAGAGAAGGCGACCCAATGTTCCCCAAAAGCTGTTCAAGAGAAGGCGATCCAGCGTTCCCTGACGCTGTTCAAGAGAGGGCGACCCAGTGTTCCTCAGATGCTGAACAATAGAAGGTGACCCCGCTGTCCCCTCACGCTCTCCAAGAGAAGGCGATCCAGAGGTCCCTTGATGCTGTCCAGGACATGACAACCCAGCGGTCCCCCGACGCTGTCCAAAGTAGAAGACCCAGTGGCCCCCGACGCAGTTCAAGAGAAGGCAATCCAGAGGTCCCCTGACGCTGTTCAAGAGAAGGCAATCCAGAGGTCCCCAGACGCTTTTCAAGAGAAGGCGATCCAGAGGTCCCCAGACGCTGTTCATGAGAAGGCGATCCAGAGGTCCCCCGAAGCTGCCCAATAGAAGGGGACCCAGAGGTCCCTCGACGCTGTTCATGAGAAGGCGATCCAGAGGTCCCCCGACGCTGTTCACGAGAAGGCGATCCAGAGGTCCCCCGACGCTGCCCAATAGAAGGGGACCCGGAGGTCCCCCGACGCTGTTCAAGAGAAGGCGATCCAGAGGTCCCCCGACGCTGTTCAAGAGAAGGCGATCCAGAGGTCCCCTGACGCTGTTCAAGAGAAGGCGATCCAGAGGTCCCCCGACGCTGTTCATGAGAAGGCGATCCAGAGGTCCCCCGATGCTGTCCAAGAGAATGCGACCCAATGTTCCCCTAAAGCTGTTCAAGAGAAGGTGACCCCGCGGTCCCCTCAGGCTCTCCAAGAGAAGGCGATCCAGTTGTCCGCTGATGCTGTCCAAGAGAAGGGGACCCAGAATTCCTCCGGCGCTGTTCAAGAGAAGGCGATTCAGAGGTCCCCCGACGCTGTCCAAGAGATGGCGACCCAGTGGTCCCCCGACGCTGTCAGGGAGGCGATGACTCAGCGTTCCCCGTCGCTGTTTGGGAGGCAGTGACCCAGCTGTCCCCTGAGGCTGTTTGAGAGGTGGAAACCCAGTGGTTCCCCAGCACAGTCTAGGAGGCAGCGACCCAGAGATCCCCCAATGCTACCCAGAGCCCTGTTCCCCGGTAATGACTGCATTTCAGCGCTTTGGAGTGCAAACCAGGCAAGTTTCAAATGAAAACCCCTCTCTGGAGCCCTATTCTAGGTCCTGCTTCTGCAGCAGAAGCTGGGGTAAGTAAAGGGTGGTGTGGGTGGTTAAAAAAAAAAAAAAAAAAAGCATATCCAGGTGGTGTCTTGGTAAGCATCATTTCAAGAATGCCTGCTGAGCTTAGAAGACTGCTTGGCATCCCCTGCTGGTCAAGAGGAGAAGCCGCTCTCTCTGAGAGTCCACTTCTCAGCCCCCACTGAAACTTCAGAGACTGGACTTTTTCATGGGTCCCTTTCCTCCCCTGCTCCTTGGCTCCCATGTTTGTGGGGCTTCTTATTAAAGTATTTGGTTCTCCCAAACTTTCTAATAAACTTGATGATCCAGAAAAAAAAATTATCAATCTTCTTTTCAGAAACTGTTTCTCTACCTTAGTGGATGTTAAACATTTGTGGTGTGGGACTTTCTGAAGTGCTGGGTGGGCTTCTACTAGAAAAGGAGTTGGGAGAGAGGAGGGAAAGGAAGGGGAAGAAACAGGGGGGAAAGGAAAGAGGGAAAGGAAGGGGTAGGAGAGAGAAATACCAGTGTTACCCACATCCTGGGTTACTACTGAGAAGAAAGATGAAATTTGGGTTAACACCTTTCCTCAACTGTAATAGAGTGCTAATAGGGTGTGAAAGAGAAAGAGTGAGGTGCAAAGGAACAGTGATGATGGAGAAGGTGAGAGGAGTGGGAAGGGGTGAACTCTCAACCCATTGTTCACAATGGTGGTGACACTGATAAAAACGTGTTTAAGAGCCCTGCTGTGTCATCTGCTCCCAACTCCTTTGGGAAGTCCTTCAAATTCCTATTTGATAACACTGAAGAAACACCCCCTCTAAATCAGACAGACCAAAGAATCCAGGCTTTTTATTCCCCATGACAAGATGAAGAAGGCTAAGCATAATCAGACAGGGTGAACATTCATCCTAGGTTTTCTCCAAACATTTCTGACTTGAGATATTCTGTCCTATTGATCCCATAAGCACACATAAGCCTTTTCAGTTCATGTGCCCAGACTGTTGGTTAGACAATAAACTGGTGATAGGAATGCTCAGGGACATGAATGATTCCAAAACACTTTTAGTTCATTGGTCCTGTGCTCCAGATCATGTCAATCCTCTTCCTGGAACTTTCCAGGGACTTGCATTGGGTCCAGAAGAAAATCTAAAATCCTTGCCATACTCCTCAAGCCCCTATAGAATCCGATCCTTACCTCCTCTCCCCTTGATTCACCACCTTCCAGTCCCATTGGCCCGCTTTCTTTTCTGTGAGCATGCTGAGTTTATTCCTTTCTCAGAGCCTTGGCCTTTGTTCTTACCCCTGTCGAGAATGTGTTTTACATCAAGTTTTCATGGGCTTCTTCTCCTGGTTCAGATCTTGACTAAAACTCCCATTTTCTCTGGATGTCACCCCTAATAATCCTGCCTAAACTAGCACTACCCCCAACCCCAATACCTTCTTGGGCATGGCCCTTTTAAATCACCTTCATGGCATTTACTATCCTATATAATAAAAGCCTAATATGCTAAGTGGCGGGTCATCCGGTAATTTGTTCAACCAATCAAAATGTAATGTGTTAGCCAAAACCGGTTTGGCTCAGTGGATAGAGCGTCAGCCTGCGGACTGAAAGGTCCCAGGTTCGATTCCGGTCAAGGGTATCTACCTGGGTTGTGGGCACATCCCCAGTGGAAGATGTGCAGGAGGCAGCGGATCGATGTTTCTCTCTCATCGATGTTTCTAACTATCTCTCTCCCTTCCTCTCTGTAAAAAATCAATAAAATATATATTTTTTTAAAAAAGTAATATGTTAATGATATGATAAGGCCACTCAACCACTCACTATGACACGCACTGACCACCAGGGGGAGACAGTTGACCTGTCAACCAGGTCTCAATGACAAGCACTGACCATCAGGGGGCAGATGCTCGGACCAGTAGGTTAGCTTGCTGCGGGGGTCTGGCTGATTGCCACTGAGCAAGACAGGCCAGACATGCCCTGGAGCCCTCCTGCAGTCCCTCTCCAGCTGGTCAACCTCCCGTGTCCCTCTCCAGCCCCAATCATGCATCAGTGGGGTCCCTTGGCCTAGCCTGCGCCCTCTTGCAATCCAGAACCCCTCAGGGGACGTTGAAGAGCTGGCTTTGGCCAGATGCCACAGGCATAAAAGGCTAATATGCAAATAGACTGAGCAGTGAACAACTAACTGGTCATTATAATGTTCACTGACTACCAGGGGACAGGCGCTCAACACAGGAGCTGCCCCCTGGAGGTCAGTGTGCTCCCACAGTGCGAGCGCCTCTCAGCCAAAAGCCGGACTCACAGCTAGAGAGCCCAGCAGCAGTGGCTGGAGCCTCTCCCGCCTCCACGGCAGCACTAAGGATTGCCAGCGTAGACACGTTCCCCATGGGTCCCTCTACAGGCAGTTAGCCACCCCCCAAGAGCTCCCGGACTGCAAGAGGGCGCTGGCAAGGCTGAGGGACCCCCCCCTCCCACAAGAGTGCATGACTTTTGTGCACCAGACCTCTAGCGATCTATAAGCATCTTATTTACGTATTTGATTATCTTTTTTCCCCATTGGAGTATAAGCTACAGGAGGCTTAGTCTGTCTCTGACTCACTCCTACAAAAGCATCCAGCACAAATAGATTCCCAAAAAACAATAGGTATCCAAAAAATATTTACATGATAAATGACTAAATAAAGGTATGTCTCATCTCCTTTGTAGTTAAACACAGTGTACGGCACACCACAGGCCTTAGAAATGGGGAGGAGTACCAGTCACTGAACCCGGGAAGATTACTAGCAAGCCTTTTTGTTTTCATCAGAAAATGAAGGTTACTCTTACATATCACTAGATTAGAAATGCACTTCAGTAAAAAATAAGCCCTGATTCACTTAGGCTTCACATGGTACTGCTTTTTTTCCTAAAAAGGCAAGTTTTTCCTTAAGTACAAGGAAAGACCCTTCTGGACTCCCAGGAGCAGGGATCTCCAGCAGTGACATCCTTGGATGTAAGGGGGATAATATTAATACTACTAGAGACCTGGTGCATGAAATTCATGCACTGGAGTGGGGGGGGGGGGAGGGCGAGAGGGATAGGGTGTTGCTCAGCCTAACCTGCACCCTCTCCAATCTGGGACCAGAATTAGGCCTAAACTGGCAGTTGGACATCCCTCTTACAATCCGGGACTGCTGGCTTCTAACTGCACGCCTGACTGCCTGCCTGATCGCCCCCAACTGTCCTGCCCTGCCAGCCTGTTTGCTCCCAACTGCCCTCCCCTGCTGGCCTGTTCACCCCCAACTGCCCTCCCCTGCCAGCCTGATAGCCCACAACTGTCCTCCCTGCCAGCCATCTTGTGATGATGTAAGGGTGCAAGGGCCTGAGGGCCACCTAGGCTTTTATTAGTATAGATTCTTCCAGTTTTTCTGTATCTTTTGGTATCAGTAACCTAAGAGGTCATCAGTACTAATCTCCAATTAAAAGTACCCACAGAAATTACAGGGAATCTTCCAGATAAACACTCCAGCCTTCCTAAGATGTGCAAATGAGGTCTGTTAGCATAACCTCCCAGGTAGAACTTGCTCATTCCTACTGATCTTAATAGTAACCTACATCAGTGTTGGGAAAAATTCCATTATGGCTCTCTCTCTATAAAACCAGTTTTATAAAATTCAGTGTGTGTGCCTGAATTATGTTCCAACGTATATGTCTGTACTTGTATGTACACACATTCGTTTTGTTTTATATCCTGACACCAAACAAGCAATATGACAAAGAAAAAAAATCATATTCCAACCATTTATTGTCATAAAAAAGTTAAAAAATATTAAAATAATAAAATGAGGGTCTTTACAAGATAACAATGATTGAATTTACAAAAATTGTAATCATGGCCCTCCCCAAAAAGACTTGGAGAAGCTTGTATTGAAAGAACAGCTTCTTTGAGGAGTGTTTTTCCTAAAATCTAATTGATGCACTGGTCACAAGATGTGAAAACACAATCCCATGTGGAGGTGCTGTGTCATTCCCTAGTACTATTTAAATGCTGCACATGTTTGGCCAGTGATGTGTCTAGTATATTTACAATAAACATAAATCAACACCAAAGTCATTAGTCTATTTTTATAGAACTAGCTCCATTTTCCTCTATCTAGGCGAGGACCTGAGTCCTGCAAGAAGAAGGAATGATTTTAATTAAGGCATCTTGTAACATTTCCTGCATATTCTTTGATATTAATAGGCCCCATCCTATCTAATAAAAGAGAAAAATGGTAATTGGCGTACGACGATACCCTTTTCATTGGCTAATCAGGGCTATATGCAAATTAACTGCCAACTATGATTGGCAGTTAACTGCCAACTATGATTGGCAGTTAACTGCCAACTAAGATTGGCAGTTAACGGCCAACAAGATGGCGGTTAATTTGCATATGTAGGCACAATGCAGGGAGGTGAAAGGGAAAGCAGGAAGAAGCCCCCTGCCACTGACAGTGATCGGAAACCCAGGGGGGAGCTAAGAGCTGGGGGGCAGGGCAAAGGCGGCCTTGGGGCCGCCTTTGCCCTGCCCCCCAGCCATGATCAGAGAATCAGGTGCCTTTGCCGCCCTGGCCAGTGATAGCAGGAAGTAGGGGTGGAGCCAGCGATGGGAGCTGGGCACGGTCGAAGCTGGCAGTCCCGGGAGCTAGGGGTCCCTTGCCTGGGCCTAAAGCGGAGCCCACAATCGCGGGGCCACTGCAGCTGCGGATCCCTGCTGCCCGGGCCGGACGCCTAGGCCAGAGGCATTAGGCCTGGGCAGGGGCGGAGCCTGGAACCACGGGGAGCTGGGGGTCCCCTGCCAAGGCCTGACACCTCTGCCGGAGGCCTCAGGCCTGGTCAAGGGGCTGATCCGGTGATTGGTGATCAGAGGGTGATGAGGGTCAACTCCTCTGGCCGAGGCGTCAGGCCTGGGCGGGGGGCGGAGCCGGGGATTGGGGGGATATGATGGTCCCCTTGCCCAGGCCTGAAGCCTGGGTCAGAGGCGTCAGGCTTGGGCGGGGGGTGGAGCAAGCGATCAGAGGGAGATGGGGGTCCCCTGCCCAGGCATGATTCCTGGGCCAGAGGCCTCAGGCCTGGGTGGGGGCCAGAGCCAGTGATCAGGGGGAGATGGGGGTCCCCTGTACAAGCCTGAAACCTCTGGCGGAGGCTTCAGGCCTGGGCAAGGGGCCGATCCTGCGATTGGAGGGTGATGGGGGTCAACGCCTGAGGGCTCCCAGTATGTGAGAGGGGGCAGGCTGGGCTGAGGGACACTCCCCTCCCCACACACACCCAGTGCACGAATTTCGTGCACCGGGCCCCTAGTTTTCTAAATATTCCGTTAGAAACTGTGACTCCTACGCCTGCTACTCTAGGCATCCCTTATTCCTTCCTATTTATCCCACCGATTGAAAGCTGAGCAGCACAGTGGAAAACTATCTGGGAGTCACAGAATTGACAGGAAAACTCCGCTGTGTGCTCTGTGCTGGGGTAAAATTACAATGAAAGGGTTTCACGTTTCCTGATTTTTGCCCGGCTTTAATTGAGTTATTTTTCATTTGGTAGATATATGTGCCAGGATCGAACATAATACAGTTAGGACAGCATCCTGTGGGACAATGTGACTAGACATAGCTATGAAAAGGAGGTGGGGTTAAGACCAGTGGCCCCAGATTGCTGAAGGAAGTGAGATAGGTCGGTGAAGACAGAAGCTGTCAGCTGCCCCCAGTTCCTGAAGCACTGAGTCTAAGGATGCTGGAGGAGAAGTTGACAGGAGTAAATGCTATTGTCTCCTAGACTCTACGAGGCCATTAAGAGAAGACCTCCAGCAGGATATGCCCTCGGGGAAGTGGAGAAAAATGATCCTATGGCAAGAAAGCGGAGAAATGCTAACCTCTGCAGAAATCATAGAATTGAGTTCTCCATGCACTTACTGAGTAGTAAAGCCGTACATGTGTACAACTGAATTTCTACACATCAGCTATTATTATGCAAACAGCTGAGATGTTATTATTTACAAATAGCTATAGAGATTTAAATCATTTCTGTTATTTTATACTGGCTGGGCAAGAAAAAGTGTTGGCTTTAAGAATAATTCTCATAAATAGATGAGTAATTATATTAACACAAAGCATAATGAACATTACAATATAGAAAGAATGAAAATATTGCCACAGTAATGATACTACAGAAACATAAACTCCCAGACATCAGAGCAGGAGGAGGGTGAGGAAGGCGGTCCCAGAGGCCACTGGAAGAGGTCCCTGCCTTGTTCTCCTTTGCCTGCATTGAGAAACCGGAGGGAGGCCCTTCAGGTCAACACTTCTACACTCATAATTCCCTGGCAAAATGAACAACATTGCTAGGGAAGGACCATGCAGTTAGCAGCTACTTCTCTGGAGTAGATCAGTTTCTCACATCTTTTCTAAAATGTAGCCAGTTGAAAACAGACTGCTCTGCAATGGGAAGCCAGAACTACACTCTTTCACTGGGGTGGAGAGGAAGGAGAAAGTTGGAAATGGAGGATCAGCCTGAGCACACAGTTCCAGAGGGCAACCTTCAAGACCAGAGTCTGGGTGGGTGGGGTTGGGTGGGGCAGGGGGAGGGGAGGGGCTTCCAGCAGGTGGAGCTGATGCTGCAGGGTGAAGTATAGGGACCAGGGCACTTTTGCTTCAGGTACACACAGGACAGGCCTAGACTAGAGGCATGGACCCTGCATCCATTGGGAATTTATGCTGACTCAGCAGAACTTAACTCAAGCGAGCACAGGATGCTTGATTCCCAGAATGCACACCTGATTTCATGAAGCACAGCCCTCCCTGCCACACACACACACACACACACACACACACACACACACACACACACAAGGTATGTGCGCACGGTCTTCACACTGGAGTCAACAAACCAAGCAACACACAGTTTTCATGGTGTCTGTGGACATGGAGAGAATCCAGCAACCGAAGTGGCACAGTGTGGCCCATTGGATGTTGTCAATTCAGATAGTTTGTAGAGTGGGCTCTAGATGCAAGACAAAGAAAAAGAAGTGTTGGCTTTATGAATAATTCTCATAAGATTAGGAATTATATTGAAACAGCAAATCCTACCTGAGCCCTGAGACTGAGAGATGAAGGGCTGAGCATGACTGCAGGGCCTCTTAAGTGTTAGAGGACTTTATTCTCTTACTAGCGGCCCAGGGCACAATATTTGTACACTTGGGGGGGCAGTCCCCTCAGCCTGGCCTGTGCCCTTTTGCAGTCCAGGAGCCCTTGGCGGATGTCCAACAGATGGCGGGGAGCGGGCCTGAGCCAGTAGTAGGACATCCTTAGTGCTGCTGCAGAGGCAGGCTGCTGTGCTCACCAGCCATCAGCCAGTCTTGTGGCTGAGCAGTGCTTCCCCTTTGGGAGTGCACTGACCACCAGGGGGCAACTCCTGTGCTGAGCGTCTGCCACCTAGTGGTCAGTACGCATCATAGCAACCGGTCGTTCCGCCATTCAGTCGATTAGCATATTACCCTTTTATTATATAGGAAGGATATACCTCAGTTTGGAAGACAGAATTTACCCTCTCCAATAGAAACTTGCTAATTATGCCTGAACATTTGTAATTTATAAGGCGAAGGTTCTACTAGTAAAAAATGAGTGCATGCCAATTTCATTTTAGTAGCAAGAACTCTTTACAAAAGAAGGCTTTAAAGTTACTTCTTTTTAAGTTAAGGAAAGGGAGAATTTAAGCAGTAAATAGCAGAGTTGGGATTCAAACCCAGGTAGTCAGATTATAGAGCCAAATTGTCGTCGTTGTTGTTTTTGATTGATTGTTTTTTTACTATGCTACATGAGGTAGAGTATATTTTTGCTGTTTCTAAAGAACAAGCATGTCATTTCAGAACATACTTTCTATCCTAAAGTGTGAAATGATTATCTTATAGAAGCACCTGGTATAGAGTTTAAAACATCATAGGGATTTAGGAAATACCCATTTATATTTCCCTTCATTTCCTTTAATGAAATCTATTTGTCGCCACTCTAAATCCAATGTTTATCTTGAAAGGAGATCCTGTTATTATATTTTCATAGCTTCATTTAGTGCTCAGGTTTAGAGTAACAAACAGCACAGTTATATTTATAATTTAAGCCCTCTAAATATCAGGCATTTCCAGTTTGTGGAAGCAAATCACTCAGAAGTAACCAGTGGACATCTGATGGGAAATCCTGATGCTCTGGAGGTATCCAGGGAGAGCCATGGCCCTGAGAATTCCCCTAAGGAGCTTCTTAACTGCTGGGGACTATTTAGAGCAGTGGTTCTCAAGCTTCCTAATGCCGCGATCCTTTAATACAGTTCCTCATGTTGTGGTAACCCCCAACCATTAAATTATTTTTGTTGCTACTTCGTAACTGTAATTTTGCTACTGTTATGAATCATAATGTAAATATATGATAAGCAGGATGTATTTAGGTGACCCCTGTTAAAGGGTCGTTCGACCCCCAAAGGGGTCGTGACCCACAGGTTGAGAACCACTGATTTAGAGGCACTGAAACAGCTGCCTGACTGTGAACTTGGATTTGCATAGACGAGGGCACCACCATGGAATAGTTTCCACAATTGAATTCTTAGTTTTCTGATGGACTTGAGTCTCCACCAGAGTCAGACTGGGGTTCTACATAATAGGTCCCCTGAGATAAACTCAGAATTCCAGAAGAGTCTTGGCCAATCAGGTGCAGCTGGGTAGCTGGGCCTGGATATTGGGGAGGGATTAGTAGTTCCATGGACAGCTTGAAGCTGTGTTTGACCATCCCCAATGTAGGGTCTTCCTGTCTCCATGCCCCTCCCTTAACATTCAAATGGCCCTGTTTCCTCAGTGTTCACAGCACCACATGCAGCCTCCCAGGTGAACCTGGAGCCCAGTGATCCGGAAGCTCCATGGGCTGCACAGAGTGAGCAGGAGAAAGTCAGCTGGTCAGCAGAGGAGAAGCACTGCCAGAGCGGTGAGCCCACAGGAGGCCTGGGCATCTGCGCTGCAGGCCCGCCACGTGCAGGAACTGCTCACACTGTGTGGGTCCCTAGAGAGACTAATTAGGGAGGTGGTTCCTCAGACAAGTCTGGACAACTTGCTAAGCCACAAAGTACGATAGGAACTAGATCATTCAGATTTATGGCATTTATGTAAATGTACTTATGTGCACATCTTCACAGATGATCAGGTAAACACCAGGAAACATTGTATTTCACATTCATTTAAATAGGGATTTGCTAAAGATAAGATGCTAGACACCATGCTTATTTATTTGTTTGTTTTTAAAATCTTTAGTGTTGAAAGTATTACATATGTCTCTCTGCTTCCCCCATTGACTTCTTCTAGCCAACCCCGCCCCCTACCCAGGCCCTCACCACCCTATTGTCTGTGTCCAGGGGTTATGCATAAATGCATACAACTTCTTTGATTGATCTCTTCCTGCCCATCCACCCTCCCCATTTTCCCTCTGAGATTCAACAGTCTGTTCCATGCTTCCATCTCTCGGGGTCTATTAACATCATGTTTAAATGGAGCTTTTAACTAAAGTATTGGGAAAAGAATTTGAGGAACACTAAATGTGGTATTTATTTCAGTGCAATTAAAAAATATTGTCTAGACTGTTGCTTCATGTAAAAAAATAGTTTTGCTTTGTTGTTGGTCCATTCTGCTGCAATTTTAGTGGACATAAACATCTTAATGTATTGAAATGGAATGAGATTTGATTATGAGGAAAGTCTAGATAGTCATTATGAGTAAAAATGACTTAAATGGAAAGTGCTAATATTCACTATAAATTTGCTAATTGTCATTCTGTGGCAAATACTATTACAATAATGACACTCACAGTCACATTATTTTGTGAATAAGCATTAGGAAAGTTGATCATAAAATCATATTTTACCATTAAATAGTTTTCTTCAAAGCTATTAAAATCTTCTACGCTAAGTGTGTCAGTGTTTGTAAGTGCTTTGAAGATGAGGAATGCACTTCTAGGCCAAAATCCCCTTTTAAAGGAAAAAATGTTTTTCTTTTTTTTTTTGACTTTACAAATAGCTTTTAAAAGGTTTAGCAATAAACTTACCATAAAACATAACACCCATGTTATCATTAATACTAATGGCAATAAATGGGCTTTTGATGTGTGATCCCATAATCTCATAAAAGTGGCGTTTTATAATTCATAAACCAGTCTCCATTCTTCAGGTATAAGCATGTCCCCCATAAGAAAAATGTGTGGGATCCAAAAACTTAATGGTTCTATAAAAACTTTGTCTATACATAAAAAAGAGAAAGAAACTATACAACCATCCAAATATTCATAAATTTTCTATAAATTTTGGGGAGCAAGGCAGGGTTAGATTTCTATCATCTTGATTTATTAAACCCACTATCTCACACGCCCACCTGATTGTGAATGTATAAGGGGCTCATGTTTGTTATTATATAATAATAATATAATAAAAGCCTAATATGCTAAGCATCTGGTTGTCCGTTCAAGTAATCAAAGCGTAATATGCTAATGATATGCTAAGGCCACTCAACTGCTTGCTATGACGTGTATTGACCACCAGGGGACAGACGCTCTGACTGGTAGGTTAGCTTGCTGCTGGGGTCCGGCTGATTGGAACTGAGTGAGACAGGATGGACATGCCCTGGATCCCTGCTGTGGTCCCTCTCCAGCTGGCCAACCTCCCACGTCTCTCCTCAGCTCCAATCGTGCACCGGTGAGGTCCCTCAGTCTGGCCTGCACCCTCTCAAAATCCGGGACCCCTCGGGGGATGTCAGAGAACCAGTTTTAGCCCGATCCCACAGGCCAGGCCGAGGGACAACATTGGTGCACAAATTCGTGCACTGGCCTCTAGTAGATAATAATCAATAATCAGGGTTAGGACTTTTGGATCTATTCCTTAGTATATAGATATCTAATTACATACCTCATTATACTTTATCTAATTGTTTAATCTTTTTAAAATAAGAGCATTTACCTCATTTCTATCCTGAAATAATAGTAGAAAATCATATAAGTATATCTCTCTGTCTAGGAGGAGTTCAACACACAACTCCACTACAACTAGCATTGTGCCCATGGAACACAAATTTATCTTAGAGACTATTTCTAAATGGAAGTTTTCTGTCCCATTCCCACTTCTTTGTAACCAGCAAATGTAAGTTGGATGGAAAGAGCAGCAGTAAAGTTAATTTTACTTTTCATAATCATGAAAATGAGATATAATCCCTTTATCAACATAAAATAATCTATATATAGGAAAGCCTAATATACAAAAGTGTCTCCTTGGGAGTCTGACCGACCAGGAGTTTGATCACTCACTATGACGTGTGCTGACCACCAGGGGGTTGGCGTGGAATGAAGGAAGGTCCTGGCCGGCACAGGCAGCTGGGGAAGGGAGGCCCTGGCCGGCAGCCGGCAATCACTAGAGACACTACCGATGCACAATTTCGTGCACTGGACGTCTAGTTTATTATAATTTATTTTGCCAAATACATCTTGAATACATTTATTCATTCACTGAACATTTTTGGATGGTGTTCTAGGTAACAAGAATAGTTCTAGGGAATGGGTATATGGAGATAAAAGCTACAATTCTGTTATTGCCTTCAAAAGTTTCAATATACAGGTTAAATACATTAATAGAGGAATATGAAGGGCCCCAAAAGAAAACATAGGAAAGCTACTTGAATGAGGTGGGTGTCAAAGGAAGGGTTCCTATAGTAGGCAATGCCTGGCCAAGATTTGAAATTGGATAAAGAGTTACCTTGAAAAAGAAGTAGAATATGGGTATTTGATATAGCTGGATCAGTCTGTGACAAGGATGAGAGGCATGGCAAATCTAAAGAAATTTGATCTCAGATGATAATAGTGTGCAGAGGAGGACATGATGACAAGAAATAAGGATGGAGTTAGGAAAGATGTGATGGTGAAAGAGTTTGCCATGAAAATGAGTTTAGGCTTCATTCTATGAGAAAAGGAAATAGCTGTATTAATAATATTTACAAAGAGAGAATATGATATTAAAAAGTGTGCTTTTTAAAGCTTCACCTCAGATATGATGAAGGATGGATTTGATAGTAGGTTATAGTAAGATACTATATGAGAAAAAAGGACCCATCCTAAGGCAGTAATGTGGGCATGAGAACGGATTAGACTTGGTGAGAAGACTTGGTGATCTTTTGAATGAAAGGAGCAAAGGAAGAGTACAGAATTAGTTACTTTGGGGGATTCTGGTGTTACAATGATAGAAAACATGGAAATAAGAGCAATTGTGATGGGAAGTGCTGAGCATTAACAATTGGATATAAGATGCTTGTGGGATATTCCATGACTCCTGTGTAGCTGTAATTATAGAACTGGAGTTCAGGAGAATATCTAAGATGGAAATATAGTTTAGGAATCTTTGGTCTGTAGGTCTGAATGTAATTATCCAGGAAGACTGTATAGAGAAAGAAGATGAAAATACCAAGGATACATAAATTCTAGAGAGCACTAACCATTAAATAATACTTTGAGGCGAGGCCGACCTAAAAGTCGGAACTGAGGAGTTGGGTGTGGCTAGTGAGTAATGCTGGAAATGCTAGGAAGCAGTGGCTATGCATGGAAATCAGAGAGGAGGGTTTTCAAAACTCAGAAAGTGATCAAATTAGATAAATGCCACAAATATTTATTTGTAAGAAGAAGATAATAGCTGGTCATCTTACTTATGTTCAAAAGTAGGATGACAGGATAAAGATTAGAGTTGGTAAAAAACCAGATGAGAAACAAAGAAAAGATACTGATATAGATGATGCATCCCAAAATTTTTATGAGATGCTTGTCAGAGTGTGACCTCCAACAGAATATGCAACTCCATTGTGCTAGGAATGTGTGATCTCCAATGTACAAATACCTCATGCCTTAAGTGCCAAAGACAGACATGTTTGCCCCAGGGCCTGAAATCCTCCTTGTCAGTTAGCTACATGAACACTTTCATGTTGCTATAGACATTCCTCTACTATAAGGCATTTTCCTGAGAAGTGAAAATGTAACCAACCAGCCAGGCATTTGGGCTGTGCATCTGGCAATCAGTTTGAAGGGCTTTGCCACTGAGTTGATCAGTACTTGTGGTCTCTTGCAAGTCCCTCCCTGTTGCCCTTGAGTTCACAATCACAGCAAAGTCTGTTAGAGATATTATGTCCCTGGGCATGCAAGGCTCCTGGGGAACAACTTGAGTTTGGGATAAATAAGTCACGTGGAAGTTCATTCTGGAAGTGGCTTAAGTGTCCTGTATAGGTGCCAAGAAGAATTTAAATGCAAAAAGAAGAGACCAGAAATATCCCTGTGCTGTCTTTATTTATTCAATGTATTTATTTAATCTTTGGTAGCTTTTACACTAGCTCTGCTACCAGATGGTAGGCTGGGCAGAATATGCAATACAGTAGTACATGAAATAGACAAATACCTGTGCCTTCAGGAGCTTATATTTTAATGGGTAGAAGGGGAGCCACAATAAACACAACAAATAAGTAAATATTGGGTGTTGTAGGTGGTAAAAGACATCAGGGGAAAAAAGAAAAGTATGAAGGAATATTGGAATTTTGGGGAGGGGGGAGTGTGAAATATTAAATGGGAGAGTCACTGAGGGCCTCACTTTGAGTAAAGACTGAAATTGAAGGATTAAGCCAATGGAAAAAAACCTGGAGGAAAAGTGTTTCAGGCAAAGAAGAAGCAAAACATAGGAGGTAGCCAACAAAAAAAAAAGCAGGAGAGTAACAAAAAAGAGGAGAGTAGTGAGAGATAATATCAGAGAGATAATGGGGAGAGAGAACACAGTAGGACCTGGGCCATTAGAAGGACTGTATTGAGTTATTTTGAACAGGAAATCTGATTCTGTAATTTTAAGGGACTCTTCATTGAGAAAAGACATCTTAATCTTGAAGAATAACCTACAATTTTCCTATCAGTCCACCCGTTCTTTTGAAGGTGATGCTTCTACAAATGACCTCCCCAATCTGCCTGGTTCCATCATAGAAACCCTCCTTCTCAAAGAAGAGAGAAACTGACTATGCATTTCTCTGAGAATGAAGTGGCATCTTCAGAAAATACACTGAAGGTCATCTTTGTGCCCTCCAGAAAGGCTGATAGTGAGAACAATGTGGAAATTTGAAAGAACCTTTTCTAGAACCAGAAGAGGAGTAAAACAATGAAATCAGTTCTGTATCTGTGGGTTTTTTTAAGTGAAAAAGTCACTAAAAAAATAAATAAATAAAGCTTTCACATGGGAATTTTTAAGATATCGTAAGACCTCAACTCCTTTGCAACTAAAATACTACCAAATAAATATCTCCTGAAACAGAACATGGTTCTTTGGGCAAAGACAGAGAACAAGCACTGAAGAAAATAAGCTACCTGTGGATCTAGTTTATTGGGGTAGCTTTAGTTGCCTTCTTGAATGCTCTTGAAGAGGTCTTTTCAGCTGGAGTTAATGTATTATTACATTGGTTCACAGAACGAGTAAAGAATGAGGAGAGTTAGTTAAAAGTAATTTGTCACCGGTAACTCAATGTTGGTCACACCTATCAGAACCAGTGTATGATTCTATAAGTATGCAGTCACAGATCTTGAAACCTGGGTTTTCATCCTTATTATGCTGTTAAATAGCATTTTACTATTTAAACTAAATACTTTACTGTCTACCATTGACTGGATCTTAGTTTTCTCACCTGCATATTAAGCAGTTGGCAGGACAGTAGCTGCAACTTTTCTTGTTAAGGGCATCTATGAAAATCAGGGGCATGGGTAGAGTTGACTCCATGCTCTCAGTAATTTGTTAGGATTATCTTATCCGGAGATGATAACTCCACAGCATTGTAGTCAACATCCTCTTTCTGGACCCTTAGACCAGCGGTTCTCAACCTGTGGGTCGCAACTCCTTTTGGGGGTCGAACAACCCTTTCACAGGGGTCGCCTAAGACCATCGGAAAGCACATAACTAATCACATATTGTTTTTGTGATTAATCACTATCCTTTAATTATGTTCAATTTGTAACAATGAAATTGGGGGTCACCACAACATGAGGAACTGTATTAAAGGGTCGCGGCATTAGGAAGGTTGAGAACCACTGCCTTAGACATTACAAACAGACCCCAATACTTAGCCCCATTGAGGCAATCAGAACTCAAAGAGGGTCAGGATCTTTGTAAAAATTTGTTTTTGCATAGGGACTCAGAAAATCACGTCCAAATAGAGTTGGCGCTCCAGTTGAAAACATCTTGCCACCTTATCATTATGAGAAGGACTATATCAAAGTCAACAGTTCCTGGTGTAGCTAAGAAGAGCATTTGCATCCTGTCAGCCAATTTCTCCCATCCTAAAGCGTTCTAATGTGTCATCAGTTCTGCCAACATGAAGTAGTTTCTGGTATCCTGGGCAGAACCAAATTGCATCAATTAGCTTTTCAATTAAAGAGTCCTGAATACATAGCACTCATTTCCCTTCTATATAAAGCCCACTTGTATCCTCAGAAGAGAGCCTTCTGTTAAAGAAACAAACTCAGACATTCAACAAATAGAGAAATCAGGGACTTCTTGATCTTTGAAGCTGCCACCCACTCACTTTCTTATGATCCACATACACAGGAGCTTAGATCAAGAAATCTGTGTCTGTTTGAGTTCTATGAAAAGTCCTAACAATGTTATTAGATAAATGTGATGAATTTTAATCTGGTGACAGCTTGTGACCCAAAAATTGCTGTTCAAAATTAAAATGCATTCAAAATGAATCTGGCAAGCCAACTACAATATTAAACTTGCAATCTGCTGTGAAAAACACCGATTGAAAGAACTATATTAAACATGATTATAATTAATTTCTATAAAGCATCTTGCAACTGAAATATAAAAATAGCTCTTTAATTCATTGCTTTTATTAAATTCAAATTGGTTGAATAATTTTTTTTTTTGCAAATTAAGAAGTCAAAGTATAGATGGGTTTGTTTGTCATTAGTAATACAGACCCTTTAGCAGAGCTCCAGGTGGTACAGAATCTAGTAGTATAGACTTCCAGATTACTCTTTTGATGAATAAAAGTCCTCTATTTACCTCATCCAGAATGTTCATCTCTAATAAAAGTAGAAATGTTTCCCACCTGCTTACTTTTAAGTTTATTTATAACTTTTAAGGTATAAACTTCTCAAAATATATTAAATGTGATCTTTAGAATTCTTTATACATTAGTTTTAAAAATAACCACACTGATATTTTTGATAGATCAGCTAAATCATTTCTAAACTTGGTAAAAATTGAGGTGCTTTTTTATGGTAGAGAATGTTTGTATTAGTGCTATCACTAAACATGAATACAATAGTAACAGCCCAATGTGTATATTTTCATCTCATATTTTAACATTAAAGAAATGTATGTGGTAATAAAAGGATTCATTACAGTTGTTTGCAAATAATTTAATGACCAAGTCGTAGCTATTTCTAGTTTTCAAAAGGTACCAAAGAACCATGTAAGTTTCCACAACATCACATCTTAATTATGACAATTAACCTGTGTACTTAATTATAGACTTAATGTTCCTATACATTCCTTGATCAAGAGATTCACAGTACATTAAAATAGCAGTAGCTAGAAATAGGAAAGTACCATATTTGACCCTCATTATTGTAAACATAGAAAAAGACTCACGCGCTCTTTTTAAAAGATACCACAAGAACTATCATTTCACAACCATTATCCATTACCCCTGGAACACAGTGCATACTCAATAAATGTCAGTTGAAGGAATGAATGTATATGCGTGGTTGGATGACAAGCAAACTCAGGGACAACACCTAGTCTTTGGCTGCTACAGGACTACTGCAGGGAACACTGCTGCCACAGTAGGGCTCCTAAACCCTCTCTGCCATATAGTCTGACCATGATGCTGAAAGAGAAGACAGGGTCCTGTTTCAAACCTTTCCTTCCTCTTACTGGTTTAGAAAATGCGAGTGACAAGGGCCAGGGCCAAAGGAGCCTGGGTCCGCAACCTTCCCATGAACCATGTATTTCCATCTTTGGGGCTACACTGTGGTCCCTCAGGTTACAGCCAATGCATCCCTCTGAGCTCTCAGCTAAACCAAGAGACTTAGGGATGTAACCGCTGCAGTAGAAAAGGTGACTCCTGCAGGATGGCTTGTCTGTCTCCTGAAAAAATTGGCAGGCAAGTGCATAGCCTAGAAATAGGACCAGGAGGCCTAGATGGAGTGGAGGGAGGCAGACCTGTATTCAGAGGGCACATGTTCCCTACTACTCATAGGAGATAACGGAAAATCAAGGGCTTAGTTCGCATTCAGTTTTCAGCCCTCAGCTTCCAACAGGTGCATGCCTCCCTCCCTCACCCCTTCCCGCCAGCAGGGTCCCGCCTGGCCTTCCTAAGGCTTCCTTTGCTGGGCAGCTGCTCCTAGAGTCCCTGAGTCTGTGTGGTTTTCCCTGCCTCCTCCCCAGCTCTGCCTGGCAGCCCCTCACCTGCAGCATGAAGACCAAGGAGCAGGCACAGAGCAGGGAAGCCCATGGCTCTCCGCATGGCGTTTGCACGGAGAGGAGGAGGAGGAACTCCGCCAGGGCCCCACTTCAGGAAAAAAGCCACAGGCAAGGGCCCGCGCCAGAGCGGCTCCAGGCTCCGGCTTCACTAGCAGGTCCCGGGCTGGGGATGGCAGAGCGGGTGAGGCTCCAGCAGACAGCCGCCCAGCAGCGCCTCCTTCCGCGCAGGCAGAGGACGGGGAGTGGGAGGCGGTTGCTGAGCGGGGAGGAGCGGGGCGGGGGACTGGTGCTCAGAGGTGGTTGGCGCTTGGCCTTCTGGAAGCCCCGCAGCAGTTGGCCGCGAGGGCGGGTGGCTCCCGCGCCAGCCCCCAAGCCCATGGCAAGGCAGTTGAGGCAGGAGCAGCAGCAGATGCTGCGGCAGAATGAGCATGCCCAGCGCTGCCCTGGCCCTGGGTTTCCAAAAGCAATTCCACCTCTCCAGGTCTTAGCGGCCCCTGGGAGGGGGCAGGCAGGGGGAGGTGGTGGGGGAGGGAGGGGGGTTGTTGGGGGGGGCGGGGGGAGATTGTGCTTTTGGGAGCCTTGGGTAGGAAGGGTCTGTCCAAACACTGGGGGTGAGGTGGGGTGGGATGGGGTGAGTCTAGATGAGGTCATGATGACCTGGGGGACCAGTGGAAAGAGCCCTAGACTGTCAACCCCAAGACCCACCCCACTCCTTCCCCAATTCTCAGTTTACTCCTGCACCAAGCTCACTGCAGGGAGTTGACCTTCGCTGGCCCAGACTGACCAGCTTCTGGAGTTGCCCGCAGAAACTGGGTGTAGGCAGCTCCACTGCTGAGCACCCCGGGCCTGCGGACTGGTAAAGGGGTATCCTGTGGTAGCCTTGTTCTAGCAGCTTTGCATTTTTTTGTTTCTATTTCCCTTCCAGAGGAACCCCTGGTATTTAAATTTGTCCCTGACTGGAGTCCAAAGTCCATGATTATAACAACAACAAAGTGAAGCCATCCTTTTTGACGGGTAGGACCTGCCCATGCCATTGAAGAAACAAAGGCGCCTTTCTGTTTTTGGAGATGGTACCTTTAGTCTCCATTTTCCTTCCTTAGGCGCTAGGCAAGAGAATCACTTCTGTCACTGGGCTCCTCCAGTCCAGCTCTAGGTCTTGCTGCAACTGTGTGTCTCACTGGGTGCTCACCCCCCACCCCCACGCCCCCATCTAAGACGGGAATGTGGAGATCCTTACGTTAGCCTATTGGCTAATGGCTCTTCATCCTGAATCCCGGACAGACTTCTCCGCTTTAACTATCCCAGGAGCCTCCTTGCCTTCATGGAAGGCTGTTGTCCCTTCTCCAATGGCCTCCACTGGCGTTCTCACCACACTCAAGCTTACAAAGGTCTAACCTTGGCCTCACTTTTCCAGAAAAGTCAGGCGTGGGTCCAGGGCACGGTGATATTTCCCTTTCACACGTGAGTCTGTACACAACATTGGTGCAGCATCATCTTACATGCGTGTACAGATATTCATGGGCCTGTGGTTTGTCTTCCAGCACAGCTGAAGGCTTCCTAAGAACTTCCGCATCTTTCTCTCACGTAAACTGAGTAAAGCTGTTCTAGGCAAATAAAAGTTACTAATAAGTGCTTATTGAACTGAACTGCGTATCACACTCCATGCTTTCTTCCTCCAGCCGCTGTGGATTGGGACAGCTAATGGGAAACATACTATCCCCAGGAGCTTAAATTAGGCAGGATCATATAGGATCTGAAAGCCTGGACAGTATCTTTGTATAATTTATTTCACCTCCACACTGAGAGAAGAGGCCAGGAATTGCCCTCGGATGTTGGGAGAAGGGGAGAATAAGATGTTGTTTTTTGTTAATTGATTAAGGTATTACATATGTGTCCTTATTCCCCCATTGCCCCCCGCACACTCCCGCTACTCATGCCCTCACTGCCCCCCCCCCAGGCCCCCGTGTTTGTGTGCATTGGTTAGGCTTATATGCATGCATACAAGTCCTTTGGTTGATCTCTCCCCCTTCCCCCACCCTCCCCTACCTTCCCTCTGAGGACAGTCTGATCAATGCTTCTCTGCCTCTGGAGAATAAGATGTATTTTTAATAACTAGACAGTTCTTCCATGCTGAAAACAGAGCTATATAGCTTCACTCTCGCCACTCCTCCACCTCCCCTCATGGGCATGTCATGCACCATTTCTACAGCATTACCATTTCACCCTTACCATTCTAAACTGTACCCTCTTCCCCTACTCTGGACTCACTTTTTCTCAATCTCCTTTTCCAATAGAATATATCACTTTCTAACATGCCAAGATAACTACTTATTACATTTATCATATTGACCCGGCCGGCGTGGCTCAGTGGTTGAGTGTCGACCCATGAACCAGGAGGTCACGGTTTGATTCAGGGTCAGGGCACATGCCCAGGTTGCAGGCTGGATCCCCAGTGGGAGGCGTGCAGGAGGCAGCTGATCCATGAGTCTCTCTCATCATTGATGTTTCTTTCCCTCCCTCTCCCTTCTTCTCTGAAATCAATAAAAATATTTTTAAGCAAATTTATGACATTGTCTGTTTCCCTGCCCTTCCCCATCCCCATTCCTGCAGTGGAATCCCATTTTCAAGGGCAAAATCTTTAACAGTTATATTCACTGTGTATGCAACTGATTAGAACAGTGCCTCTCACAAAATAGGTCCTCAAAAAAGTAAACAAAAGAAATTAGTTGTTAAACATCAATGCTGACCATTAACCTGGTTCTTTGGAATTCCTACTGCCGGGGTCCAGCCCCAGCGGGTCCAGGGGTCCCCAAAGGTGTGGACGGAGTCGGCGAAGAAGGAATGACACGGGGACAGTGTTCAGTTGATCAGCAACCTAGCCAGGATCTCTAGCCCGGATCTCCAGCCAAGTTCTGGTCTGGATCTCCAGAGAGGTTCTGCTTCAGATCTCCAGCCAGGTTCTGTAGCCATGTTCCCTCGCTAGGTTCTCCAGCCAGGTTCTGTCCAGGCTCTCCAGTCAGGTTCAGTGTCCAGGTTCCAGTCAGGTTCTCCTGCCAATCTCTGTAGTCAGGTTCAGTCCAGGATCCCTTGCCATGTTCTCCCGCTAGGCTCTGTCTCTAGGCTCCGAGGCCAGTCCCGGTCCAGGATCCTCTGGCATGCTCTCGCCAGCAAAGTTCTTCTGTCTCTAGGCTCCGTGTAGGTTCTGTCTTCTGAATTCTGTCTCCTGAGTTCTGAGTTCTGTCTTCCAAGCCCTGTGTCCTTAGTTCTGTGTTCTGAGTTCTGAGTGTTTCTGTCTTGTTACAACTGTATTTATACCAGTTGATTCAATCCTATCAATCTCTATTACAAAGGTTAGGGCGTTTCTTATCTCCATTCCAGGGAGAAAAGATTATGTAGTTTAAGCATGATTGTTCGTAGTTAAAGGGATTAATTACCCGCCTGGCACTTAGTTGAGGGGTTTTATTCCCTCCCTAACTTCAGGGGAAAATCCCTACCTGGGGATTCAACCTTTCTCGGAGAGGTGACCTTGGTTAAAACACAGTGCCATAAGGTGAGCAAACATATTAAGAACCGTATGCCATATATGCCAGGTCCCTTGAAACAGCAAGGATGGACCGGCTCCCGGCAAATTCCCCCTTTTTCCTTTTTTAAAAGCAGGCATTAAAAAGAAAAACCTCAAATGCTCTGTTATATCCATTTTAAGAGTAGGATTGGTGCTTTCCGCTATTATCTGAGTCCTGGTCTATCATCCCAGGGAGAGCTTGCCAATCCTGCACTTTCCCAGGGTAGAAAGGCTGCAGTGGGGTTAAGGATAAGGCTCCTTGGGCCTACCTTCTCCCATGCCATTACATTTACCTTTCCTTCCTCAGAAAAGCATGGACATACTTCTTGTATAAAACGTTCTGTCTGACTGGGAGTAACCTTAATTCCTCTGCTAGCAAGCATATATGTTAAAAGATCAATACAGAGTCTTTTTTCTTTAGACTCAGTATGGCACATCTTCTTAATCTAAAGATCAATACAGAGTCTTCTTTCTTTGGACTCAGTATGGCACATCTTCTCAATCTAAGTTCTGTACTATCCACCTTCTTACCCTATTTATCCTCTATAGGGGGGTCTGTAGCACCCTGGTGGAGTCCTATCCGTCCCGAGTGTGGGGGTTTTCAAGCGGGGGGGGGGGGGGGGGCTTACCTAAGGGAATCCTGTTCCAGGGATTCCCAAAGGTGTGGACGGAGTCGGCGAAGACTATCCACCCTCTTCCTACGGTGGAGTCCTATCCGTCCTGAGTGTGGGGTTCTCAATGGGGGGGCTTACCTAAGGGAACCCTGTTCGGGCGCCAGATGCCGGGGTCCAGCCCCAGCGGGTCCAGGGGTCCCCAAAGGTGTGGACGGAGTCGGCGAAGAAGGAATGACACGGGGACAGTGTTCAGTTGATCAGCAACCTAGCCAGGATCTCTAGCCCGGATCTCCAGCCAAGTTCTGGTCTGGATCTCCAGAGAGGTTCTGCTTCAGATCTCCAGCCAGGTTCTGTAGCCATGTTCCCTCGCTAGGTTCTCCAGCCAGGTTCTGTCCAGGCTCTCCAGTCAGGTTCAGTGTCCAGGTTCCAGTCAGGTTCTCCTGCCAATCTCTGTAGTCAGGTTCAGTCCAGGATCCCTTGCCATGTTCTCCCGCTAGGCTCTGTCTCTAGGCTCCGAGGCCAGTCCCGGTCCAGGATCCTCTGGCATGCTCTCGCCAGCAAAGTTCTTCTGTCTCTAGGCTCCGTGTAGGTTCTGTCTTCTGAATTCTGTCTCCTGAGTTCTGAGTTCTGTCTTCCAAGCCCTGTGTCCTTAGTTCTGTGTTCTGAGTTCTGAGTGTTTCTGTCTTGTTACAACTGTATTTATACCAGTTGATTCAATCCTATCAATCTCTATTACAAAGGTTAGGGCGTTTCTTATCTCCATTCCAGGGAGAAAAGATTATGTAGTTTAAGCATGATTGTTCGTAGTTAAAGGGATTAATTACCCGCCTGGCACTTAGTTGAGGGGTTTTATTCCCTCCCTAACTTCAGGGGAAAATCCCTACCTGGGGATTCAACTTTTCTCGGAGAGGTGACCTTGGTTAAAACACAGTGCCATAAGGTGAGCAAACATATTAAGAACCGTATGCCATATATGCCAGGTCCCTTGAAACAGCAAGGATGGACCGGCTCCCGGCATCCTACTAAAGAGATATTTGAGGTAATTTGTTTAGTTGTGCTTAAAGCTTAGAGCAGAATTCCTTCTCATCTAATATCTGGTATTAGAATTCCTGCAGGGTTTGGAATTGAAGGGAAATAACCATAGTAATGGGTGTGCTTCCTTTATTTTCTTCCTTCTTAAAAAAACACTAATTACCAAACTTTAAGAAGCAAATGCATGATAAGTAATGAAATAATGCTGTAGCAGTTCCCTGCTTTCCTACAGATAATTCCAACATTTTGGTGTGTGTGTGTGTGTGGAGGGGGGCGAGGGGTGAGGGGGGAGGAGCAGGTACATTTAAAGTTTCAAATAATATAATTGGCAGTGACTTTTCCAACAAGCAGTCGGCAAGCTATTTATTTTGCCCAGGTGTGCAGGTAGCTGAATTATTAACTGTGCCTGAAAATCCCCTTAACAGCACAATTTTCCAATTTCCAATTTAACTAGAGGTACTGCTAAAATAGTTCAGCATAGTAAATATAACCTCGAATGAGCTGTAATTTTGGTAACTGGACATTCATTTTCAATTTACATGAAAAAGATAAAGGAGCAGGAAAAGTTCACATTCTTTGGTGAGTCAAACAAATATACTTCCAATAGATTTGATCCCATGACAGTTGAAGTGAAAGGACAAAAAATGAATTAGCCAATTAGTGAAAAGTCAACCCCTTAAGGTTGGAGAAATATTTCCTCTGGGTCCATAGATGCTGCTTTTCCTTGACTCTATGATCAAATAGCAGTGAAGGCAATTTGTGTTGTAGAGAAGCTTGGTTAAAACACTGCACCAAGGTTTAGAAGAGTTCAAACCCCGAGAAGCAAGGAAATTCATATGAGAGAGAGATGCAAATTGGTATTGGCCTACAGAGCTGTGTCTCAAAGGAAATTATTTACCTTTCGAAAGATAAAGAGAAAATCCATATCATATGGACTTTTCCTCCCCAGCAGATGCATAATCTCTTTCTTATAAGGTGAGATTCGGGTAGAATTACTACTTGAGAAAAGCCTTTTAGAGCCAGTTCTCAAACCAAATTTAATTATAATGAAACAGGAATTTTGGGAGGTGAAAAGGAAAATTGAGGAAATTAAGAGGACCATGGAAGAAGCACAGGATTGCAATGCAGGAGAAGATATATTTCCATAGAATAGGGAAGCTGAAAAGCTGCAGCAGGTACATGTCCATAGAATGAGGGAGCTGGGAATAGCAAAAGGTCTATATTTACAAAATAAAGAGAAGGAAGCCCCTCATCCACAGGAAGAAAAAGAAAGCCCAAAGGGAATAGGAAAACAATTAGGAAGGGGGGTTCCTCCTCTGAGCCCAGGAGTTACTATAGTATCCAGCCTAAGGGAATAGTGACCAATCAGAGGGGATTGCAGCCTTTATAAGCCATAGGGAAAGGGACTCAGTGGGACCCCTGTCCCCTCTCCACGTGGGAGTCCATTCTGTGAACTCTTTCTCTCTCCCCATGGAGGAGTTTGTACTTGTTCTTCAATAAATCTCCACCTTTGCTATACTACCCTCTGTCCGTGGATTCATTCTTTGACTCCTACGGACAAAGAATCTGGGTCCCATTCCAGGGGAACACCGTGTGTTCTAGTCCAAAAATTCCGTATCAATAATAAACCTTCCCATTAACTTGTTTATGAAAGGAGAAATGCCATTCATGTTGGCCAGCCTTCCTTAGGACACTTTAAATAAAAAAATGGATCTATTGACTGTCAGAGTTTTCTGTTTTGTTTTTATTATTATTTAAATATAATGAGAACTAATAATGATAGAGTGCTTCCTATGTGCCAGGTTTTGCTCAAGCACATGGATATCTAACTTCCTATATAATAAAAGAGAAACATGGTAATTAGCCATACCTTCGCTACCCTTCCCATTGGCTAATCAGGGCGATATGCAAATTAACTGCCAGACAAGATGGCAGCCAGCAGCCAGGCTACTGATGGGAACAGGAGGCCTGCTTGCTCCAGTGACAGAGGAAGCCCACATTCCCCGCCTGCCGCAGCCCAGCTCTGAGCTGTTGTCTAAGAAACATTGTTACAAATATAGAGGCTAAACAAAACCCTAGAAACCTGCATTCAGTCAGCTGGGATCTCAGAGCTGGAGTCGCAACAAAGTTTCAAAAACAGTAGGTAAACAAAGCCAGAAACCTGCTTTCAGCACCTGAGGTCTCACAGCTAAAGCTGGCTCTCAGCTCCAGTGACAACCATAGAAGGTAAATAAATCCAAGAATTTTTAAAAAAAGGAAAAAAGGAGAGGTTGGGAGCTTCAGTCACCCGCCAGCCTGAAAACAGCCCTCAGCCCCTCACCCAGACTGGCCAGCACCCCAGTGGGGACCCCCACCCTGAAGGGGGTGTGACCAGCAGCAAACAGCCATCAACCCCTCACCCAGGCTGGCCAGGCACCCCAGGACCCCCACCCTGATCCAGGACACCCTTCAGGGCAAACCAGCTGGCCCCCACCCGTGCACCAGGCCTCTATCCTATATAGTAAAAGGGTAATATGCCTCCCAGCACCGGGATCAGCGGAGCTGAGAGGCCTCCTGGCCCCTGGAGTAGTGTGACATGGGGCAGCACCCAAACCCCCTGATCATCCTGAGGTTCTGTGTGTGACAGGGCACGGGGCCACAACCTCCCTATCAGCCCTGCTCTGTTCATGACAGGGGAAGGCACCCCAACCCCATGATGAGCCCTGCTTTGTGCCTGATAGGGGGGAGCTCCCTAACCCCATGATTGGCCCTGCTCTGTGTGTGACAGGGTGCGGTGCCCCAACCCCCCAATAGGCCCTACCCTGAGAGTGACTGGGGGTGGCATCACAACCTCCTGATAAGCCCTGCTCTGTGCATGACAGGGGGGAGCTCCCCAACACCCTGATCGGCCCTGCTGTGTGGGTGACAGGGTGGAGCTCCCCAACCCCCTGATTGGCCCTGCTCTGTGCATGGCAGGGGGGAGCTCCCCAACCCCCTGATCGGCCCTACTCTGTATGTGACAGGGAGAGACGCCCCAACTCCCCAATCGGCCCTGATCTGAGCCCGACCAGGAGCTGCGGGGCAGGCACCTAGGGATTGGGCCTGCCTCTGCCACCTGGGAGTGGGCCTAAGGCAGCAGGTCGTTATCTCCCGATGGGTCCCAGGCTGTGAGAGGACACAAGTGGGGCTGAGAGACACCCCCCCCACCCCCCCGCCAGTGCACAAATTTTTGTGCACCGGGCCTCTAGTAAACTTTATAATAGCCTTACAAGGATTCTTAGATGATCTCATTTCAGACATGAGACAATAGAGGCACAGAGAAACAACTTGCTCAAAATCAGGTAGTAAGTAATAATCAAAAGGCAAGTTGGTAAAGTTAGGGTGCACATTCAGGTATTTGATACCAAATCTTTATGGTATTCTGTTTCAGATGTAGTAAACACACACATTGTTCATTGCAGCTGACTCCCTGGAATTAGATGAGGACCAGGGCAGGAGAAGCTGACCCTCGATCTGGCAGTGAAGCTCTGTGGTGGGAAACATCCAGAGGAGATTGACTCCTAGAGGATGAGACCCTGCTTGTGGCAGTGGACGCTGGGATCTGGCATCTTGGGAACAAAGACAGCAGGTAAAGTCATGCTGGAGGAATCATGTTAGAAGGATGCTTAAAATAAGTTGAGCAGAATAGAGGAAGTGATCTCTTCTATAGAGTGTGGGGGTAGAGGTGGGGACGATAGCAGGCAAGAAGCTATTGGTGGAGAACAGTAAATGAGCTGAGTTAACTGGGTAAGTAGCTTTGAACAGCGCTCCATGAAGAGAGAGGCCATGGGATGGTATGAGCCAGTAGAAGAGACATGAAACAGTGAAATGGACTCAAGGAACTTCCAAACGTGTGCAGAAGCGACAGGTGACTGGGACCAACACCTTACTGAGAGTTGTGAAGTGCTTACCCTGTGCTATCCTTCCTGGAGCCACTTTATCAATCCCAAAGTTGGTTTCCTTTTATCTCGGCAACATTTATGCATTCAATATGCAATCCTAGAAAATACAAAATACCAAAGGGGAGGGGGAAGAGTAATAATTTTTTACAAAGTGAAAAAAATGAAGTGAATTAAGCCATTTCAGAGTGGGATGCTTCAGAATAAAAAAGGAGTCAATTGCAAATTCATAGGTGAAGATATCATGTATAGGTGTGTGGATTTACCATTACTTTTTTAGTATGTTTCCAACCATAGCAATGAAGAACCATCTACCCTGACTTTGGTATGAGCATAGAGGGAAGAACACAGCGAAATGACAAAGGATACTAAGAATGGGGAGGAAAAGCACTAAACTTCCTAAAATATATATTATCACCTGAGCCTTCACAAGAGCTCTGTGAAGTATTCTCCCTTTGTGATGGAGGAAGAGTGACAATTTGGCTAGTAATGGGCCATGGTCATGCAGCTGGAAAGTGGTGAAGATAGCTTCAGAACAGCAGACAGCTGACTCCACTTAACACTATGCTGTTAACAACTATGTTGCACTACCTCTCTGCTCAGTGGGAGGACTTACTTCAAAGGCTTAAAAAGAAAATGTGTTTTTAACCCAAGAAATAGACCTCAAGATGGTTACTGACAATTACATTGTACAACTTAACACAGCTCTACTTTTGTTAAGATTGATTTATTTGAAGTATTTGATACATGCACACATACACAAATACAGGAATAAGTATTCTTTCTAAATTTTTAATTGATTGATTGATTTAGACAGAGAGAGAGTGAGAGAGGGGCAGAGAGAGAGAGAGAGAGAGAGAGAGAGAGAGAGAAGAGAGAGAAACATTGATTTGCTGTTCCACTTATTTATGCATTCATTGGTTGTTTCTTATATGTGCCCTGCCCAGATATTGAACCCCCATGCCGGGAGCCGGTCCATCCTTGCTGTTTCAAGGGACCTGGCATATATGGCATACGGTTCTTAATATGTTTGCTCACCTTCTTGGCGCTGTGTTTTAACCAAGGTCACCTCTCCGAGAAAGGTTAAATCCCCAGGTAGGGATTTTCCCCTGAAGTTAGGGAGGGAATAAAACCCCTCAACTAAGTGCCAGGCGGGTAATTAATCCCTTTAACTACGAATAATCATGCTTAAACTACATAATCTTTTCTCCCTGGAATGGAGATAAGAAACGCCCTAACCTTTGTAATAGAGATTGATAGGATTGAATCAACTGGTATAAATACAGTTGTAACAAGACAGAAACACTCAGAACTTAGAACAGAACCAAGAGAGACAGAGCCTAGGCACAGAACCTACACAGAACGTTCTCTAGAGACAGAAGAACTTCGCTGGAGAGAGCATGCCCGAGGATCTTGGAGAGGGACTGGCCTCGGAGCCTACAGACAGAGCCTAGCGGGAGAACATGGCAAGGGATCCTGGACTGAACCTGACTACAGAGATTGGCAGGAGAACCTGACTGGAACCTGGACACTGAACCTGACTGGAGAGCCTGGACAGAACCTGGCTGGAGAACCTAGCGTGGGAACATGGCTACAGAACCTGGCTGGAAATCCGAAGCAGAACCTCTCTGGAGATCCGGGCTAGAGATCCTGGCTAGGTTGCTGATCAACTGAACGCTGTCTCCATGTCATTCCTTCTTCGCCGACTCCGTCCACACCTTTGGGGACCCCTGGACCCGCTGGGGCTGGACCCCGGCACCCACAACCTCGTGTTTCAGGATGATGCTCTAACCAACTGAGCTACCTAGCCAGGGACAGCAATATGTATTCAAAGAAAAAAAAATTGGGTACCCAAATAATATATATATTTTTTCTATATATCTGTGAAATATGCAGTCCTAGCCAAATACAAAACATCAAAGACAGTAAAACTATGTATGGATACTTATAGATTCTGCTATTGGTTCATCATTAAAATTTTATCCAAAATGAACTACAAACTTTCCTTAGAGTTATGTATTGTACTGTCATCTACACTGGCTCTGCAAAGGTCAGATTCATCCAAGATGGGGGTAATAGATTTACAAACCGCTGACTCTCCTGCATTAGCTCCCTGTTCATCCCAAGACACTAATCAGGCTGCACTTACACACCATCCATCATCCTGAGCAGCACTCAGATGGGAGAGCCTTCTATTATGGCTTAGACTAGCTAGCTGGTGCCAGCCAAATACATGTTCTGCAATGCTGGGTCATTCTTTGAGATTTTCTTGAATGACGGCCACTTGGACACAACTCATTCACTCAGCCGCTTGAGATAGTAGGAATACCCTGTGAAGGATCTCTGGCTTGATTAGATCTTTTATTCTCACTCCATTTCTGTTGCATTAATTTCTCACATAACTGTAAGATGCTGTAAAAGAACATCTTCAAATAGGGGCCTTCATGCCTCTCTGATTTCTAACTTTTTGAAATAAAAAGTCATGACTGTGTTATAGTTCCTTCTTTCCCTCATTCTTGCAGCTATATATCTACAGTAGAGAGGGCATAACTTATCAGGCTATGTGTTGGAGTTGAGAAGCACGTTTAGGTTAAAATATTCCTTTGTAAAAGACCTGTGTCTCTATAGCAAAGAAGGAAATCTTGCTAAAAATGACCACTGACTGTAATATGACCACTGATATATTCAGATGCCTAAACAGTAACCTGTCCATGACCGAATTCATGTGTGCTGGGGTAACGGTAGTGTCTTTGTTCAGTGAATATATCAGGAAATATTGTTTGAAGTTGAGTTACAGTAGGGTATGCTATATTACATAATTTCCTAAAACAATAAAATCATCTGACATTTCATTGAAATATCATTTTATTTTAAAAAATAATATATATACTAGAGGCCCGATGCATGAAATTTGTGCATGGGTAGGGTCCCTAGGACTGGCCGGCAATTAGGACTGATCTGTGGGGTGACCGGTGGGGCGATCTTGGTGGGGGCAAACTGGCACCCACCTTGGCCCACCTGGCACCGCCTGCCCACTAGCCCTGTCCCCCCACGGGGTGATTAGGGGGGGCCTGCTTGCACCCACTGTGGCTGGCCTGGGGCTTGTGATCTGGGGGCAGCTCCTGTGTTGAGTGTCTGCCCCCTGTTGGTCAGTGCATGTCATAGTGACTGGTCATTCCAAGAGTCATTCTGCAATTTGTTTGATTTGCATACTAGGCTTTTTTTATATAGGACTAGAGGCCCGGTGCACAAAAATTTGTGCACTCGGGGGGGAGGGGGGGTCCCTCAGCCTGGCCTGTGCCCTCTCATAGTCTGGGACCCCTCAGGAGATAATGACCTGCTTGCTTAGGCCTGCTCCCGGGTGGCAGAGGGCAGGCCCAATCCCTAGGTGCAGCCCCTGGTTGGGCTCAGAGCAGGACTGATTGGGGAGTTGGGGCGCCGCCCCCTGTTATGCACAGAGCAGGGTGGATCGGGAGGTTGTGATGCCACCCTCAGTCCCGCTCAGGGAAGGGCCGATTGGGGGATTGGGGCACCGCATTCTGTCACACTCAAGGCAGGGTCTATGGGGAGGTTGCGGCGCCACACCCTGTAACACTCAGAGCAGGGCCTATGGGGAGGTTATGGCTCTACCCCATCACACACAGAGCAGGGCCCGTGGGGGGTGGTTGGGGCGCCACACTCTATCACCCACAGAGCAGGGTCGATCAGGGGGTTGGGGCGCTGCCCCCTGTCACTCACAGAGCAGGGCCCATCAGGGGGGTGGGGAGCTCACCCCTGTAACGTACATAGCAGGGCCTATCAGGGGGTTGAGGAGCTCCCCCTTGTCACTCACAGAGTACAGCCAATAGGGGAGTTTGGACACTGCCCAGTGTCACACACACAGCAGAGCGGATCAGGGCGTTGGGGCGCCGCCGCTGTCACACACAGGGCAGGGCCGATGGGGAGGTTATGGCTCTACCCCATCACACACAGAGCAGGGCACCTGGGGAGGAAGGGATTGGGGCGCCGCCCTCTATCACCCACAGAGCAGGGCTGATCAGGGGGTTGGGACACCTCCACTCTCACAATCAGGGCAGGGCTGATGGGGAGGTTATGGCTCTACCCCGTCACACACACAGCAGGGTCTATTAAGGGGTTGGGGCGCAACACCCTGTCACACACAGAGCCACAGAGTGATCAGGGGGTTGGGGAGCTCCCCCCTATCAGGCACAGAGCAGGGCTGATCAAGGGGTTCGGGCGCCTTCCCCTGTCATGAACAGAGCAGGGAAGATAGGGAGGTTGTGGCCCCACCCCCTGTCACACACAGAGCCGCAGGGCGATTAGGGGGTTTGGGCGCTGCCCCCTGTCACACTGATCCCGGTGCTGGGAGGCATATTTCCCTTTTACTGTATAGGGTAGAGGACTGGTGCACAGGTGGGTGCCGGTTGGTTGGCCTGAAGGGTGTCCTAGATCAGGGTGGGGGTCCTCACTGGGGTGCCTGGCCAGCCTGGGTGAGGGGATGATGGCTGTTTGCAGCTGGTCACACACCCTTCAGGTTGCGGTTCCTCACTGGGGTGCCTGGCCAGTCTGGGTGAGGGGCTGAGGGCTGTTTTCAGGCTGGGGGTGACTGAAGCTCCCAACCGCTCCTTTTTTTCGTTTTTTGTTTTTATTCTGGGCCAGCTTTAGCTTTGAGGCTTGGCTCCAGCTCTTAGGCCTCCGCTGCTGAAAGTAGGTTTCTGGACTTTGGTTACGATGGCGCGATCCTGCTGGCTGAAGCCAGCAGCTAAGCAGGTTTCTGAGGTTTTGTTTAGCTTCTATATTTGTTACATAGGTTCTTAAACTGCAGGCTCAGAGGCCTGCAGCGGCAGGCGGGAACGTTGGAAACCTCCATCACTGAAGCAAGCAAGCCTCATGTTAGTTTCAAGCTGCCTGGCTGCTGGCCGCCATCTTGGCTGGCAGTTAATTTGCATATCAACCTGATTAGCCAATGGGAAGGGTAGCGGTCGTACGCCAATTACCATGTTGCTCTTTTATTAGATAGGATGTGCCAGGAAGCATTTTCAGTACATGAGATTCATTATTGAACAAGTTAGACAAAGATTCTTGCTCTTTAGGTCTTGCATTCTAAGAGGAAGAAATATACATTTGACAGCAAATATAAGAAATAAGTAAATTATATAGTTTGGTAGAAGTTGATAACTGCTATGGGAATAGGAAAACATAGATGAAAATAAGGGAAATTAGGAGAATGAGAATGGGGAGAAAATGTTAGTAGAGGGAGTTTGCAGAATTAATCAAGGTCTCTAAGAAAAGCTATATGGAGAAGGTAAACATTGAGCAAAGACTTGAACTTGGTGAAGAAGTTATCAAAGCAGATACCTGGATGAAGAACTATGCAGAAAAAGGGAACAGCTACAGCACAGGCTCTCATGATTCCATAAGTATCTTAACCAATCTGGGAAACAGCAGTCTAAGAAAAATTCCAGCACACCTTTAAATAAACAAAATGTGTACAGAGAAATAGAATTTAAAAAATGCCAAATTAGACTAACTGAATAATTCTTCACCAGAGCTTTTTATTAACTCAAGTTGTACTCTTTTCAAGTCATAATAACACAACTGTGTGAATCACAGAGACTAAGAGATTGTACCTACCCATGTCCAAATGACATGCTACTTAGAATTCCATATTTTTGGTTCATATTTTTGGTGTAAGATAAACACCTTATTTATATAGAAACATGGGTTCATAGTTTGACACTTTATTCATTTTTAGAAACTTAGAAAAAAACTCTGGGAACTGCCCTTCTATTAAAGTACCAAAAAAAGTCAATCCAATGCATAATAGACGAGAAAGCTAAGCAGGAAAGGAATGAGAAAAATATCATAGTAGAAAGCATATTTGTGTTCTCAGTCTCCTGCTTGGCAAAGGGCATCAAAATACTCGAGTTAAGTATACCCCAAATGCTGAAGAATAAATATTTTACAAATTCCCTGTTTCTTAAGCAAATACTTTTGATTATTTGTTACTTGGGGACAGAGTGGTAGGTAAGTTCTCTTTATATTGTAATAAAATGTTTTCCTTTTTTAATTCCATGTGATTAGTACCCACAAAAATACTACTTTATTGATATTACAAATAGAGGAAAGTACAATCATTCCTCTTGCAAAGAAGTCATCTGGATCCTCTAATCTTAGAAATACTCTAGAAAATAAAAGAAGCACTCTAGCCTAGACTTTGACTGCAGAACTAAAATTGAAATAAAATTTTATATTATGTTTGTACTAAAAGTGATGATCACAAAGGCTGGAATATGCATTCCTTTCAAAATCAAATTCAGTTACAAATTTGGAAATAAAATTAAATTGAACTATTTTTGAATCAGCCATAAATGTAATGAGATTGCACTTCAACTTTCCCTCAAATTTTCTAGAAAGTGGGCACTTAAAAAAAACTATTTCTGATGTTTTATTTTATCTAAATTAATTGCCTTCAGTCTGAAGCTGAACATTATAAATTACAAAAGTAAAAACATCCATTGCAAAACAGACAATACAGTAAGGAAAAAAAAATGTGCCCATGGATTCCATTAACTGGTTATAAACACCGTTAACATTTTGATAAACCTACTTTTCTTCTACTCCTACCCTGGAGAAATAAGTGTCTATACATGCATGTACTTAAAATTATTGTTAACTTTAACATAATTTTATGTCACTGGGATCATCCTACGGATTTGAAAACTCTTTCTTTACCTAGTAGTATTTGGGAATATATTTCCATGTCATTATTTTCAATTGTTGCATAGCATTGCACTATAACATTCTATTTTTGACTGCTTGGTTTATAGAGCTCTTCCACAATTAACGTGAACTGCTTTAGAAGAGCAAGAAAAGGCATTCTAATGATGCTCACTTATGCCCTAAAATGTTTGAAAGCATGCATGGGAGAATGAAAATTATAACATCTCTAACATGGCAGTTACAGCACTGGTGAAGCCATTGTCGCATTAAAAGAAGAAATTTTAGG
Source organism: Myotis daubentonii (assembly GCF_963259705.1). Taxonomy (NCBI): domain Eukaryota; kingdom Metazoa; phylum Chordata; class Mammalia; order Chiroptera; family Vespertilionidae; genus Myotis; species Myotis daubentonii. The sequence goes on along the minus strand of NC_081841.1, from coordinate 69,755,948 downwards.
AATTGTTATGGTTTAATGACTTACATTTAATTATTGTATCCATTTTGAGTTTATTTTTGTGTATGGTGTAAGTTGGTGGTCTAGTTTCATTTTTTGGCATGTATCTGTCCAATATTCCCATCACCATTTATTGAAGAGATTGTCTTGACTCCATTGTATGCTCTTGCCTCCTTTGTTAAGTAATAATTGAATGTAATTGCTTGGGTCAATTTCTAGGGTCTCTTTTCTGTTCCATTGATCTATATGCTTGTTTTTGTGCCAGTACCAAGCTGTTTTGATTACAGTGGCTTTGTAATATAACTTGATATCAGATATTTTGATCCCTCCAACTTTGTTTTTCATTCTCAATATTGCTAGGGCTCTGGGAGTCTTTTTTGGTTCCATATAAATTTTTGGAGTATTTGTTCACGATCTGTGAAGTAAGCCATTTGTATTTTAATAAGGATTATATTGAATAGGCAACAAAATCTCAGACATCTCTCATAGCAATATGTTTATGGATACATCTCCAATGGCAAAGGAAACTAAGGAGAAAATACACAAATGGCACTACATCAAAATCAAAAGCTTCTGCAGAGCAAAAGAAACCATCAACAAAATGAAAAGGGAGCCCACTGTATGGGAGAACATATTTGGCAATGATACATCAGATAAAGGTTTATTATCCAAAATACACAAGGAACTCATACAACTTAAGAAAAGGAAGACAAACAATCCAATTAAAAAATGGTCAATGGACCTAAATAAACACTTCTCCAAAGAGGACATACAGATGGTCAAGAGACATTTGAAAAAAAATGCTCAAAATCACTGAACATCAGAGAGATACAAATGAAAATGACAATGAGGTATCACCTCACACCTATCAGAATGACTATCATCAACAAATCAACAAATGACGAGTGTTGGTGAGCATGTGGAGGAAAGGGAATCCCAGCACACTGCTGGTGCGAATGTAGACTGGTGCAGCCATTATGGACAATAGTACGGAGTTTCCTCAAAAAATTAAAAATGGAACTCCCATTTGACCCAGTGATCCCACTTCTAGGAATATATCCTAGGAGACCCGAAACACCAATCAGAAGAATGTATGCACCCCTGTTTTCATAGCAGCTCAATTTACAATAGCTAAAATCTGGAAACATCCCAAGTGCCCATCAGTAGATGAGTGGATAAAAGAGCTGTGGCATGTTTACACCATGGAATACTATGCAGCCACAAAAAAGAAAGATCTCTTACCCTTTGTGGCAGAATGAAGGGACCTGGAGAGTATTATGCTAAGGGAAATCAGCTAGTCAGAGACTGTGGAATCTCAGAGGGAAGACTGAGGTGGGTGGGAAGAGATCAACCAAAGAACTTGTATGCATATATGCATAACCCATGCACACAGACAATATGGTTGTGAAGGCCTGGGGTGGGGGACAGGGATAGGAAAGAAGGGGTCAATGGGGAAGAATAGGGAGTATATATAATACTTTCCATAATAAATATTTAATAATAAGAAGAAACCTTAGTGTTGAAATCAGGTGTCAGAAATTGGAAAGCAGAGATTCTGAGTCATACAACAACTCATAGAAAATTAGGAAGAACCTAAGTATATACATTCCAATCAGGTTCTCGCCTAGCCTAAGAATGATGGCTAAAAGCAGGGGATATGTGTGAGAGCATTTTTGTTCCCTTTGTTTCATTATCCATAGATAAATCAGTTAACTACCACAACAAATACCACTGGGTAAAAAGGAGTATAAAAATGTCTAAATAGGAGTTAAAAGAAACTGTGGTATTTCCTTTCTTTTTGAAAATTAACTTTTCTTTGCTTCTGGTCTACTTATTTAAAAACAATCAAACACAAAACCTTAGCAACACAGACACTGTTATACTCTTACCGTATTCCCTCCTCCTTCAATGCAATTACTATCATGATTTTTAGTTTATCATTTCTAATCACATTTTTTTAAAATATATTTTATTGATTTTTTTACAGAGAGGAAGGGAGAGGGATAGAGAGTTAGAAACATCGATGAGAGAAAAACATCAATCAGCTGCCTCCTGCACATCTCCTACTGGGGATGTGCCCACAACCAAGGTACATGCCCTTGACCAGAATTGAACCTGGGACCTTTCAGTCCGCAGGCCAATGCTCTATCCCCTGAGCCAAACCGGTTTGGCTCTAATCACATCTTTAAACTGTTTTGTAGGTAACCATTAACAATATGCAGTCATTTTGTATTTTAAAATTCCCTGTCATTATATCCCATGAAGCTAAATTGTTTCCCCTTTTTCATCCATTACAATTATTTTAATACATACTTGCACATGCTTTCTAATCACATTTACTCTAGTTTCTCCAAGGAACACACATAAAAGTTAAATTTCTCATTCATAGGTTATAGCCATAGTTAACCTTAATCTCAAATCACCAGATTGCTCCATGTGGTGTTGATAACAATTTGCATTCTCAAAAGAAACATACGCGCGTAGTGATGTTCCTATAGCTTCACAACATTTGAGTCTCAGACGTTTTCTCGTTCTTGATAGATTGAGTAATTTCATATCTTACCCTGGACATTTTGAATGCTATGCTTCTGAGTTCTGTTAAAATCCTCTCAGCAATGTAAGGTGAAGGTTAGATTCAGTTATGACGATAAGTACTGCCTTGCCTTTCGGTGTTAGTGGTGGTTCCAATGTTAGTTCGGTTGTTTAAGTCATTGCTAAGCTGCTTGGTATCTGTCCCATGTATTTGCTACTCAAGGAATTGTCTGTGATTGGGCGGGGGAGGGTGGGGTCTAAATTATTGTTCAGTTCTGATCAGCTTTGCTATGCTTTTTCTAGCCTGTTCAATGTGTATTCACCTCAAGGGCCATCCTGAGCCTTTTGCAGGTTCATAACATTCTCCTTTGCTGGAGTCTGTTCCGACCCATCTGTGATTTGGACGTTAGCCAGATTTGGGAGCAGAATTTATACGCAGTTTTGGGGCTCCCTCTTTCTTGTTCTCTCTCTTATGGGGTTCTTTCCTGGTTTTCCAGCAGAGGAAGTTGCCCCAAACTCATCCCTTAGTTCTTTGTCCCAGAAAAACTGAAAGCTTTTTAATGGTGTTCTAGCTGCCCCACTAAATACTACAAGAATGAGTAACTCACTTGATATCATTCTCTCCAAAATTTCACCTCTCCTCTACAATCTACCAACTTTTATGTTCTCTTCAATGCCCTAAGTACACCTCTTTTGTGTGACTCATTCCGTGTTGATAGGTATCTGTGAGAGCACTGCTTCAGTACCATCTTTCCCAAACCGGAAGCTGAACTCATCAATGTTATGCTCCTCATTTATGACAACCCCTTACTAATTCCAAGTATATGTAGAGGGCTCTCGTTGTACAACTCTCTGCCTTACTTAGGGTTATGATTTATCTATATTGGGAATTCTAACCCAATTTACTAGCTGTTATGAACTATAATAACCTCTTTAACTTCCTCCTATTCTATACCACCATGTCCACCACTATTTTAAGCCTCTTCTCCCTGTCTCAGTGCCAGGGTGTGCTTGATGTCCTGACTTGCATTTCCCCATTGGTTTTGTCACTGGGGACTCGTTTTTTTATTTTAAAACTTAGTTATACCTAAAATTTGTCATAATTTATTTGGCACTTCTAGGTACTTTCTGATGGGAGGCTTAAGAAGTTGTTCTAGTCTACCATATGTTAGAATGGGAGCACTATTGTTGCCACTTTATTATATTGTTCTTCATTTTGGCGCACCGAAGCAGTGGCATGACATATACTTGCTATAATAGTCATTTTCACTTGGTAGAAGCAATAATAATGATGGTGGTGATTATGATTTTTACTTAAAAATCCCTATAATCACAAAAATTGGGAAGATTTCTTTTCCTCTGTTGATATTCTGTGTTATAAGATGTCACTGTATAAGGTGCAGCTCAGTGAGATACTGTGGTTTGCCACTAGCTCATATGATCAGCAGGGCATTGTTACATAAGCCCCAGCATGAAATCAGGTACAGTTCACTCAGTGCTAAGAAGCTGAATCGGAGCATGGTTTTCCTTTTGAATTGTCCTCAGGAGCTCTTTACATTTATTGAACAGGCCTAGGGAAGGGAAGCCAGTTAATCATTGCCTTCTGCTTGCTTAATAGGTCTGAAATAGCTTCTAAAAATTAGTCATAATTGCAATCATTGTATGTCTGCTAGGCTGAAAGAGGCCAAGGCCTTTTCAAAATCTTCTAGAGCAAATTCCTGTGAATGTTTTTGAGAGATGGAGAAGGCCAACAATAAACTGTATTTCCTGGATAATTTCACCATTCTATTTTATTAAAAAAAAAGATATGATCACACTTATATCTGGAATCTAATGGACAAAATAAACTGATGAACAAAATAGAAACAGAGGCATAGATACATGGAACAGTCTGACAGCTGTTCTGAAGGGAGGGGGGAGGTGGACTGGGTAAAAGAACGTGAAAGGATTAGTCACAGAACATATTTGCACAGCCCATGGACACAGACAACAGTGAGGCGATGGCCAGAGGGAAGGGGGTGGGGGCTGGGTGGAGATGCGCAAAGGGGCGGGGGGAGATGAAAGGGGAAGGGGTGTGGAGTGGCAATGGGGACATCTGTAATAGTGCCAACTCCAAAAATAAAATTAAAAAATAAAATGAAATGAATTGTGATAATGGTTGCAAAAAATAAAATAAAATAAAACAATTTTTTTTTAAAGATAGAGTGACATTTCAAACCTAGAAAATGCACCAAAATTGTTGCTCTCTCTTTTGGTAATTTGGGACATGCTTCACTGATGCCCTCCACTCAGAGTCTGCTCTGGCCAGTTTGTTTCTCTCTGCTCTATCACCACAAACACATCACTTACCTCGGGCAGCTTTTCTCAAAAAAAAATATATTTTATTGATTTCTTACAGAGAGGAAGGGAGAGGGATAGAGAGTTAGAAACATTGATCAGTTGCCTCCTGCACACCCCCTGCTGGGGATGTGCCTGCAACCAAGGTACATGCCCTTGACTGGAATTAAACCTGGGACCCTTCAGTCCGCAGGCCGACGCTCTAGCCACTGAGCCAAACACGCCAGGGCTCGGTCAGCCTTTTTATAAACATGTGTGGCTGCAGTTGCACTCACTGGGCTCTGGTTTCTGGTACCTGTCAGTCAGCTAAGCAGCGCTCCTGCTGTGTCAGCCCACTGACCACCAGGGGGCAGCTCCTGTTTTGAGCGTCTGCAACTGGTCAACCAATGGAGCAGTCAACCAATCATAATGATCACTTAGGCTTTTATATATATACATTAGAACAGACTGACATATTTTGGTGGCAGGGGGTGGAGGGAGAGATGAGAAGAGAGAAACCAAAGAATTGCCAGAATAATTGATATGGAATATTTCTATTCAATTTTTTCCATAACAAATAGAAATAAAAAATGAATGACTGTGATAATTCTGTCTGGTTCACCAACTTGCTTCTTTTCCAAGGTATGTACATTTTGGTGTCATAACTGTTATATTGTGTGCATATAACACAGCCATGTGTTCTGGAATTAAAATTGCTTCTCCTTTAAATGTGAGTTCAATACATCAGTATGGATTATTATTCCAGGCATTTTGGCAACCTGAACAAATGTGAGAAATCCCAAGCTAATGTATGAGGATGGCTAATTTCAGGAGTACCCTGTACTCCAGCCATAGAGGATTATGCTGAGTCTGAGAACTCTGATGGAAGATATGGTGAAGTAAGTTGGTAGAAGGAAGCTATTGTTATAATAAACGGGAAGTACATCATGATGCAGGACTCGGGTATTTTGTAAGCACTTACAACACATAAAAATGTGTTGACTGAGTAAAGGCTGGTATCCCATCAGAAGAGACAAATGCCAAGACAAGTGTTTATAACAAAGAAACATCCCCAAGCACCACAGGGAAAACATTCAAATATTCACTATCTATTCGTAATGAAAACCTGGAAAGGCAGGTAGCAGCAGAACATAATCCTATATAATAAAAGCCTAATATGCAAATCGAACGAATGGTGGAACAACCGGTCACTATGATGCACACTGACTACCACGGGGCAGGCGCTCAATGCAGGAGCTGCCCCCAGCCTGCATGCCTCAGGCCGGCCAAGGTGGGTGCCAGCTGGGGGCCCCCAATCACTCTGCCAGTTGCCCCACAGATCGGCCCTAATTGCCAGCCAGACCTAAGGACCCTAACCATGCAAGAATTTTATTTACCTGGCCTCTAGGGTGATTATACATGGAAAAGATAAAACTGTTTCTGAACTGACACTAACCCATGAACAGTTCCAAGGATATGATGTTTTAGCAGCTATGGAGCCAGTGCTGTGAATGCATTTACATGCCCAATCCTCAGGTAACGAAGACTGTGCTTCATTCCAGACTCTGTCCCCGCACCAGGGATTCAGAGATGAACAAGACGCTACCTAAGACTCTCTAGAACTTTTAGTATATTTGGAAAACAGATGAGAAAGTGAAACAATTATTAAACAATGGATCAACTGATGGGAGGTCTCTGATAAGGATCCCTGCTCTTAGTGTGAGGAGGCCAGAATGCTCCCAAGAGGAAATGTCACTTGAGCTAATTTGAAGGACGTGTAGGAGTCCCTGGAATGAAAAGAAAGTATAGAAATCCTTCCCGTATATATAGAGGCTCAGAAGTTCAAGAGCACATGAGGTATTTAGGGAATGACAAGTCGTGTTTTCATTTGGGAACACATTGTGTTGAGTAGGAGAATGTCTGTAGGAAGGTGATGGAGATCCAGTCATGAAGGAAAGAACAAAAAGATGATTCAAATATGACTGATGCCTAGCTTCTTCCAGAGGGTTGGTTCTGACCCTCTGTGTGTTTCTGATGCAACAGTGGGTACCACTAATGTTACTTATCCATGGCTCACAACACTTGGGTCTCACAGGCAAATACCAGAATCCTCTCTGAAAGGAAATGACCAGGAAATTTTGAGCCAGAAAATGTTGTCTGAAAGCAGCTTGGGATCTTGAGGCAAGCATTAAAAGCCAAGCTCTAATGCCAAATGGGAATCTGAGAAGTAGACAAAGAGTCGGTGGACACAACAGGTAAATTAGTACCAGTCTGAGTAAATTCTGGAAGCAGCTGAGAAACTCATGATACAATATTTCAGCACTCTTGGGAGTGTGTTTATGTTGGTGGGTGGTCTGAGGATCTACAATGAGCACTCACCTGTCATACAGTAGGATCTCAACAGGATGTGTGGTTGTGTTATATGATTTGTCTACTTACACATGTGTCCATGTCAATGATTAACCTTGGGCCAAGAATCTCTCCAGTGCAGATCATCTTTCAGTAATACGTACTAGTGACAAGGGTATTTTATACTTTCAAAATATTACCTCCCTATTCATCACTGAACACCAAGGTCTATTGTGGTGCCCATAGTAGATGTTATCTGAAATGAAATGAAATCAAAGAGCCCTCCAATGCAGCCCCCACCCCCATTGGAAACCAGATTGAAATTATGGAAGGTTAGTGACTTCCACACCTTTCTCAGTTTTAATTTTAAAATTAAAAAATCAGTTTAAAAGTGATAATAATACAAGCTTTACATAAAATTAAAAATAATTATAAATAAAATAGTTAACTAAAATTTAAAATGATAAGAATATAAACATCAGACTTCATAACATGATATTGTATAATGCGTTACAAAGAATTATCTCTATGGCATTGAAAAAGAGAAAGCCATTTTTTATCATTAACAAATGAGAACAAATAACTTTTATGATTTAAAATGAATTTACAGTTTTACAGGTCATTTGTAGGTATATAACAAAACCATCGACTTCTGAGAGCAAAAAGAAAAAAAAAAGATCATTTGATTTAATGCCTTTCTATTATGGATAAATTGAGCCCACAAAATGATTTACTCCAAAGGTCTTTTTGTACAACTCCTTTTTTAATACTTAGGTGATACACTGATATCAGGTATATCAGAGTCTTTATTTTCCCCAGATGTTTTTTTTTTTGTTTTTTAAATATATTTTATTGATTTTTTACAGAGAGGAAGGGAGAGAGATAGAGAGTTAGAAACATCAATGAGAGAGAATCATCGATCAGCTGCGTCCTGCACATCTCCCACTGGGGATATGCCCGCAACCCAGGTACATGCCCTTGACCGGAATCGAACCTGGGACCTCTCAGTCCGCAGGCCGACGTTCTATCCACTGAGCCAAACTGGTTTCGGCCAGATGTATGTTTTTAAGCACAGTATAGGCATTGTGCAAAGGTAAGTATCTTTGCATCTCCTTAATGCAACATGAAGCAAGGCATTTGATAAAAAGTCAATGAATATTTGTTGGAGGAATAAATGAATGAATGAATGAATGCTACTCTGTGTTCTTGGATTTTGTCTTTAGGGTTGTACCTACCCAAGGTTATCTATGTTTTGCTATACCCAAGGTTACCTAGGTTTTCTCCTTTGTTATTTTCCAGGAGTTTTTTTAGTTTTTCATTTTTCATTTAGGCCTGTGCTACATTTTGGATTAATTTTTGTGAGGGGTGTAAAGTCTGTGTCTAGATTCATTTTTTCCCCTGAGTAGTTGTGTCAGCACCATTTGGTGAAAAGACTATCTTCATTGTATTGCCTTTGCTACTTTAACAAAGATCAGATAACTATACTTATGTGGGCCAATTTCTGGGATTTCTCTTCTTTTCCATTGATTTATTTGTCATTTCTTTCACCAATACCACAATGTTTTGATGACTATTGCTCTATAGTAAGTCTTGAAGTTTTTTTACCCATTAAGATAAAAAACAAGGAAAGGATGTATCCTATCATCACTGCTTTTCAACATTGTGCTGGAAATTTTAGCTAATGCAATAAGACAAGAAAAGGAAACAGAAAGTATACAAATTTGGAAGGAAGAAATAAAGCTGTCTTTGTTCAAAGATGACATTATAGTCTATGTAGAAAATGTGAAATTTTGACAGGTATGTCCTCCGTGCCAAAAAAAATGTAACACTTTATTTTTGTTTAATTTTAAAGTTTTTTTAAAAAAATATTTTTATTGATTTCAGAGAGGAAGGGAGAGGGAGAGATAGAAAAATTAATGAGGAGAGAGAATCATAGATTGGCTGCCTCCTGCATGCCCTCTAATGGGGATCGAGCCTGCAACCTGGGCATGTGCCCTGAACGGGAATTGAACCCTGACCTCCTGGTTCACAGGTTGATGCTCAACCACTGAGCCACACCGGCCAGGCTAATTTTCTTAAATTACAGTATACATTCAATATTATTTAGTATTAGTTTAAGGTACATGGTTTATTGTTTTAAATAGCAAGATAATTCAGATTTTGTATGAAAAACAACTGGAAAATAAAACGCAGTTTACACATGTATACTGTCAGTAATCTTGATCAGGTTTTACCTATTTTGAGAGCATCACCTCTAGCAGAGGTTTCTTAATGATCCTAAATTGGGATTTAAAGACTGATTCTTTATATAAGTGTGCTAATTATTTAATACCCACCATGTATAATAATACAAAATTAAGCTGCCATGTATCTAACCAATTTATTTATTTTAGCAAGGTTCAGGGTCAATGTTGACTACTGCAGCCAAGTGTTTATATCAGAATCCATGTCAGCTATTGAGGCTGACCAAACAATTTGCCACGCTGGACATTTATTTTTTGGAGTACGGCTCTACCCAATATGTCTTGATTTGAAGAATGGACAATGGTTTATTTTTCTAAGATGACTCATGGGAAGGGTGTGATCACTTTGGATAGGCAGGGAAATGTACTGCTCCTTACCAGAGAATATTAATAAGGGGTAATATTAACTTGTGTTTGCCTAGTGAGATTTTCAAAGACATTTTTATTATTTCATATTATTCTCATGATCATTCTTTTATTTAGACAGCACAGTTATTTCTCTCTCCATTATGCGAATGATGAGAGTAAACAAACAGAAGTTACACTGAAAACAGCCAACAAGAAAGCGCACTTCCTTTACTCGGGACCCTAGCCCACTCCAGTGCCCAGAGTGCTTTCCTTCAGCCCTTTGTCGAACTGCAGTTCTCTGAGTGCCATGGGGTCAGCAAGTGTACTATGGACTGTATCAAGGTGCATACAAATATATTCACATTGTTGTTCTCTTTTCTTTTTTAGGTACTTTACCTGACTTAGAGAGGAAATAATAAACTTCCAAAATTGGGCTTGAATCACATGTAATGGGAAATGATTCCATTGTTTCTAAGATATAATATGAAACATCTACTAGAATGGTTGGTCACTACTAGCTATACAGCTCTTTTATCCTTTGTATTTTTACTCATCATTTAATGTGACTTAAGTATTTTCTTAACTATATTATAAGCTCCTTTATGGAAGAAACTACAACTTATACTTTGTATTTTTAGCACCTATGCTTAAACATAGGTCGTCACAAAAAATGAACTCTTGTTGATGATATTTATGCAGAAAAGGGCTTACTATATGGCTACAACAGTTTCCAAATGAATTAAAATTGCTGAATGAACAGCTTCTTTCAGGTGATTAAATGTACCATGCAACCTAGGCATGGCTCAACATCTGTTATATTTGGACTTTTTATACTATATCACTTTTCATATAGGAAATAGCATTCTAATAGTGACTTTATGATGTTTCCCCCCATCGCTGTAGAGTATATTTTGATCTATATGAAGTGCATTCATCCAGAAAATACTTTCTAATCTGCTTTTCATGCCAGACACTGGATATGAGCTTGGAGCATAGGATATTCATAAAACTGACCTCAACTTTAAGAAACTTCACATTTTGTAGTTAATTTAAAACATGTGCATTCTTCTATTTCTTCTATTTCCCCTATTGCCTCACTTCCCATGCCTCCTCAACATGTCTCAGGTTTGTTTATCTAGTCCAGAAGCAGCTGGGTAATAGCAAGAAGGCTCCCATTTATTGAGTACTCACTGAATAGCTGTGCTCCTCACACACTGCCCAGCTAACATTCATTTCATCCTTTGAGCAAACCTACTAGGTGTCTTAATTACTTATTATTATTGTCACTTTCATTTTACAACTGAGAAGAGAAAGGTTTAGAGTGGTTGGGTGATTTGCATAGCACTGAAGGCTCATGTAGGGGAACCAGAATTGAACCCAGATTTCCTCCTTCTGATTTCACTGGCTTACCCACTACATCCTCGCAGCCATTTAACCAAGGGGGAGGCCAGCCATTGACCTCATGAGAGACCTTTTGAGATAGGCACACTTTTATTTTTCTAATAGAAAAGAACACAGGTAGAGAGAGAGTAGGGAAGATAGAGAGAGGGGCTTGAAATAATACCCAGAAAGTCTGAAGAAATTGAAAGTCTTTACTGGAAAAAGAAGACTCCGATGGAATATGACGTCTCTCTGTCTCTAGGGCTGTCACGTGGAAAAGGAATTTTACATGTTGAGCACTAGTCCATGGATAGAGCTAAGAGAAAGTTACAAATTAGGAAGAAACAAGTTTGAGCTCCAGAGGAAGAAAGACTTTCTAGTGGAAATGTTGTAGAACAGAACTAATTCAGAGAGAGAGAATCCAGTTTGTGCAGAGGTTCAAACATGATAGTGCTGTGGAGAGGCCTCAGAGGGGTGGAGAGGAGGAAGTGATGGTGACTGTGGGCCTGCCTCTGGCTCTGAAGGCCAGACAGTGAAGCAGGGATTATTCTACTGTTAGAACATCCCCCAGGATTAGCCCCACTGAGCAGCAGATGTCACTGTTTCATAGAAAGATGAGTAAAGAGGCACTTCTGATTCTAAGCAGGATACTTTAAAAGATGTATTCAGATCTATTCTAGATGGAGATAAGTTTCTAAAATATACTTAGGATTAATGTTACATCTAAGAGACATGCAATGACAAATTATACGTTTTTAAGCTTTTTTTTTGCTTAAGAACTCTGGCCTTATTTGTATTGTGTAGCCCAAAACTGTAATGGAAGATTATAGTTCCAAAGGGTCTCCATGCATAAGATAATACAGGATCTGATAAAAGACAAAAATTCCTGTTGCTGCTGGTACTGGCAGTGATATACATATATGTGTGTAAGCATACACATATTTTAAACCAATGCTTATTTTGTCCTCCCTTCCGGCCCCCTCTTCTTTCTGTGCTTAACTCAAGATTATCAAGAAGAAGGGCATGGCATGTACTTGACTAGCATTTGTATTTCTCAATTTGGAAGCTACCCAAGCTGAGATCACCATGAATTAAGTTCCAGGCAGACGGAGCCATTCTTGACAAAGTTGTAATCTGCAAATCCCGAAGTTTGGGGTTGGAGAGACTTCTCAGCCCCAGAGAATGTTACAGGGTCATTGACACTGTTGAGCAATAAGAGACAGCAAAGCCCGTGGAACCACATTTCAGGAGTTCTCTTCCCTCTGTTTTGTCTCTTCCATTCCAGAGATTCTGAAGGACTCAGGACCTGGTCCTCATTTGCCCTTTCTCCCTGGGGCACTTCTATCTGGGTAGAGGTTACTTTAACTGGAAAGAGAGTTAAAAGACAGAGAGAGGGAAAAGAGCAGAGGGGGTCCTCTAGACCTGCCCTCTCTATTGGCTTCCTCAGATTCCATAAAGATATGCACCTCTTGCTTGCACTTTTTTAAGGAGCTTATATTCTCAGAGGAGGGGTGAGATGTAGATAAATGACATAATAAAGAATAAAGACACATGTTTTTTTAAAAAATATATATTATTGATGTTTTTACAGAGAGGAATGGAGAGGTATAGAGAGTTAGAAACATCGATCAGCTGCCTCCTGCACACCCCCTACTGGGGATGTGCCCGCAACCAAGGTACATGCCCTTGACAAGAATGGAACCTGGGATATTTCAGTCTGCAGGCCGACGCTCTATCCACTGAGCTAAACCGGTTAGGGCAAGATACACTTGTTTTAAAATGGAAAGGAATCTGGAATAGTCACAGAGGATATTCTGGAACATATGAAATTTGAATTAGGAGGCTGAAGGATGGCAGCATGTTGGTACCTAAAAAATGCAGGGCAATGGCATTCTAAAAACAGAAATGGTCATAGGATAGGTGCAAAGTTGGCATAGGAAGGGATTGGTTGAAATGTAGGGTTCACAAGGGGGAAATATACTTAAACTAAATCATGATCATAATCTTATGTGCATGTGAGGGTAGACACTGGATGGTCTTCAGGAAGGAAATGATAGTTGCAACTGGAATGGTCTAGTGAGATTATTACAATATTTATTAAGTTGCCGTGGAATTGCAGAGAAAAATTAAAAAAGAAACAGACACAGAAATGATAGATATAGACTTAATACACAAAGAAATTAAAGGAGTTATTACAATGATATGCTCAAGAAAATAAAGTATGAGCATTCTAAGAAGACATACTGAAGATATGAAAAAAGACCCAGCTTCACTACTAGAGACAAATATTATATTATCTAGGATAGAAAATACAGTGGATGGGATTGACAGCAGATTAGATCAGACAGAAGAGTAGATTAGAGTGTTTAAAGACATAGCAATAGAAACTATTCCAAATAAAACACATGGCGAAAAAAGATAGGAAAACAATGAACAGAGCCTCAGTTAGTTGTGGGACAATGTCAAATGGCCTAATATATATATATATTAGAGGCCCAGTGCGTGAAATTCATGTTCTGGGGGTCGGGGACCGGAGGGGAGAGAGGTCCCTCAGCCCTCCCGGCCTGCGCCCTCTCCCAGTCTGGGATCCCTAGGGGATGTCTGACTGATGGCTTAGGCCCACTCCCTAAGCCATCAGTTGGACAGTTTTAGTGCTGCTATTGAGGCAGGAGAGGCTCCTGCCACCGCCGCTGCACTCACCAGCCATGAGCCTGGCTTCTGGCTGGGTGGCACTCCCCCTGTGGGCTCGGGCTGAAACTGGCTCTCCAATATCCCCTGAGGAGTCCCAGATTGCGAGATGGTGCAGGCCAGTCCGAGGGACACCACCAGTGCACGATTGAGGCCAGGGAGGGATGTGTGAAGTTGGCCAGCCAGGGAGCGACCACAGGAGGTCTCCAGGGTGTGTCCAGCCCCTCTTGCTCAGTCCTGATTGTCAGGAACCCAGCATCAACCTAACCTACTGGTCAGAGCATCTTCCCCCTGGTGGTCAGTGCACGTCATAATGACAGGTTGACTGTCTGCCCCCTGCTGGTTAGTGTATGTCATAGCAAGCAGTTGAGTGGCCTTAACATCATTAGCATATTACACTTTGATTGTTTGAACAGCCAACCAGTCAACTTGATACTTAGCATATTAGGCTTTTATTATATAGGACTAGAGGCCCGGTGCACAAAAATTTGTGCACTCCGGGGGAAGGGGGGGGGTCCCTCAGACCGGCCTGTGGCCTCTTGCAGTCTGGGACCCCTCGGGAGATAACGACCTGCTGGCTTAGGCCTGCTCCCGGGTGGCAGAGGGCAGGCCCAATCCCTAGGTGCAGCCCCTGGTCGGGCTCAGAGCAGGGCCGATTGGGGAGTTGGGGCGCCGCCCCGTCATGCACAGAGCAGGGCGGATTGGGAGGTTGTGATGCCACCCTCAGTCACGCTCAGGTTAGGGCCAATCAGGGCGTTGGGGCACCGCCCCCTGTCACACTCAAGGCAGGGTCTAGGGGGAGGTTGTGGCGCCACCCGCTGTCACGCACAGAACAGGGCCCATCAGGGGGGTTGGGGCTCCTTAGCCTGTCATGCACAGAGCAGGGCCCATCAGGGGTTTGGGGAGCTCTCCCCTGTCATGCACAGAGTAGGCCCGATAGGGGAGTTGGGGCACCGTCCCCTGTCACACTCAGGGCAGGGCTGTTCAGGGGGTTGGGGCGCCGCCCTCTATCGCCCACAGAGCAGGGCCGATCAGGGGGTTGGGGCGCCGCCACTGTCACACTCAGGGCAGGGCAGATGGGGTGGTTATGACTCTACCCCATCACACACAGAGCAGGGCCCATGGCGGGGGGGAGGGGAGGGTTGGGGCACCACCCTCTATCACCCACAGAGCAGGGCCGATCAGGTGGTTGGGGCGCCGCCACTCTCACACTCAGGCCCGGGCTGATGGGGAGGTTATGGCTCTACCCCGTCACACACAGAGCAGGGCCCGTGGGGGGCGGGGGGGTTGGGGCCCCGCCCCCTGTCACACACAGAGCCGCAGGGCGATCAGGGGGTTTGGGTGCTGCCCCCTGTCATGCTGATCCCAGTACTGGGAGGCATATTACCCTTTTACTATATAGCATAGAGGCCTGGTGCATAGGTGGGGTTGGCTGGTTTGCCCTGAAGGGTTTCCTGGATCAGGGTGGGTGTCCCCACTGGGGTGCCTGGCCAGCCTGGATGAGGGGATGATGGCTGTTTGCAGCTGGTCACACACCCTTCAGGGTGGGGTCCACACTGGGGTGCCTGGCCAGTCTGGCTGTGGGGCTGAGGGCTGTTTTCAGGCTGGGACTGAAGCTCCCAACCGCTCTTTTTTTTTTTTTTTTTTTTTTATTCTGGGCCAGCTTAGCTCTGAGGCCTCGGCTGCTGAAAACAGGTTTCTGGCCTTTGTTTACCATCTGTATTTGATGCAATGTTGCGGTCCTTCTGGCTGAAGCTCCGCTGAGTAAAGCAGGTTTCTGGGTTTTTTTTAGCTTCTTTATTTGCAACATAGTTGCTTATAGTTGCAGCTGAGAGGCCGGCAAGTCAGGCGGGGAACGTTGGAGTCCTCCGTCACTGAAGCAAGCAAGCCTCCCTGTTCGCATCTTGGCTGCCAGTTAATTTGCATATCTCGGCCCTCCTCTGTGAGTGACAGGGGGATTAGCCAATGGGAGGGTAGCGGTCGTACGCCAATTATCATGTTTCTCTTTTATTAGTGTAGACTACTGGCCTGGTGCATGAAATTCATGCACTGGAGGAGGTGTCCCTCAGCCCAACCTACACCCTCTCCAATCTCGGACCCTTTGGGGGATGTCGATTGCTGATTTAGGCCTGATCCCAGGATGTCCGACTGCCGGGATCGGGCCCAAACCGGCAGTTGGACATCCCTTTCACAATCCTGGACCGCTGTCTCCTAACCACTCACCTGCGTGCCTGCCTGATTGCCTCTAACTGCTTCAGCCTGCCAGCCTGATAGCCCCCTAACAGCTACCCTGCCGGCCTGATTGACGCCTAACAATTCCCCTGTCGGCATGATCATCCCCAACTGCCCTCCCCTGCTGGCCAGATCACCCCCAAGGCTTTTATTAGTATAGATATGACCCTTCACAGAAAATTTCACTAACCCCGCTTTACAATAAGGGATTGACGATTGAATCATTGGGGCCAGGCACCAAGGTTTCCTTTCTTTGAATAGTGGAGGGAATAATTATCTTGTCTTTAAATTGCCCTGAACATCAAATGAGATAATGACTTAGAAAAGCATAAAAGCACCATATAAAGACAACTGTCTTTTTCATATACTGAAAAGACAATAAAGTGGTAAAATGAAAAACACTATTTTTATTCTCCCCCTTCCTTCCTTTATAGCCTTTATTTAAACTTTGAAATTTAGAAAAATTTCACTTCTATTTTCATTTCTTTACATTCACTATTATTTTGTATTAGTTTCAGGTTTATTAGTTACAGAATAGTGCCGGGGTCCAACCCCAGCAGGTCCAGGGGTCCCCAAAGGCGTGGACGGAGTCGGCGAATAAGGAATGACACGGAGACAGTGTTCAGTTGATCAGCAGCCTAGCCAGGACCTCCAGCCAGGATCTCCAGCCAAGTTCTGGTCTGGATCTCCAGAGAGGTTCTGCTTCAGATCTCCAGCGAGGTTCTGTAGCCATGTTCCCTCGCTAGGTTCTCCAGCCAGGTTCTGTCCAGGCTCTCCAGTCAGGTTCAGTGTCCAGGTTCCAGTCAGGTTCTCCTGCCAATCTCTGTAGTCAGGTTCAGTCCAGGATCCCTTGCCATGTTCTCCCGCTAGGCTCTGTCTCTAGGTTCCGAGGCCAGTCCCTCTCCAGGATCCTCGGGCATGCTCTCGCCAGCGAAGTTCTTCTGTCTCTAGGCTCTGTGTAGGTTCTGTCTTCTTGATTCTGTTCTAAGTTCTGAGTGTTTCTGTCTTGTTACAACTGTATTTATACCAGTTGATTCAATCCTATCAATCTCTATTACAAAGGTTAGGGCGTTTCTTATCTCCATTCCAGGGAGAAAAGATTATGTAGTTTAAGCATGATTGTTCGTAGTTAAAGGGATTAATTACCCACCTGGCACTTAGTTGAGGGGTTTTATTCCCTCCCTAACTTCAGGGGAAAATCCCTACCTGGGGATTCAACCTTTCTCGGAGAGGTGACCTTGGTTAAAACACAGCGCCAAGAAGGTGAGCAAACATATTAAGAACCGTATGCCATATATGCCAGGTCCCTTGAAATAGCAAGGATGGACCGGCTCCCGGCAGAATAGTGGTTAGGCAACCATATACTTTACAAAGTGTTCCCTGATATTTCCAGTACCCACCTGGCTTCATACAGTCATTACAACACTGTTGATGCTATTCCCTATTTAAGTGACAATAGGTTTACAGGTTCCTTCAGATCTTTCTTTTGTGTTGCTTGCCCTGCCTTTTCTTTCTTATGTCTTCCCTCATTTTCTTTATATAGTATCTCAATTGGCCCGCAAAGCTCAGTGAAGGCACTGGGACATGCTTAATACATTTTACAGAGCAGGAAACTGAGGCCAATTCCAGTTGGCTATGGAACTGTACTCCTCGTGCAGGAGCCCTCACAGCCAGCTCTCCGCCTTTCCTAAGGGACAGGCGCAGGGCAAACAGAACAAACCTCCCCATGAGGCTTCCAAGCCTCATTCTCCAGCACCTCTTCATCATGGATGCTCCACTTTCTTTCCTCTCCCCGGCCCTGCCCCATTCTTTACTGCCCCCCATACTGGGGAGCAGGTGGTAGGCTTGCACTCACCGTGCAGGTGTGCACCCCCATGGGGTGGGCGAGAACTAGGGGCGGGGCAGGCGCAGACTTGTTTTTGGGCCAACACGGTAGCAGGAGTCCTGGCCTCTCAAGTGTGAAGGCCTCGAAGAGACCGGGTCAGGGCCAGGAGCTTCACCAAACCGCCGCAGTGGGGTACCCAGCAGTGGGGCACTCCTCCACTGAGGTGGCGCCGCCCCTCCACCCCCACCTCAGGGCTGAGAGTCTGCGCCCCTCTGCCTGGGCATCCTTCCACCCTGCAGTCATTGCCTCTTGTTTTCTGCCTATTGGGGCCAATACAGAACCTCACTCTCTGCAGGTGAGGCAGATCCCCACCCGCCAGCACCCTGCCCAGGCCTGAGCCCCCTCCAGTGCACCCCACCTTGGCGCCGCTCTGCGCCCCTTAGGCCGCTGGCCTCCTGGCCAGCCGCTTCCCCGAGGCCATGGCCTTGCCCAGGATCCCCCATCAGATGGAGGCCTGTGCGCGCCTGCAGACCCCATGGCCGCGGCTCCTGGCAGCTGCTTTGCCAAAGGTTCCTCTACCTTCAGGCCCAGCCCTTCCGTGGCTCCCTGCAGCCCTGCTCTACTCAGCTCTCCTGCCTCCCACCTGTCAGGAAGCTGCCAGGAGCCGTGATGCCGGCAGTGTGGTTCTGGGGCAGGGGCTGGGTGGGGAGCAGCTCCAGTAAAGTTTAGTAAACCCCAGGCCCCCAGGCTCTCCTTGAGTGGAGCCCAGGGCAGGCTGGGGGTCTGGGTCCAAACACTGCAGCTGCAGAGGCCCCGCCAGCCCAGGGCTTCACACGGGGGTCCCGGCTGGCGTTGGGGCTTAGGTGCCACACAGGCCAGAGGGCAGCTCCAGCTGGCCCTTCCTGCCTGCAATATGCAAATTAGCCGCCATCTTGGTTGGCAGTTAATTTGCATATCTCACTGATTAGCCAATGGGAAGGGTAGCGGTCGTACACCAATTACCATGTTTCTCTTTTATTAGATAGGATGTAATTGGATTCCCTGAAGCATGTGTGGGTGGGGGGGGGGATAGGGGGGGAGGAGGGGAGCAATCAGAAAAAAAAATATCTAAAGAAATAATATATGAAAATGTTGCAAATTTAATGAAAATCATAACCACATATGCAGGAAGGTCAATATACCTAATGTAGGAAAAACGGGAACAAAGCCATAATACAGCACCCCATGGACAAAACTGTTTAAAAATGTCAGAAGTCAGACTGTAATAATTGAGTATCTATTAACATAGAGTTTGAGGGAAGACAAATGTATGAAACTATATATAATGGAGTAAAGATTTAGCACCATGAAAGCTGAGACTTCCAAGAGCATACAGAACTTTGGGTAGTTTATATGTACTAATCAATTCAGGTTGCTAGTCATAACCAAAATTACTTGTACTGAATCTGGGAAAAAGGTATACATTCTCATTCATTCATTAATTCACGGACATTCATTCAACAAACAGTTGAGCTCCAGTTTCTGAAAAAGCACATTAGGACACATAAGAATGAACAACACTGCCCTGACCGGTTTGGCTCAGTGGATAGAGCGTCGGCCTGCGGAGCGAAGGGTTCCAGGTTCGATTCTGGTCAAGGGCATGTACCTTGGTTGCAGGCACATCCCCAGTAGGAGGTGTGCAGGAGGCAGCTGATTGATGTTTCTCTCTCACTGATGTTTCTGACTCTCTATCTGCTGGGGTCCAACCCCAGCAGGTCTAGGGGTCCCAAAAGGTGTGGATAGAGTCGGCGAAGAAGGAATGACAGGGAGACAGCGTTCAGTTGATCAGCAGCCTATCCAGGATCTCTAGCCAGGATCTCCAGCCAAGTTCTGGTCTGGATCTCCAGAGAGGTTCTGCTTCGGATCTCCAGCCAGGTTCTGTGTCCATGTTCTCTTGCTAGGTTCTCCAGGTTCTCCAGCCAGGTTCTGTAGCCATGTTCCCTCGCTAGGCTCTCCAGCCAGGTTCTGTCCAGGTTCTCCAGCCAGGTTCAGTCACCAGGTTCTAGTCAGGTTCTCTTGCCAATTTCTGTAGCCAGGTTCAGTCCAGGATCTTTTGCCATGTTCTCTCCAGCGAAGTTCTTCTGTCTCTAGGTTCTGTGTAGGTTCTGTCTTCTAAGTTCTGTCTTGTTACATCTGTATTTATACCAGTTGATTCCAATCCTATCAATCTCTATTCCAAAGGTTAGGGCATTTCTTATCTCCATTCCAGGGAGTAAAGATTATGTGGCTTAAGCATGATTGTTCCTGGTTAAAGTGATTAATTACCCGCCTGGCACTTAGTTAAGAGGTTTTATTCCCTCCCTAACTTCAGGGGAAAATCCCTACCTGGGGAAACAACCTTTCTCAGAGACCTTGGTTAAAACACATAGTGCCAAGAAGGTGAGCAAACATATTAAGAACAGCATGCCATATATGCCAGGTCCCTTGAAACAGCAAGGATGGACTGGCTCCCGGCATCTATCCCTCTCCCTTCCTCTCTGTAAAAAATCAATAAAATATATTAAAAATAAAAAAAGAATGAACAACACGAGCCCTGCCCTCCAAGATCTAATAACTTAGTTACCTTATGATTGCTAGGGCTGAAACAATTTTGCAAATGTTTGACAGACACAAATACACATATGTAGGTTTTAGCTGTGTCTTTCTTACTTCTTTATCACATGAAATTACAGCTAATTTAGAAAAATGCTCTTTCCGGAGTTTTCTTTATCTTCTCAATGTGTGAAATCGTTTTCTAGGAGCAAGTGGTGGGTGGTAATGCTTGTGGTAAAAATAGTTTTCTGTTCATTCACCTCTTTGATTCATCATTCCTTATCACTAACACAAATGTTTCCTGAAGCTTCTTATCTAAAATTTTATGACAATTAAAAATGTAACAGTCATGCAATGGTGCACAAATATTTACAAACAAATATGGAATGAAGGAGCACTCACCAAGAAAAATGACCTTTGTGTAGTTGTATATGAAAATGAATGAGCATATCTCAAAAAAAAGACCTTTAAACAAGTCTCTGTATAGTATAAGAGTAGTCATCACCATAAATCAATAACCTGAAACAGATAACGAAGTGGAAAGTAGCTCATACTTGAAGTACTGAAAATCATGGGACAAGAACCTCAAGGGGGTATACAAGATGATCCAATGCAGTCAAGACAGAAATAGTGAGAATTTTTATTTATATTTATTTTTACATCATTCTTTAGGATATTTTTTGGCATTTTTTGGGAGGAGGGATAAGTTTCATAATGAATATAAAATATGAGTACACTAGTAGATATTTGTTATATAAGTAAGCTAGCATATACACATTAGGGAATATAACAATTTTTTAAACTTTGGGTGTATGACCAGAAAACATTTGGAGAGCACAGACATAGTTAAGTT
Organism: Myotis daubentonii; assembly: GCF_963259705.1. Taxonomy (NCBI): domain Eukaryota; kingdom Metazoa; phylum Chordata; class Mammalia; order Chiroptera; family Vespertilionidae; genus Myotis; species Myotis daubentonii. The sequence continues at coordinate 69,734,614 of NC_081841.1, read as the reverse complement.
GTTTTAGAATGTCATTATAAACAGAACCCCTTTTTCATAGAAACTTATGTAAGACACCAAAATTAAAAGGTAAGTGTAATATTTATTTTTAAAAATTTAAACAAAAACTATTTTTGACATAAAGACTGTTTTTCAATTTCCAAGTTTACAAAATCAATCAAGAAATGTATGATGGAGAAAGCCAAGATGGCAGCAAAGGTAAACACCGGAGATTGCTGCCTCGCACAACCACTTCAAAAATTCTACTAAAAGACATAACAGACATCATCCAGAACCACAGGAAGGCTGGCTGAGTGGAATTTCTACAACTAGAAGGAAAGAGCAAAGCATACCGAGACTCAGAGGAGGTGTGGTGCTGAAGTAAATACAAAGGTGCGGAGGTGCATGCGGAAAGGGCTGGCGGCTGAGGACACGATTGTCTTTTTTAATCGGGAGGGAGTCTCAGGCTCTGAGCTCCAGTTCCAGGCAAGTTTCTGGGGACCCAGACTCATAAGGGAGAAACGGGACTGTCTGGTATCGGTTGCAACTCGAGGGCAGCTTTCTCTCAGAGGCACTCGCGGTGATTGCCAGGACCTCTGAAGGCAGGACTGAGAGCAGCCATACTGCTCCTTCGCTCAGCCCACCCTGTTGATCCCTTGGGATCCTACCCCGCCCCTTCCAAGCCATGCACAGGGGCTGAAAATAACTTAACAAACTGCAGCTGCCCCAAGGCCCCAGGGCAACTTGCATTGCTTTACAGCTGGCTTCTGCTGGGTAGCCTCAGGCAAAGGCTAGATTAGCACCTCCTTAGATCCAAGAGCCAGTGTACACAGTGGTCAGAATGGGACCATCCAATTACAACTCCTCAGATCTATAAGGGACACACTCAGGGGGCAGACTCAGTGAGCACCAAAGCCTCACTGGAGCAACTCTTGCCCCAGAAGGGTGTCTTCTGCGCAGAAGTTCTCCCACGGTAGACACAGCTGATTCTCACAGCCAATTGGCCTGGAGGTCAAATGCTCCTAGTTTTACCTACAACAATCAAGGCTTAACTACAACAAGACTGTGCACAAATCCCACAAGCGGGTGCACCAAGAGTGTCTACCTCAGGTAATTGGGACACTTGGCACAGAAAGACACTCTATTGACACAGTGAAGCATAAAAAATGCCGAGACTAAGAAACAGGACACAAATGACAGAAATGGAGGAAAGAAAACTACTGGATATAGAGTTCAAAACCACACTTTTTAGGATTTTCAAGAATTTTCTAGAAACCGCTGATAAATGTAGTGAGATCCTCAAGAAATCTAGTGAGACCCTCGATGTTGTGATAAAGGACCAACTAGAAATTAAGCATACACTGACCAAAATAAAGAATATTATACAGACACCCAACAGCAGACCAGAGGAGTGCAAGAATCAAGTCAAAGATTTGAAATACGAAGAAGCAAAAAACACCCAACCGGAAAAGCAAAATGAAAAAAGAATCCAAAAATATGAAGATAGTGTAAGGGGCCTCTGGGACAGCTTCAAGCTGTTATGGGTTGGCTCAATGAGATAGACCACTGACTCAGAATTTAAATTTAAGAGCCTTTTATTAAGCTGGCCATCTGACCACAGTGCCTATCTCCCCCTCTGGGAGCTTCTGAGCATGTGGCAGAGACCAAGGGTGCAGTATGATCCTTTATAGCAAAACAGTGTTACCTTAGAAGTTCATAGAAAGTTCATAAGATCAAAGGGGGGGGGGTAAACAGAGTCACACCTGGCTGGAGCGTATCATAACACATTGTTTTTCTAAGACAATCTAGCAATTTTTCTTCCATGGTTCCTAACCCTGACACAATCCTCCATACGTCAGTCCCCCCTCCCAGCACATTCTATAACATTCTGTAACCCTTCCATGCCGCAGTCCCTCACCCTAGCACAAAGCGTATTCTGAATTATAGGGGTGTCAGAAGAAGAGAGAGAGCAAGATATTGAAAACCTATTTGAAGAAATGATGACAGAAAACTTCCCCTACCTGGTGAAAGAAATAGACTTCCAAGACCAGGCAGCGCATAGAACCCCAAACAAAAGGAATCCAAAGAGGACCACACCAAGACACATCATAATTAAAATGCCAAGAGCAAAAGACAAAGAGAGAATCTTAAAAGCAGCAAGAGAAAGAAACTCAGTTACCTACAAGGGAATACCCATATGACTGTCAGCTGATTTCTCAACAGAAATATTCAAAGTGATGAATACCAAGAACCTACAACCAAAATTACTTTATCCAGCAAAGCTATCATTCAGAAATGAAGGTCAGATAAAGAGTTCACAGATAAGAAAAAGCTAAAGGAGTTCATCACCACCAAACCAGTATTATATGAAATGCTGAAAGGTATCCTTTAAGAAGAGGAAGAAGAAGAAAAAGGTAAAGATACAAATTATGAACAACAAATACACATCTATCAACCAGTGAATCTAAAAATCAAGTGAATAAATAATCTGATGAACAGAATAAACTGGTGATTATAATAGAATCAGGGACATTGAAAGGGAATGGACTGACTATTCTTCGGAGGAAAGAGATGTGGGGGGTGCGGGAAGAGATTGAACAATAATTGTGCACCTATGGACAAGGACAGTGGATGGGGAGTGAGGGTGGAGGGTGCCTGGGAACTGGGGGGAGGGGAGTTATGGTGGGAAAAAAGAGGAACAAATATAATAATCTGAACAATAAAGATTTAATTTAAAAAAAGAAACGTATGATGCATATTTGATTATGAATAGGTGTAGTGTTATCATTATAATTAGTTAGTTACTATTAATAATAGGAAGAGAGCAAAGAGGAGGACAAGCATTATAATCATGGTCATCTGGGCAGCTTCACCAGAAAGCTACAGCTTTATGCTCCCCAAGGAACCACTGGCCCATTCCTTGCAGATCACTGGGGGAAGGGCTAGAACAAAAGGGGAAATAGGCACATGGCAGTAGAAGTCGGAGTGATGCAGGGGAGGTGCTTGCCTGTCAGTCTAGCCTGGGTTACAATGGACTGACTAGGGGTTGGACCCCCTCAGAAGTGTGCAAAAGCTTTGGTTAAAATGGCCAAAGGAGCTTTCTCTCTCACTGGCTCTTGTTCACTCTTGCTTGCCCTTGTTCTGTGACCCACACTAACCTGTGCGCTGGCCCTTTCTCTCTCCATAGCAATGTGGCCGTAAGTAGCCTCATGGCCCAAGGCTGGGCAAACCCCACACACAATGGACTGCTGCTGGGAACAAGCTAAGCTAGCCAGAGGCTGGATTGGACTGGACTTTAATATGAGGCAGAAACAGTGAGCAGTGGCTTTGATTCTGGCCCTGCTGAAGACAAGATTGGACTTCTTCCATGGTGGGATGGACAGAGGTGGGACCTGGGAGTGGCACACCCTTAATTTTGCATCATCAGTAAAGCTTTCCATGAAACCCCATCCTCCTGAGGGGGCCTCAGGAAATTCCTTTTCTCATAGCACCCCAAGGTCTCCACTTCCACAGATAACAGAAGATTTCATTAGTTTCAGCTCCTGGATTTATTTCTATGGATATTGCAATGCTCATAGATAAGTCACTATGAATGATCACAGTTGATGAACATCTTATCTTATCCAGAACGGTGCTATAGTACTTCCTCACTACTACTAGTACTGCTAAGTGGATGTGATACTTTTAATTAAATAGAGGGAGCAGGAGAAACCTTAAGTTCCACATGAAAATGAATCCAGCAGGCTGCACATATTATGAGCTTGTGGGGTGCAATGTGTCAAAATTTACCATATGTACTTATTTTTTTTAAATAATTTAATATGTTAAAAGTATCTGAAAAACAATGTAAAAATAAAATATTCATAGACCTTCTGTTCTAGTTTTCCAAGTAAAACAAAAATAATCATTAGACTGCAGGTTTCCTTTCTTCCTTTCTTTTTTTTTATATTTTATTGATTTTTTTTTACAGAGAGGAAGGGAGAGAGATAGAGAGTTAGAAACATCGATGAGCGAGAAACATTGATCAGCTGCCTCCTGCACATCTCCCACTGGGGATATGCCCGCAACCCAGGTACATGCCCTTGACCGGAATCGAACCTGGGACCTTTCAGTCCTCAGGCCAACGCTCTATCCACTGAGCCAAACGGGTTTCGGCTCCTTTCTTCCTTTCTTTTTTCTTTCTTTCTTTCTTTCTTTCTTTCTTTCTTTCTTTCTTTCTTTCTTTCTTTCTTTCTTTCTTTCATTCATTCATTCTTCCTTTTGCTGTAAAGGACATTATAGGGCTGTTTGTCCATGAATTCGTCTATATGCTAGGTAATAGTAGCAATGGTATTTTTATGATATTAATAATCATTCTATGAGTGAGAAAGAGAATATTCTTTAAGGACCATACACTGAACTATTTAGGGATAAAGAGTCAACATGTCTGCAATTTATTCTCAATGATTCAAAAATTTTAATATATTTTGTTGGCTTCTAAAGCTTAACCATGATGAATTACCTTCTCAAGAAATAACCATCAGCATTACTCTATTCTATTGTATAGGTGAGCAGTGAGGCTCAGTAGGCTGAAGAAAGAGTGAGAGTGCCTCCAAAGGAAATGCCAGTTCAGAATGATTGGTTCAAACCGGGCTGTTGTTCATGCAGTATCACATCCACTAAGAAAGGAGATGTGTGTATTTCTAGAGATATATTTGTCAACAAGAGATATATTTGACATATGCACACCTTAACGTGCCACTCAATATATTTGCACTAAATCATTTATAGCTGTCTGGAATTATCTTTTCTTGTTAGTTTAATGTCTTTAATTATCTTTCTTCACCCACGAGAATGTGAATTTGTGAGATAGGACACACAAAACTATCTCGATAGCTAATTATCTATCATCTATCTAGAAAGGGATAAGGAGAGGGAAAGAGAATGCAAGAGAGAGGAAAGGAGGGAGGGAGAGAGAGAAGAGAGAGAGGATGACAAAGCCAATGTTAAGTATTAATAACAGGGGAAACTAGGTGAAGGGTATATGATAGTACTATTCTTGTCCTTCTTAGGTAGCCTGACATTATTTGTAAATAAAGTTACAAATGAAGATTGAAATCGATAATCTGGAAGGGAGCTATCTACACTAATAAAAGAGAAAAATGGTAATTGGCGTACGACAATACCCTTTTCATTGGCTAATCAGGGCTATATGCAAATTAACTGCCAACAAGATGGTGGTTAATTTGCATATGTAGGCACAATGCAGGGAGGCGAAAGGGAAAGCAGGAAGAAGCCCCCTGCCACTGACAGTGATTGGAAACCCAGAGGGAAACCCAGGGCCCTGCCCCCCAGCCATGATCAGAGAATCAGGTGCCTTTTCCGCCCTGGCCAGTGATAGCAGGAAGTAGGGGTGGAGCCAGCAATGGGAGCTGGGCAGGGTCGAAGCTGGAAGTCCCAGGAGCTAGGGGCCACTTGCCTGGGCCTAAAGCGAAGCCCACGACCGTGGGGCCGCTGCAGCTGCTGGTCCCCGCTGCCCGGGCCGGACGCCTCAGCCAGAGGCATCCTGCAGGGGCAGGGGCGGAGCATGCGCGATCGTGGCGCCCCCCCCCCCCCGCTGCCACTGCTGGTCCCCGCTGCCCGGGCCGGACGCATAGGCCAGAGGCGTCAGGCCTGGGCACGGGGCCGATCCTGCGATTGGAGGTGATGGGGGTCAACGCCTGAGGGCTCCCAGAATGTGAGAGGGGGCAGGCTGGGCTGAGGGACACTCCCCCCCGCCCCACACCCAGTGCACGAATTTCGTGCACCGGGCCCCTAGTATAGAATAAGGCTGATATGGTTTAAGATTTTGGAGTTTCTCTACTTATACAGTGATTTGAGTTGTAGTTGGTTCATAGCTCTCATGTCGCCTTGGAGGCCTATTTCATTCTACTTTATAAATAGTCTATTGATAATCTATATCAAATTGCCTGAAAAGTAACAAATATGAAATAAATTTTAAGGTATTTATATTAAAGATATTTTCAGAAAAGAAAATAATAATAATGAAAATACCCTACCGATCTCTATACTAAAATAAATAATGGCAAACAATTTTAGATAATTTGTCCTTTTTTTACTTTTGAATGAGAGAGATGTTAAGGGCCTTATTGAAGCTTATAATTCAGCAAACATATTGAATAAGATAGCTCTGTAGTGAATACACAAGTGAGGAACCATGAACTCTGACTTTAAGGAGCTCAGTTTTCTACAGAAAAGGAAGAATAAATAGAAAAAACTAGGCATTGGCCAATATGTTTTAAAAAATATTTATGGTCAGGGTCATAAGTAGAGTCATAATCACAACTAGGTTTTGCCAATGAGCTATGATTTAAGGGGCTGCTGATAATCTCCAATTGCTCAAAAAAGATTTCACTTCAGTTTATTTCACATTGCCTGAGATAACTACTCTAGAATGCACATGACTTGAAAGAAGTATACTTGTAAGTCACTTTCTGGTGGAATCCTTCAGGTCCTTTCTCTTTATGATAGTCTAGAAGGGAGTTGAGTATGAAAGTGAAGGTCAATTAAGGGCATGGAATGAAAGAACTGGAGGCAGCCCTGGAATGAGAGGAATACAGAGAATCAGAAAGGGGAGAATAGCTGAGTATACATTGCCTTTACATATGTTGCTTTTGGTAAAACTTGTTTATACAGTGGCTTTAGAATTAAATACTCCAATAATATAAATGTGTACACTTTCTCCATTGTGGAACTATTCGAAGATAGTCTCTGCATCCAGTCTAAACTACGTGCAAGAAGAGAACATCTGATTTTGTGAAATGTGAACCAAGTGCATCATTTTTTTTGAAATTTTAAGCTAAAAGTGAAAAAGAATGAAAAGGTGTATTTACAGTTGGATTAAAGAATATTAACAACAGCTTGAAATAGCATCAGAAAAACAAAACAGCTTCTGTGCAAGCAAACTGGCTGCACACAGGACGTAGGGAGGGGTGAGTACATTTATACAAAATCAACAACAATGCTTGACAGCTGCAATTTAAGCCATGAGTGGCCTGCTCAGAAACCACCATTAGACCCCACTCTGTTCTGTCGGTTTGGTACACAGTGGTGCTCAATAGGACAAGAAAATGACTGTAGACAAAGACTCTTTCATTGAACAAACTGTAGACAGGTTCCTCTGAGCCCTGTTTACTACTAGGCTTCGGCCTCGTTCGGTCCTCAGCCTGCCAAGTCCAGTTTGAGCAAGAATCTTAAATCAGTTTAGAGAGAATCCTCACCCTTGATATGTGATCTCCCTTGATTTGTTGTTATGGGTTGGCTCAGTGAGATAGACCACCGACTCAGAATTTAAATTTAAGATCCTTTATTAAGCTGGCCAGCTGACCACAGCCCGCACCTTCCCCCTCTGGGAAGGCTTGCAGCATGTGGTCCCGACCAAGGGTGCAGCAAGATCTTTTATTGCAAGCTACACAGTGTTAGAAAAAAAAAGAAAAAACCAACTACAAAGCATTTCATTAGCTGTTCCTTAGAAGTCCATAAAAAGTTCATAAGTACAAAGGGAAGGTAAACGGAGTCACACCTGGCTGGAGCATATCATAACACATTGTTTTTCTAAGCCAATCTAGCAATTTTTCTTCCACGGTCCCTGACCCTAACACAATCCCTTTCCATACCTCAGTCCCTCCTCCCAGCACATTCATTAAGTTTCTCATGTTTCATTTCCTCCCCCTAGCACATTCCCTACTGGTCTTATTCCCGAATCAAATCTTTGATTCAGCGCCCTCCTCTATGATATGAAACTGAGGAGGCATTTGGCAATGTAGGGGTCGAGCCGCCGGGGAAGAGTCCAGCATTTGATGGTGAAGAATTGGCCGGCGTCTCGGCCGCTGACATAGTGTCTTAGTCCCCACGTCCTTCTCCTTCCCATTGGTCAGTCCACCAGGCGAGAGGCATGAGGAGGACGGGGTTGCAATTTCAGTGCCTCTTTCCTGCGAATTTGATGGCATTTGGAGTGCTCAGCACCACCTGGTAGGGTCCAGCCCATCTAGGTTCCAGGCTGCTAGGGTCATGGCGCTTCACACAGATGAGACCACCCGGGGAGAAGGCAGGCTGTGTTGGACTGGATCTCAGCACTTCCTCCTCCCGTACGGCTCTCACCAACCGTTGTGCCGACATGGCGCTGCTCTGCAAAGCCTGTAAGGACTTAAGCAAATTTCGGATAGACAGCCAGGCAAGATCTTCCTCCCTTAGGTGGGGAAGGAGAGGTGGTGCCTGCCAAACACATGGGATGTACCTAGCTCTGAGGAGAGCAAAAGGAAGGAGACTTACCCAGTTTTCGCCAGTCTCTAATTTTAACTTAGTTAATGTTTCCTTTAAGGTCTGATTTATCCTCTCTACCTGTCTAGAACTCTGTGGTCTATAAGAACAATGCAATTTCTTGGTAACCCTTAGGGCCTTAACTATGGATTGTGTAACTTTGGCGATAAACGCCGGGCCATCGTCGGACCCCATATATAGTGGTAGGCCAAACCGGGGGACAATTTCAGTGAGGAGTTTTCTAACTACTACCTGTGCTGTCTCTGCCTTGGTTGGGTATGCCTCAGGCCATTCAGAGAAGGTATCAATAAAAACCAGCAGGTACCTATACCCTCCATGTCTTCCTGGTATCTCGGTGAAGTCCACTTCCCAGTGTTCTCCGGGGTTCTGACCTCGGAATCGCTGCCCCAGTGTGGCCACAACAGGGGGCCCTTGATTTACCGAGGCACACACTTGGTACCTTCTAATCAAGTCTGATAGTCTCGTTCCCCCAAGGTGGGTACTCTGGTGGGTCTGGGAAGTGATGGTTCGCCCCAGGGCTTCTGGCACTATAGGCCTTCCATCTGGCAGAATTAGCCATCCAGCCTCTCCTTCCCGGGCCCTTTATTTCTCAGCTAGCCTCTTCTCCTCCGGCAGATGAGTAGGCTTCTCTGGGAACCTTCATGCTGGCAGGGCTATGAGAACTTCTAGGGGCCCTACTGGTCTTTTAGCCACTTCCTTGTCCCCTATGTGGCTGCCAGGAGGTTGAGTATTTCGGGAGCATTTTTAATGTCCTTTCCTCCTGAGGTCAGGAGTCCTCTTTAAGGTGGCTCCCGTGTCCTCCTGTAAGGGCAGTGTGAGGAGATATATCTCTGCAGTCTCTGGGTAGGTCTGGCAGGACGAGTGCCGGGGCGCTCACCAGGGCTTTTGTTTAATTCTGGCAGATTGTAGATCTCCCCTGGCTCCTCCTCATGTCACTACTTCCACCCCCCCGCATACAGGGTACCTTCCTCTATGAAGCTGCTTCCGTCCGTGTACAGGGTCTCATCCGAATTCTGCAGGGGCTGGTCCACAAGGTCCTCATGGAGGGAAATGAGGGTAGTCAGTGTCTCCTCGCAGTATGCAAAGGGGCCTCTGCTTTCTCATCTGGGAGGAGTGTGGCAGGGTTCAAGGCAGCTGTTTTCAGGAAGCTGAAATGTTCACTCTTTTGCCCTTTCCCCACCAGAGGGCCTGAGTGTGTGCTATGAGTTGTACAAGGAAGTCGACCTTTTGGCCCCCCTGTCAGGGTCATTCTGGGCTCCTGGGGGCCAGCTGAGCCCTGACAACCCCAATCCACCTCCTCCACCAGTATGGGAGGGCGTCGGTTCCCCCGCATGCTCAGGGCACTCCCTTTTCCAATGTCCTTCCTTTCTGCAAAATGCACATTGATTTTTCCCAAGCCTGGGTTGGACTTCTTTTCTCCCGCGAGGCTTTTCTTGGCCCGTGTTGTCTCTCCGGCCCCTTGGGCCTTTTTCCTCATTTATGGCCAGGAGGGCCTTCGTCATCCGGTGTTTAAACCTGCTATTGGGTCCTCCTGATTGTTAAAAACCTTCTGGGCCACCTCAACCAACTTAGAGATTGATTTCTCCTCAAAGCCCTCTAACTTCTGCAATTTTTTCCTAATATTTGGGGCCGACTGGGAAACAAATGCAACATTGACAGCCCTCCAATTTTCCGGGGCATCAAGGTTAGGCCCCTGGGTTGCCACTGTCACTTTAGAGAGGGTTGTGGGTCTCCGAGCAGCAGCTTGGATGCCCCCCAATAGAGTCTGGCGATACCGATCGAGAGCCTCCTTGCCCCTGTCACTCACTATAAGGGTTTCAGTTGGGTCTCCTGGAGGGATACACATCCTTTAATCTGTCTTTTAATGGTAAGAAGAAATTTACAATGCGTCTATATTTAAATAGACAGTTATAGCTGTCCCTGTAGTAAGGCTCCGCTTACTTGATTTCTTCTCTCAGAACAGACTAAAGGAGCTTTATTTCCTTATAGGGTCTTATATGTCACAGGACCTCACAGGGTCTGTAATTCTTGTAACAGAGGGCCAGTATTCCTTACTTTACTAACCCCCTCTGTTCTAGACAGGCCTTCCCAGTTTCCTACAGTTGAGGTTTTGTGCCACCCCTGACATGGGCATGGTCACTCAGGCCTGCAAGACAGTATACAGGTTGCTAACTGTCAACTGTCTCTCAATAGAGACCAAAATCTAATGGGTATTCTTCTTTGCCCAGTTGGGCACCTGCCCTCTCAGCAGTTAGGCACACTCTACTTTTGAGGTTCACCCTACATAGCCCCCTTCTAGGATAGCTAACACATAGCCATAATAATGGCCCTCAGTGTGGGAGACTGGACACTTGCCAGTTACTCCCAAAGACTACCAAGGACTGTAGACCACCACCAGTCTACAGCAACTGCTGGCAGCTACAGCTATATTCAAACCTGTAAGAGAATCAAAGGTTAATACAACATATTAATACAATTAAAAATAATATTGGCACTATGGCCACTTCAGGCAGCTAATTCTTCTGCTACTAAACATGACATATGGTAGGGCTATACAAACATTTTAGGGATAAATGTTTACTAAATGATGACTAAAGTTTACTCTTGACCTTCCCACATAAGGCAAAATTGTCCTTGTCTCTCTGGAGCCATGTTCATGAAGATGCAGGCATCATCTGAGTCTATTATACAGTTTTCTGCAGGCTACAGTCAGGGTTGTGCATTGTGGCCAGTTCTTTCTAGCGATAAACATAGTCTGTCTAATTTCCTTAAAACGTATCCTGGCACAGGAGAAAGTTGTTTTTCTGTATACAGGTAGCTTATCCTCTATACAACTGGGCATGGACCTCTGCCTAGCAAACTGCAGTCTATAAGTTCAATATTCAGCCACCGGTCCTCCTAACCCAACGAGGTTTTGGCCAGTCTCTGAGTCAGGCTCCTCCTCTCTTGGAGAATTTCAAAGTCCTGATGGCTCCCAGGTCCAGGGAGAGTGCCCTTTTCTTTGCCCTTTTGTGAACCCTGTTTATTAGTTACAGGGCCCTGCTTTCCTTGTCTTCCTTTCCACCAGTCCCCTTTATGGCAGAGCAGCGACCAGGCCTCTTCGAAGGGAGTGCACTGGAAGGGGATATCAGTCCCCAGTCTGGTCTGAGCTGGGGAATAGCGCCTCGATCCGCCTTGCATCCCCAGAGGGCTGCCCCTCTGGCCCCAGATATAGAGGGCCTGCCTGCCTTAGTGGCAACATAGGAACTGCAGGACTGGCAGATCGCAGGGTCCTGTAGGTTCTCCCCCTCTCTCTCTGTCTCCATATGCCGTCCCTGTCTAGAATGGGATGGACTGAAGGGGTTGAAGGATGACAAAACCCCTCCTGTCGGTGGGTCTGGAGGGAAGACAATTGGCATCGGGGGAGGTAGGGGCTCCGGGTCAAGAGATGGTGGCGTGGCCTGGGCTTGAGGCCGGGGCTCACCCAGATCCGGCGCCGGGGGATTATAGGGGGTGGACAGTTAATGGGTTCTTCCTGCTGTCCCTGAAGGACCTGGGGAGCCTTTCCCTTCTGGGCCCGGCCAAAAGAATCGTCTGTCTCTGTCCCAATTTTCCCCTCGGGAGGCAAGCCCTCACCCACCGGGGTTTCTTGGACAATATGTCAACCCAAACCTGAATATAAGGAATTTGATCAGGATGCCCTGGGCGGCCGTAAATGACATAATGGACCCGGTAGGCAGTGGTCAGATCAAAAGACCCTGCATCCGGCCACCCCTCCTGGAAAGCGGGCCACTCCCATTCACAGAATCGCTGTAAATCAAAAGCATTAACATTATAACCTTTAAATCTACCCCAGAACTTCAGTTTAATACAGTAAATTTACAACCTAGGTAAGAGCAACTGATAGACAGAAATCTTTATTAACTAAGTGGGCTGATTCCCCTTTAATAGTGAGCAAAAGACTCTGAGAAAAATAATTCTCGCAGCTGCAAGAGGCTTTTGAAGACTATTACCGGTCCAGCCTAAACGTTCAGCCAAGCGTATCAACAGACCAGCAGAATAAATCACAGTAGCTTTCACTTTACATAGACTAGTTAATTAGCAACTAAGGCATTCAAACACTTTCTCAGTAGAGGAGCCCAGGCTGGAGCTGTATCCAGTCCCCCTCCTCTGTAGTAAATTGGCTAGTCCCACACAAACAGCTGTTTCCAACATGCGATTGAGAACAGTGGGTTTACTTTTCCCGACCCCATGATGATGGGTGACGAGAGACAGACAAGGGAAGGGGTGACCTGTTTTCACAGATCCTCACTCATATGCCTGCCTGACCATGTCCCTTGGGAGCTTAGATTCGTCTTAGCTAAGGTGCACCCGTATAAACCCTGGCCTGGTCACCTCCATGTGGGGGTGAGTCACCGTTATGCCATATGATGAATCGTGGAACCGCAGGTTGGGGCCCACTCGGACTCTGTAACCGAAGTAGTGGAGCCACATAAAGGAGAGGAGAGGAGAGGGCAGGCTCCCTCCCTCCACACACACTTTCACCAGATATTCACTCAGAGTTTAAACAATCCACCCAATTCCTAACAATTTCCCAATTCCTGAGGGAGCTCTATAGCTTCCCGGGAGGTGATCAAGCTCCCCTTCCACTCACTCGGAGTGGGCCTGACTGATAGGGGGTCGACAAAGATGACTGACCCTGACCCATTTTGACAAAGACAACAAAGAACAAAGACAAAACAAACCAGACAAATGCAACCTAAGGTTACCTGGAACCTGCAGCTCACTACTTGAATTCCTGAAAATTTTTCAAAAACATTGCAGCAGGGTGCACACAGACGCAGACAACTTTTTGACAACAAATACCAAGACAACAAACACCAGACAGACAAACCCAGTGCAGCCTACAGCAGCACGAACCAGGGACCCCTGCCACCGTCATGGCCGCGGGTCAGGACCAGGAGTACCGCTGCGTCCGGCCCTCCGTATAGGTCCTTCTGTGGAACATCCCAATTCCAGTTTAACGACCGGTCTCTTACCTCTCTCCAGAGTCCAGGTGGCTCAGTTTCCGAATTGAAAGTTTTTGGGTGGACTGGAGGCCTCCTTGGTAGTCATTCTCCACAGGTGTGGGGTATCTTGCTGAGTGCCCGGCGACAAGTGGGGGAGAGCCTCCTGCCTTAAATCAGGGGTCCCTCTCCTCCCTGCCGGGGGAGAGGCTCCAGCCCTAAATAAGGGGTCCCTCTCTTCCCTGACGGGTATCTCGCTGAGGGCCTCCAAATGTTATGGGTTGGCTCAGCGATATAGACCACCGACTCAGAATTTAAATTTAAGAGCCTTTATTAAGCTGGCCAGCTGACCACAGCCCACACCTTCCCCCTCTGGGAAGGTTTGCAGCATGTGGCCCCAACCAAGGGTGCAGCAAGATCTTTTATTGCAAGCTACACAGTGTTAGAAAAAAAAAAAGAAAAAACCAACTACAAAGCATTTCATTAGCTGTTCTTTAGAAGTTCATAACAAGTTCATAAGTATAAAGGGGAGGTAAACGGAGTCACACTTGGCTGGAGCATATCATAACACATTGTTTTTCTAAGACAATCTAGCAATTTTTCTTCCACGGTCCCTGACCCTAACACAATCCCTTTCCATACCTCAGTCCCTCCTCCCAGCACATTCAGTAAGTTTCTCATGTTTCAATTCCTCCCCCTAGCACAATGTGACCAATGATCTATCTCATCTCCCATCTTTGATATATTAGTCTTTGGCCTGCCTTCAGCAACAATCCTGTTAAATAGGTTTAGCAAGAATCCCCTACCTTTGATGTCTCCTCTTATTAATTTCCATCCACTGACCCCTCATTCTGCTTGTTGACTATAAATCCCCAGCTGTCTTGGTTGTATTTGGAGTTGAGTCTGGTCTTTCTCCTCCATTTCAACAGTTTTGCCTTATATCAAAATACAGTCCTGAATAAAGTCTTCCTTATCATGTTAACAAGTGTCAAAAAAGTTTTTACTTTAACAAGTCCAAAGTAAACACCAGATCAAAAAGGACTGATTAAGAAAAATTCCAGGCCACTGTCCAAACAGGCCTGTTCCCTCCAAAAAGATAGCCCATCCTTCAGGTAATATTTCAGCATTTGTCAACAGTGTTCATTTCAATGCAAAATATGTTGAAAGTGATTATTCCTTTTAATGCATTGGTTCTGACACAAAACGTAAGTTTGGCATAGTTGAGGATTGGCATTGAGGCTAGTGCAGTGAGACCTTACTTGGTAAGGGGGGAAAAATCTATATTAATTTAAGTAAGGAAAATATTTGTCCACATGGCTTATTTCTGTGGTTACTGTATAACATTTCAAATACTGATAGAAAAATCAATCTTAACATTCCAGGAAGCTCTCCATTATTCACTAAGCAGTCAGTGAGCACCACTGTATACCAGGCTCGGTTTGCTGAGGCACTGCAGGACATGCAAAGGAAAGGCCGCCTGGAAGAGGCAATACTTTACCTGAACCTGGAGAACAAGAAACAGACAGTGGCATGAAACTTGAACAGATTTGAATCACCCACTGGAATCCGTACAAGTGAGTGGTAAAGACAGCAAAGGTTTCCCTAGGAAATGTACAGAGTTTGCAAAACAGACAAACAAGAGAGTTATGCTTTTCTGCATCAGAGAAATAAACAATCCATGCTGCCGGGAGGAAGACAAGTGGAAATTAATGCCAGAAACGAGGTTACTTTTCTCTCAAATTAGAAACAAATGAATTGAATGTTCATGAAAAACATTTGTCATGCACTGTGGAGGCTGAGCCAACTCTTCGTTTATTCATAATTTCGTGTGCCTGGTACCAGACGCGTGGTGGCACAGTACGCAGCAGAGGATAAAGCAAGCGATGCCAGGATTCTGCATGCAGTTAGATGGTGAGTTGTGGAGCCCCTTCCCTCCCAGTGCACGTGTGTATAAATAGCTCCTCCTACCTTCCAGACACCATCTGAATGAACGCAGAGGACGGGAATTAAATGACTCCCTCCACGGATACCAAGGCAGAATTGCCAATAAGTAATCTCAACAAAATCATTTTAAAATGCTCTTTGGCATTTAGAAAACTGCCACTACAGAAAAAAGCATTGACTTCATTGTGACCACAATTGATTGAAATGTCCTTTCATCTCTTAATTCATTGGTTGATTAGAGCGTAGTGCCAATAAAATTAATGATATGGGGCTTGATCTTTCTTTAGATCAATTTTGTGGGTGCGTGTTTTATCCTTGGGCATAATACCTTTCCCCTAAAGCCAGATTTTTAAAAAAATCAAGTAAAAATATTTTGGGTTCACCTCCTTTTCCCCCAATTTTCTCTCCATTTGCCTTTTCTCCTGCAATGCAAAGAACACACACACACACACACACACACACACACACACACACACACACACAAACACACACACACACATTTGGCTTATTTTTTTAAAAAATTAAAGTATTTGGAATGTAGGATTATCCAGAGGTTTAAGACTGTCTGTTAAGCTAGAAAGAGAATGACACAGCAGAGGTATTGCTGCAATTGCTTCCATGCAGTTATAACAATGAAAGAAATGGATGGTGAGCTGCTGTAGCACATTCTAAAACTGACCCGCAAACAGGGTAGAAAACTCAACTCCCTGAAAACCTGGATACTGCTGTTAATACTCTTTCATGTTATAGTATCCGGCCTCGCTGACCATTGGTTCTCTTAGAAACTAGAGAAAGTGATTAGCAGAAAAACTGTCCTGAACCTATCTCTGACCCAGTGGCAGCACTATCAGCTCCTTTCCCAGTATTCCCAGGGCCCATCAGGGGGGTTAGGACTCCATACCCTGTCATGCACAGAGCAGGGCCCATCAGGGGGTTGGGGAGCTCCCCCATCACACACAGAACAGGGCCCATCAGGGGGTTGGGGAGCTCCCCCATCACACACAGAACAGGGCCCATCAGGGGGTGGGGGAGCTCCTCCCTGTTACACACAGAGCAGGGCCCATCAGGGGGTTGAGGAGCTTCCCCCTGTCACTCAGAGAGTAGGTCCGATAGGGGAGTTGGGGCACCGTCCCCTGTCACACACAGAGCAGGGGGGATCAGCAGGTTGGGGCGCCGCCCTCTATCACCCACAGAGCAGGGCCAATCAGGGGGTTGGTGCGCCACCACTGTCTCACTCAGGGCAGGGCTGATGGGGAGTTTATGGCTCTACCCCCCCACACACAGAGCAGGGCCCATGAGGGGGCAGGGGGTAGTTGGGGCACCGCCCTCTATCACCCATAGAAACGTCCCTCATTTGGGTCCCAGTCAGCTCAGCAACAGAGACTATCATGTTTAAGAGCTGAGCATCACTGCAGTAAGGTAAAAATGAACAACGAAAGTGTTCTAGTGGGAGAAGCTCACAGGTTAATAACCCCTCTAAAGATTCCCTTTATACAAAGCTGAGACTTTAGGAGGGAAGTGTTAAAGGAACATGATGACGAGAATAACATACATGTGATTAAAACACTCAAAGTATGGAAGTAAGGATTTTTCTTAGAAGATGAGTTTGAAATAGAATGTGCCAGAGGCTCCTCCAGTGTCCTCAAGCCTGCCTGCTCCCTCTCTGCCTCCATACAGGGTAGAATTTGCCCCAGCATATTAGCCCACCCTTTGTACCTCTGCAGACATCCTTTCATCCAGAGAAGCCTTTTGTGTCACCTAGAAACGGATATTCAAAAGGTAAAAACACTTTGCAGCCTTACTGCAGGTCCAACCTTATTGCATCCTTAGCAAGTACCAGTGGAAGGATGAATCATCTTCTTTAATCTTTACAGCCAGGCTCCTATCAACTGGCTTTTCCTCAGTCTCACAAAGCAACCACACACCTGGAAACCCAGACTTCAGCCCTCCTCTGTCCCATGTTATCTGCCCCCAAAGCTGAGTGAGGACCGAACATAACTGTTTTTTAAAACGTTTTTATGAATCCCATTGAATAAACAGTTGGCCATATTTTCCTCTGTTACCACAAGCTCTTCTGTTAATCCAGTGAACAAACATTTATTAAACACTTATTTTGTGACCACACACTGTGCTACACTCAGAGAGCACTATAGTCATGCTCTTCCCTTCATGGGAAAGACAGACAGTAAAGAAGGCTCAGCCCCACTGTGGTCAGTGCTATGAAGATGACAAGTGTGATGGCCTGAGTGAGGCAGGTAGGAATGGATGGATCAGGGATATCTGAACTGAGAATTGGAGCATGAGAATAAGTCAGATTTACCTTGCGCACGCATCTTATCGCGTTTCATTTTGAATAAAATATCAATCTACTATCCCACATGAACAAAAGTGTGTGTCCTTTGTTTTTCCCCAGAGTATAAAGGTCATGAGGCCAAAAAGTGAGAAAAACACTATGGTTTATCCCCAGCCATGATTGGTCCATTACTTGCACTGACCACATAAGGCACCATTGAGATGGAATTGCAAACCACTCCAATATAAGGCCCTGTCTGGGCCGAGGACTTTGTCCGTTAGCTTGTTATTTTCTTTTTTGTTTTTTTGTTATTTTGCCACCATGTCTGACTTGGCAACCTCCTCTTCTCACTTTTCAACCCCTCCCATGATCCAGGTGCACTTCGTTGGTGATTATGTGCTCAGCAAAACCATCGGCAAGGGATCCTGGGCTACGGAGAGCTTGGCCCGGCACGTGCCAACTGCCACCGAGGTGGTTATAAAACCATCAACCAGAAGGGCTGTCCTGAATTGCCCAAAAAACCTATTGTCTTGAGAGCATAAACCACCCAGAAGACATTATTTGAGGTGATTGCCACCAAGGACAAGTTTTACCTGGCGATATAACACGTGAGAGTAGGGGACCTCACAGAGCACCAGGCGACCTAGGTCCGCATGACTGAGCTAGAGGCACGCGCTGCTTTCCTGCAGCTGGTGTCCGCAATCCAGTACTGCCACCACAGGGGCCTTGCCCACCGGGAGCTGAAGCCTGCCAACATTCTGGTAGATGCAAACAGAAACATCACACTTGCTGACTGCGTTTTTGGAAAAGAAGCGAAAGACAAAGAACTGAGCACCTTCTGAGGGGCAATCTACTACATGGCCCCCGAGATCTTGAAGAGACAAGACTACTACGGCTACAAAGGAACGTCTGGAGCTTAGGGGCGACATTGTACAAGATGGTGACGGGAAAGGTGCAGTTCCGGGGGGCCTAGTTTGTATGACAGAGGGAGAAGATCCTGGCGGGGAAGTTCGAAGTGCCGCACTGCCTGAGCAGGCAAGGCAAATTTTTTTAAACAGGTTACTGACAGTGGACCCTATCCAGAGGCAGACCATGGAAGAGGTCATGGAGGATTCCAGGCTCAACATGGGCCAGGAGGAGGAGTCGCTGTGGCCCTACACTGAGCCGCCCCAGGGGGACTTGCAACCCCCGAGTCACAGCAATGATGCTAGACCTGGGCTTCAAGCAGGAAGAGATCCAGCAGTCAGTGACACAGCGGAACGTTCAACAGAGTGATGGGGACATACTGGATCCTATGAATGATGGAGACCAAGATGCCTGGCCGCACTATCTGGGTAATGGCCTATCCCTCCCTTGAGGCCAGGAGCATTTTCTCAAGCCAGGAGGTGGGTTGTGGGCAGAGATCGGGAGGAGTTCTGTCTCAGGGCTGCGGCCGAAGCAACACTATGAGCACACGGCATAGAACATGCTTCCTTGGCACACCAGGAAGTGGCAACGCCCACCTGACAAATCTCCAGGAGCCACCTACTTTTACCCCCAACCCTCATGACCATTGGCTAACATAGCAAGCGTGTCCCTATTGCATAGGCTGCTTACCCCTTTGTATACGGCTCTGCTTTCTCAATAAACTTGGATCTGTGTCTCTGAATCAGGTCCCTGGAGTCGTGCATGCAGATGCCCCAGCTTGTGAGGCTCCCTTGTCTGCACCCACGGGGATTCCCCTGTTTCTGTGAATCAGTCAAGGAGTGAGAAGACTGAAGAGCCTTCCATTCCCCTGGAAATCACAGGGTCGAAGCTGACCACTCCCCAGCTGACCTGGTGGAAACCATATCCATCGCTCCCCCAGCCTACCCCCTAATATCAAGACAGCTAACCCCAGCCCAGTCCTGAAGCATGGCCTTGGGGGCTCCCCGACCATGTGCAACAGGAGCCGCAGCAGAGGCACTATCAGCAAGGGGGGAGACCCAGGGGGAGCAGCCCATGAAAGCGGCCATGGAGGATCCTGGCTCAACATGGGCCAGGAGGAGGAGTCGCTGTGGCCCCACACTGAGCCACCCCAGGGGGACTTGGAACCCCCGCGTCACAGCAATGATACTGGGCTTCAAGAGGGAAGAGATCGAGCAGTCAGTGACACAGCGGAACGTTCAAGAGAGTGATGGGGACATACCGGATCCTATGAATAATGGAGACCAACATGCCTGGCCTCACTATCTGGGTAAGGGCCTACCCGTCCCTTGAGGCCGGGAGCATTTTCAGGGTCGAAGGTGACCACTCCCCACACGACCTGGTGGAGACCATACCCACCGCTCCCCCAGCCGACACCCCTGAGCTCAGGACAGCTACCCCCAGCCCAGCCCTGAAGTGCGTCCCTCAGTGCTCCCCCACAATGTGCAAAAGGATCCTCAACGGCAGCACTATCAGCAGAGGTGGAGACCGATGGGGAGCCGCCCATGAATGTGGCCTTCACACTGGACATATGGTGAGGAGACTAAAGACATAGACTGCCTGGGTCGAAATCAACCACACCCCCACTCAGCCTGGAAGCCAAACCCACCATTCCCCAATGAGATCAGGACAGCTACCCCCAGACCAGTCCTCAAGCGCGCACCTGAGGGCTCCTTGAAGATGCACAACAGTAGCCACAGGAGCACCATCATAAGGGATGGGGCCCCAAAGGGAGCTGCCCATGAATGCGGCCTCCACACTGGGCAGGCCAATGGGGGCAGGCCAGTCTCTCCCTTTGGCCACAGCGAGGGCCAGCCCGGGGAGGGTTAGAAGGGCCTTCAGTTTCCTATGACAATTTACATGTTGCCGGTCTACCACCAAACATAAGGGTTTTATGGGCGCTTTCCTGCAGCTGGTGTCCGCGCTCCAGTACTGCCACCACAGGGGCCTTCCCCACCGGGACATGAAGCCCGCCAACATTCTGGTAGATGCAAACAGAAACATCACACTTGCTGACTGGGTTTTCGGAAAAGAAGCGAAAGGCAAAGAACTGAGCACCTTCTGAGGGGCAATCTACTACATGGCCCCCGAGATCTTGAAGAGACAAGACTACTACGGCTACAAAGCGACATCTGGAGCTTAGGGTCGACATTTTACAAGATGGGGACGGGAAAGGTGCGGTTCCGGGGGGCCTAGTTTGTAGGACAGAGGGAGAAGATCCTGGCGGGGAAGATCGAAGTGCCGCACTGGCTGAGCAGGCAAGGCAAATTTTTTTAAACAGGTTACTGACAGTGGACCCTATCCAGAGGCAGACCATGGAAGAGGTCATGGAGGATTCCAGGCTCAACATGGGCCAGGAGGAGGAGTCGCTGTGGCCCTACACTGAGCCGCCCCAGGGGGACTTGCAACCCCCGAGTCACAGCAATGATTCTGGACCTGGGCTTCAAGCTGAAACAGATCAAGCAGTCAGTGACACAGTGGAACGTTCGACAGAGTGATGGGGACATACCCGATCCTATGAATGATGGAGACCAAGATGCCTGGCCGCACTATCGGGGTAAGGGCCTACCCGTCCCTTGAGGCCAGGAGCATTTTCAGGGTCGAAGGTGACCACTTCCCACACGACCTGGTGTAGACCATACATACCGCTCCCCCAGCCAACACCCCTGAGTTCAGGACAGCTAACCCCAGCCCTATCCTGAAGTGCGTTCTTGGGTGCTCTGCCACAATGTGCAAAAGTATCCTCAACAACAGCACTATCAGCAGAGGTGGAGACCAATGGGGAGCCGCCCATGAATGTGGCCTTCACACTGGGCATATTGGGAGCAGACCAAAGACATAGACTGCCTTGGTCAAAATAGACCACACTCCCACCCAGCCTGGAAGCCAAACCCACCATTCACCAATCAAACCCACTGAGACCAGGACAGCTACCCCCAGACCAGTCCTCAAGCGCAGACCTGAGGGCTCCTTGAAGATGCACAACAGGAGCCACAGGAGCACCATCATCAGGGATGGGGCCCCAAAGGGAGCCGCCCATGAATGCGGCCTCCACACTGAGCAGGCCAATGGGGGCAGGCCTGTCTCTCCCTTTGGCCACAGCGTGGGCCAGCCCGGGGAGGGTTAGAAGGGCCTTGAGTTTCCTATGACAATTTACATGTTGCGGGTCTCCCACCAAAAATAAGGGATTTAGCGCCGCTTTCCTGCAGCTGGTGTCCGCGCTCCAGTACTGCCACCACAGGGGCCTTCCCCACCGGGACCTGAAGCCCGCCAACATTCTGGTAGATGCAAACAGAAACATCACACTTGCTGACTGGGTTTTCGGAAAAGAAGCGAAAGGCAAAGAACTGAGCACCTTCTGAGGGGCAATCTACTACATGGCCCCCAAGATCTTGAAGAGACAAGACTACTACGGCAACAAAGCGACATCTGGAGCTTAGGTTCGACATTTTACAAGATGGGGACGGGAAAGGTGCGGTTCCAGGGGGCCTAGTTTGTAGGACAGAGGGAGAAGATCCTGGCGGGGAAGTTCGAAGTGCCGCACTGCCTGAGCAGGCAAGGCAAATTTTTTTAAACAGGTTACTGACAGTGGAACCTATCCAGAGGCGGACCATGCAAGACGTCATGGAGGATCCCCGGCTCAACATGGGCCAGGAGGAGGAGTCGCTGTGGCCCCACACTGAGCCGCGCCAGGGGGGCTAGGAACCCCCGCGTCACAGCAATGATTCTGGACCTGGGCTTCAAGCGGAAACAGATCAAGCAGTCAGTGACACAGTGGAACGTTCGACAGAGTGATGGGGACATACTCGATCCTATGAATGATGGAGACAAAGATGCCTGGCCGCACTATCTGGGTAAGGGCCTACCCGTCCCTTGAGGCCAGGAGCATTTTCAGGGTCGAAGGTGACCAATCCCCACACGACCTGGTGTAGACCATACACACCGGGCCCCCAGCCGAAAACCCTGAGTTCAGGACAGCTACCCCCAGCCCAGTCCTGAAGTGCGTCCCTCGGTGCTCCCCCACAATGTGCAAAAGGATCCTCAACAACAGCACTATCAGCAGAGGTGGAGACCTGTGGGGAGCCGCCCATGAATTTGGCCTTCACACTGGGCATATTGAGAGCAGACCAAAGACATAGACTGCCTGGGTCGAAATCGACCACACCACCACCCAGCCTGGAAGCCATTCCCACCATTCCCCAATCAACCCCACTGAGATCAGGACAGCTACCTCCAGACCAGTCCTCAAGCGGAGACCTGAGGGCTCCTTGAAGATGCACAACAGTAGCCACAGGAGCACCATCATCAGGGATGGGGCCCCAAAGGGAGCCGCCCATGAATGCGGCCTCCACACTGAGCAGGCCAATGGGGGAAGGCCAGTCTCTCCCCTTGGCCACAGCGAGGGCCAGCCCGAGGAGTGTTAGAAGGGCCTTGAGTTTCCTATGACAATTTACATGTTGCGGGTCTCCCACCAAAAATAAGGGTTTTAGCGCCGCTTTCCTGCAGCTGGTGTCCGCGCGCCAGTACTGCCACCACAGGGGCCTTCCCCACCGGGACCTGAAGCCCGCCAACATTCTGGTAGATGCAAACAGAAACATCACACTTGCTGACTGGGTTTTCGGAAAAGAAGCGAAAGGCAAAGAACTGAGCACCTTCTGAGGGGCAATCTACTACAAGGCCCCAGAGATCTTGAAGAGACAAGACTACTATGGCTACAAAGCGACATCTGGAGCTTAGGGTCGACATTTTACAAGATGGGGAGAGGAAAGGTGCGGTTCGGGGGGCCTAGTTTGTAGGACAGAGGGAGAAGATCCTGGCGGGGAAGTTCGAAGTGCTGCACTGCCTGAGCAGGCAAGGCAAATTATTTTAAACAGGTTACTGACAGTGGAACCTATCCCGAGGCGGACCATGGAAGACGTCATGGAGGATCCCTGGCTCAACATGGGCCAGGAGGAGGAGTCGCTGTGGCCCCACACTGAGCCGCGCCAGGGGGGCTAGGAACACCCGCGTCACAGCAATGATTCTGGACCTGGGCTTCAAGCGGAAACAGATCAAGCAGCCAGTGACACAGTGGAACGTTCGACAGAGTGATGGGGACATACCAGATCCTATGAATGCTGGAGACCAAGATGCCTGGCCGCACTATCTGGGTAAGGGCCTACCCGTCCCTTGAGGCCAGGACATTTTCAGGGTCGAAGGTGACCACTCCCCACACGACCTGGTGTAGACCATACACGCCGCTCCCCCAGCCGACACACCTGAGTTCAGGACAGTTACGCCCAGCCCAGTCCTGAAGTGCGTCCCTCCGTGCTCCCCCACAATGTGCAAAAGGATCCTCAACGGCAGCACTATCAGCAGAGGTGGAGACCTATGGGGAGCCGAGCATGAATGTGGCCTTCACACTGGGCATATTGAGAGCAGACCAAAGACATAGACTGCCTGGGTCAAAATCGACCACACCCCCCCTCAGCCTGGAAGCCAAACCCACCATTCCCCAATCAACCCCACTGAGACCAGGACAGCTACCCCCAGACCAGTCCTCAAGCGCGCACCTGAGGGCTCCTTGAAGATGCACAACATTAGCCACAGGATCACCATCATAAGGGATGGGGCCCCAAAGGGAGCTGCCCATGAATGCGGCCTCCACACTGGGCAGGCCAATGGGGGCAGGCCAGTCTCTCCCTTTGGCCACAGCGAGGGCCAGCCCGGGGAGGGTTAGAAGAGCCTTGAGTTTCCGGTGACAATTTACATGTTGCGGGTCTCCCACCAAAAATAAGGGATTTAGCGCCGCTTTCCTGCAGCTGGTGTCCGCACTCCAGTACTGCCACCACAGGGGCCTTCCCCACCGGGACCTGAAGCCCGCCAACATTCTGGTAGATGCAAACAGAAACATCACACTTGCTGACTGGGTTTTCGGAAAAGAAGCGAAAGGCAAAGAACTGAGCACCTTCTGAGGGCAATCTACTACATGGCCCCCGAGATCTTGAAGAGACAAGACTACTATGGCTACAAAGCGACATCTGGAGCTTAGGGTCGACATTTTACAAGATGGGGACGGGAAAGGTGAGGTTCCGGGGGGCCTAGTTTGTAGGACAGAGCGAGAAGATCCTGGCGGGGAAGTTCGAAGTGCCGCACTGCCTGAGCAGGCAAGGCAAATTTTTTTAAACAGGTTACTGACAGTGGACCCTATCCAGAGGCGGACCATGCAAGACATCATGGAGGATCCCTGGCTCAACGTGGGCCAGGAGGAGGAGTCGCTGTGGCCCCATACTGAGCCGCGTCAGGGGGGCTAGGAACCCCCGCGTCACAGCAATGATTCTGGACCTGGGCTTCAAGCGGAAACATATCAAGCAGTCAGTGACACAGTGGAACGTTCGACAGAGTGATGGGGACATACCGGATCCTATGAATGATGGGGACCAAGATGCCTGGCCGCACTATCGGGGTATGGAGCTACCCGTCCCTTGAGGCCAGGACATTTTCAGGGTCGAAGGTGACCACTCCCCACACGACCTGGTGTAGACCATACACGCCGCTCCCCCAGCCGACACACCTGAGTTCAGGACAGTTACGCCCAGCCCAGTCCTGAAGTGCGTCCCTCCGTGCTCCCCCACAATGTGCAAAAGGATCCTCAACGGCAGCACTATCAGCAGAGGTGGAGACCTATGGGGAGCCGAGCATGAATGTGGCCTTCACACTGGGCATATTGAGAGCAGACCAAAGACATAGACTGCCTGGGTCAAAATCGACCACACCCCCACTCAGCCTGGAAGCCAAACCCACCATTCCCCAATCAACCCCACTGAGACCAGGACAGCTACCCCCAGACCAGTCCTCAAGCGCGCACCTGAGGGCTCCTTGAAGATGCACAACATTAGCCACAGGATCACCATCATAAGGGATGGGGCCCCAAAGGGAGCTGCCCATGAATGCGGCCTCCACACTGGGCAGGCCAATGGGGGCAGGCCAGTCTCTCCCTTTGGCCACAGCGAGGGCC
Source organism: Myotis daubentonii (assembly GCF_963259705.1). NCBI lineage: Eukaryota > Metazoa > Chordata > Mammalia > Chiroptera > Vespertilionidae > Myotis > Myotis daubentonii. The sequence goes on along the minus strand of NC_081841.1, from coordinate 69,709,152 downwards.
AGCCCGGGGAGGGTTAGAAGAGCCTTGAGTTTCCGATGACAATTTACATGTTGCGGGTCTCCCACCAAAAATAAGGGATTTAGCGCCGCTTTCCTGCAGCTGGTGTCCGCACTCCAGTACTGCCACCACAGGGGCCTTCCCCACCGGGACCTGAAGCCCGCCAACATTCTGGTAGATGCAAACAGAAACATCACACTTGCTGACTGGGTTTTCGGAAAAGAAGCGAAAGGCAAAGAACTGAGCAACTTCTGAGGGCAATCTACTACATGGCCCCCGAGATCTTGAAGAGACAAGACTACTATGGCTACAAAGCGACATCTGGAGCTTAGGGTCGACATTTTACAAGATGGGGACGGGAAAGGTGAGGTTCCGGGGGGCCTAGTTTGTAGGACAGAGCGAGAAGATCCTGGCGGGGAAGTTCGAAGTGCCGCACTGCCTGAGCAGGCAAGGCAAATTTTTTTAAACAGGTTACTGACAGTGGACCCTATCCAGAGGCGGACCATTCAAGACATCATGGAGGATCCCTGGCTCAACGTGGGCCAGGAGGAGGAGTCGCTGTGGCCCCATACTGAGCCGCGTCAGGGGGGCTAGGAACCCCCGCGTCACAGCAATGATTCTGGACCTGGGCTTCAAGCGGAAACAGATCAAGCAGTCAGTGACACAGTGGAACGTTCGACAGAGTGATGGGGACATACCAGATCCTATGAATGATGGAGACCAAGATGCCTGGCCGCACTATCTGGGTAAGGGCCTACCCGTCCCTTGAGGCCAGGAGCATTTTCAGGGTCGAAGGTGACCACTCCCCACACGACCTGGTGTAGACCATACACGCCGCTCCCCCAGCTGACACCCCTGAGTTCAGGACAGCTACGCCCAGCCCAGTCCTGAAGTGCATCCCTCCGTGCTCCCCCACAATGTGCAAAAGGATCCTCAACGGCAGCACTATCAGCAGAGGTGGAGACCTATGGGGAGCCGCGCATGAATGTGGCCTTCACACTGGGCATATTGAGAGCAGACCAAAGACATAGACTGCCTGGGTCGAAATCGACCACACCACCACCCAGCCTGGAAGCCATTCCCACCATTCCCCAATCAACCCCACTGAGATCAGGACAGCTACCCCCAGACCAGACCTCAAGCGCAGACCTGAGGGCTCCTTGAAGATGCACAACAGTAGCCACAGGAGCACCATCATCAGGGATGGGACCCCAAAGGGAGCCGCCCATGAATGCGGCCTCCACACTGAGCAGGCCAATGGGGGCAGGCCAGTCTCTCCCTTTGGCCACAGCGAGGGCCATCCCGGGGAGGGTTAGAAGGGCCTTGAGTTTCCTATGACAATTTACATGTTGCGGGTCTCCCACCAAAAATAAGGGATTTAGCGCCGCTTTCCTGCAGCTGGGGTCCGCGCTCCAGTACTGCCACCACAGGGGCCTTCCCCACCACGACATGAAGCCCGCCAACATTCTGGTAGATACAAACAGAAACATCACACTTGCTGACTGGGTTTTCGGAAAAGAAGCGAAAGGCAAAGAACTGAGTACCTTCTGAGGGGCAATCTACTAAATGGCCCCCAAGATCTTGAAGAGACAAGACTACTACGGATACAAAGTGACATCTGGAGCTGAGGGTCGACATTTTACAAGATGGTGACGGGAAAGGTGAGGTTCCCGGGGGCCTAGTTTGTATGACAGAGGGAGAAGATCCTGGCGGGGAAGTTCGAAGTGCCGCACTGCCTGAGCAGGCAAGGCAAATTTTTTTAAACAGGTTACTGACAGTGGAACCTATCCAGAGGCGGACCATGCAAGACGTCATGGAGGATCCCTGGCTCAACGTGGGCCAGGAGGAGGAATCGCTGTGGCCCCACACTGAGCCGCGCCAGGGGGGCTAGGAACCCCCGCGTCACAGCAATGATTCTGGACCTGGGCTTCAAGCGGAAACAGATCAAGCAGTCACTGACACAGTGGAACGTTCGACAGAGTGATGGGGACATACCGGATCCTATGAATGATGGGGACCAAGATGCCTGGCCGCACTATCGGGGTATGGAGCTACCCGTCCCTTGAGGCCAGGAGCATTTTCAGGGTCGAAGGTGACCACTCCCCACACGACCTGGTGTAGACCATACACACCGCTCCCCCAGGCGACACACCTGAGTGCAGGACAGCTACCCCCAGCCCAGTCCTGAAGTGCGTTCCTCGGTGCTCCGCCACAATGTGCAAAAGTATCCTCAACAACAGCACTATCAGCAGAGGTGGACCCCAATGGGGAGCCGCCCATGAATGTGGCCTTCACACTGGGCATATTGGGAGCAGACCAAAGACATAGACTGTCTGGGTCGAAATAGACCACACTCCCACCCAGCCTGGAAGCCAAACCCACCATTCACCAATCAAACCCACTGAGACCAGGACAGCTACCCCCAGACCAGTCCTCAAGCGCAGACCTGAGGGCTCCTTGAAGATGCACAACAGGAGCCACCGGAGCACCATCATCAGGGATGGGGCCCCAAAGGGAGCCGCCCATGAATGCGGCCTCCACACTGAGCAGGCCAATGGGGGCAGGCCTGTCTCTCCCTTTGGCCACAGCGTGGGCCAGCCCGGGGAGGGTTAGAAGGGCCTTGAGTTTCCTATGACAATTTACATGTTGCGGGTCTCCCACCAAAAATAAGGGTTTTAGCGCCGCTTTCCTGCGGCTGGTGTCCGCGCTCCAGTACTGCCACCACAGGGGCCTTCCCCACCGGGACATGAAGCCCGCCAACATTCTGGTAGATACAAACAGAAACATCACACTTGCTGACTGGGTTTTCGGAAAAGAAGCGAAAGGCAAAGAACTGAGCAACTTCTGAGGGGCAATCTACTAAATGGCCCGAGATCTCAAAGAGACAAGACTACTATGGCAACAAAGCGACATCTGGAGCTTAGGGTCGACATTTTACAAGATGGGGACGGGAAAGGTGAGGTTCCGGGGGGCCTAGTTTGTAGGACAGAGGGAGAAGATCCTGGCGGGGAAGTTCGAAGTGCCGCACTGCCTGAGCAGGCAAGGCAAATTTTTTTAAACAGGTTACCGACAGTGGAACCTATCCAGAGGCGGACCATGCAAGACGTCATGGAGGATCCCTGGCTCAACGTGGGCCAGGAGGAGGAATCGCTGTGGCCCCACACTGAGCCGCGCCAGGGGGGCTAGGAACCCCCGCGTCACAGCAATGATTCTGGGCCTGGGCTTCAAGCGGAAACAGATCAAGCAGTCACTGACACAGTGGAACGTTCGACAGAGTGATGGGGACATACCGGATCCTATGAATGATGGGGACCAAGATGCCTGGCCGCACTATCGGGGTATGGAGCTACCCGTCCCTTGAGGCCAGGAGCATTTTCAGGGTCGAAGGTGACCACTCCCCACACGACCTGGTGTAGACCATACACACCGCTCCCCCAGCCAACACCCCTGAGTGCAGGACAGCTAACCCCAGCCCGGTCCTGAAGTGCGTTCCTCGGTGCTCCGCCACAATGTGCAAAAGTATCCTCAACAACAGCACTATCAGCAGAGGTGGAGACCAATGGGGAGCCGCCCATGAATGTGGCCTTCACACTGGGCATATTGGGAGCAGACCAAAGACATAGACTGCCTGGGTCGAAATCGACCACACCACCACCCAGCCTGGAAGCCATTCCCACCATTCCCCAATCAACCCCACTGAGATCAGGACAGCTACCCCCAGACCAGTCCTCAAGCGCAAACCTGAGGGCTCCTTGAAGATGCACAACAGTAGCCACAGGAGCACCATCATCAGGGATGGGGCCCCAAAGGGAGCCGCCCATGAATGCGGCCTCCACACTGAGCAGGCCAATGGGGGCAGGCCAGTCTCTCCCTTTGGCCACAGCGAGGGCCAGCCCGGGGAGGGTTAGAAGGGCCTTGAGTTTCCTATGACAATTTACATGTTGCGGGTCTCCCACCAAAAATAAGGGTTTTAGCGCCGCTTTCCTGCAGCTGGTGTCCGCGCTCCAGTACTGCCACCACAGGGGCCTTCCCCACCGGGACATGAAGCCCGCCAACATTCTGGTAGATACAAACAGAAACATCACACTTGCTGACTGGGTTTTCGGAAAAGAAGCGAAAGGCAAAGAACTGAGCAACTTCTGAGGGGAAATCTACTAAATGGCCCGAGATCTCAAAGAGACAAGACTACTATGGCAACAAAGCAACATCTGGAGCTGAGGGTCGACATTTTACAAGATGGGGACGGGAAAGGTGAGGTTCCGGGGGGCCTAGTTTGTATGACAGAGGGAGAAGATCCTGGCGGGGAAGTTCGAAGTGCCGCACTGCCTGAGCAGGCAAGGCAAATTTTTTTAAACAGGTTACCGACAGTGGAACCTATCCAGAGGCGGACCATGCAAGACGTCATGGAGGATCCCTGGCTCAACGTGGGCCAGGAGGAGGAATCGCTGTGGCCCCACACTGAGCCGCGCCAGGGGGGCTAGGAACCCCCGCGTCACAGCAATGATTCTGGACCTGGGCTTCAAGCGGAAACAGATCAAGCAGTCACTGACACAGTGGAACGTTCGACAGAGTGATGGGGACATACCGGATCCTATGAATGATGGGGACCAAGATGCCTGGCCGCACTATCGGGGTATGGAGCTACCCGTCCCTTGAGGCCAGGAGCATTTTCAGGGTCGAAGGTGACCACTCCCCACACGACCTGGTGTAGACCATACACACCGCTCCCCCAGCCAACACCCCTGAGTGCAGGACAGCTAACCCCAGCCCAGTCCTGAAGTGCATTCCTCGGTGCTCCGCCACAATGTGCAAAATTATCCTCAACAACAGCACTATCAGCAGAGGTGGAGACCAATGGGGAGCCGCCCATGAATGTGGCCTTCACACTGGGCATATTGGGAGCAGACCAAAGACATAGACTGTCTGGGTCGAAATAGACCACACTCCCACCCAGCCTGGAAGCCAAACCCACCATTCACCAATCAAACCCACTGAGACCAGGACAGCTACCCCCAGACCAGTCCTCAAGCGCAGACCTGAGGGCTCCTTGAAGATGCACAACAGGAGCCACAGGAGCAGCATCATCAGGGATGGGGCCCCAAAGGGAGCCGCCCATGAATGCGGCCTCCACACTGAGCAGGCCAGTGGGGGCAGGCCTGTCTCTCCCTTTGGCCACAGCGTGGGCCAGCCCGGGGAGGGTTAGAAGGGCCTTGAGTTTCCTATGACAATTTACATGTTGCGGGTCTCCCACCAAAAATAAGGCTTTTAGCGCCGCTTTCCTGCAGCTGGTGTCCGCGCTCCAGTACTGCCACCACAGGGGCCTTCCCCACCGGGACCTGAAGCCCTCCAACATTCTGGTAGATGCAAACAGAAACATCACACTTGCTGACTGGGTTTTCGGAAAAGAAGCGAAAGGCAAAGAACTGAGCAACTTCTGAGGGGCAATCTACTAAATGGCCCGAGATCTCAAAGAGACAAGACTACTACGGCTACAAAGTGACATCTGGAGCTGAGGGTCGACATTTTACAAGATGGGGACGGGAAAGGTGAGGTTCCGGGGGGCCTAGTTTGTATGACAGAGGGAGAAGATCCTGGCGGGGAAGTTCGAAGTGCCGCACTGCCTGAGCAGGCAAGGCAAATTTTTTTAAACAGGTTACTGACAGTGGAACCTATCCAGAGGCGGACCATGCAAGACGTCATGGAGGATCCCTGGCTCAACGTGGGCCAGGAGGAGGAATCGCTGTGGCCCCACACTGAGCCGCGCCAGGGGGGCTAGGAACCCCCGCGTCACAGCAATGATTCTGGACCTGGGCTTCAAGCGGAAACAGATCAAGCAGTCACTGACACAGTGGAACGTTCGACAGAGTGATGGGGACATACCGGATCCTATGAATGATGGGGACCAAGATGCCTGGCCGCACTATCGGGGTATGGAGCTACCCGTCCCTTGAGGCCAGGAGCATTTTCAGGGTCGAAGGTGACCACTCCCCACACGACCTGGTGTAGACCATACACACCGCTCCCCCAGCCAACACCCCTGAGTGCAGGACAGCTAACCCCAGCCCAGTCCTGAAGTGCGTTCCTCGGTGCTCCGCCACAATGTGCAAAAGTATCCTCAACAACAGCACTATCAGCAGAGGTGGAGACCAATGGGGAGCCGCCCATGAATGTGGCCTTCACACTGGGCATATTGGGAGCAGACCAAAGACATAGACTGCCTGGGTCGAAATCGACCACACCACCACCCAGCCTGGAAGCCATTCCCACCATTCCCCAATCAACCCCACTGAGATCAGGACAGCTACCCCCAGACCAGTCCTCAAGCGCAAACCTGAGGGCTCCTTGAAGATGCACAACAGTAGCCACAGGAGCACCATCATCAGGGATGGGGCCCCAAAGGGAGCCGCCCATGAATGCGGCCTCCACACTGAGCAGGCCAATGGGGGCAGGCCTGTCTCTCCCTTTGGCCACAGCGTGGGCCAGCCCGGGGAGGGTTAGAAGGGCCTTGAGTTTCCTATGACAATTTACATGTTGCGGGTCTCCCACCAAAAATAAGGGATTTAGCGCCGCTTTCCTGCAGCTGGTGTCCGCGCTCCAGTACTGCCACCACAGGGGCCTTCCCCACCGGGACATGAAGCCCGCCAACATTCTGGTAGATGCAAACAGAAACATCACACTTGCTGACTGGGTTTTCGGAAAAGAAGCGAAAGGCAAAGAACTGAGCACCTTCTGAGGGGCAATCTACTACATGGCCCCCGAGATCTTGAAGAGAGAAGACTAGTAAGGCTACAAAGCCACATCTGGAGCTTAGGGTCGACATTTTACAAGATGGGGACGGGAATGGTGCGGTTCCGGGGGGCCTAGTTTGTAGGACAGAGGGAGAAGATCCTGGCGGGGAAGTTCGAAGTGCTGCACTGCCTGAGCAGGCAAGGCAAATTTTTTTAAACAGGTTACTGACAGTGGAACCTATCCAGAGGCGGACCATGCAAGACGTCATGGAGGATCCCTGGCTCAACATGGGCCAGGAGGAGGAGTCGCTGTGGCCCCACACTGAGCCGCTCCAGGGGGGCTAGGAACCCCCGCGTCACAGCAATGATTCTGGACCTGGGCTTCAAGTGTAAACAGATCAAGCAGTCAGTGACACAGTGGAACGTTCGACAGAGTGATGGGGACATACCGGATCCTATGAATGATGGGGACCAAGATGCCTGGCCGCACTATCGGGGTATGGAGCTACCCGTCCCTTGAGGCCAGGAGCATTTTCAGGGTCGAAGGTGAGCACTCCCCACACGACCTGGTGTAGACCATACACACCGCTCCCCCAGGCGACACACCTGAGTGCAGGACAGCTACCCCCAGCCCAGTCCTGAAGTGCGTCCCTCGGCGCTCTGGCACAATGTGCAAAAGGATCCTCAACGGCAGCACTATCAGCAGAGGGGGAGACCAAGCGGGAGCCGCCCATGAATGTGGCCTTGACAGTTTGCATATGCGGAGGAGACGAAAGACCTAGACTGCCTGGGTCCAACGCGACCACACCGCCAACCATCCATGAAGCCATTCCCCCCATTCCCCAATCAACCCCACTGAGATCACGACAGCTACCCCCAGCCCACTCCTGAAGTGCGGACCTGAGGGCTCCTTATGGATGCACAACAGTAGCCACAGGAGTACCATCATCAGGGGTGTGGCCCCAAGGGGAGCCGCCCATGAATGCGTCCTCCACACTGGGCAGGCCAATGGGGGCAGGCCAGTCTCTCCCTTTGGCCACAGCGAGGGCCAGCACGGGGAGGGTGAGAAGGGCCTTGAGTTTCCTATGACAATTTACATGTTGCGGGTCTCCCACCAAAAATAAGGGTTTTAGTGCCGCTTTCCTGCAGCTGGTGTCCTAGCTCCAGTACTGCCACCACAGGGGCCTTCCCCACCGGGACCTGAAGCCCGCCAACATTCTGGTAGATGCAAACAGAAACATCACACTTGCTGACTGGGTTTTTGGAAAAGAAGCTAAAGGCAAAGAACTGAGCACCTTCTGAGGGGCAATCTACTACATGGCCCCCGAGATCTTGAAGAGACAAGACTACTACGGCTCCAAAGCGACGTCTGGAGCTTAGGGGCGACATTGTACAAGATGGTGACGGGAAAGGTGTGGTTCCTGGGGGCCTAGTTTGTAGGACAGAGGGAGAAGATCCTGGCGGGGAAGTTGGAAATGCCGCACTTCCTGAGCAGGCAACCCAAATTATTTTAAACAGGTTACTGACAGTGGACCCTATCCAGAGGCTTACCATGGAAGAGGTCATGGAGGATCCCTGGCTCAACATGGGCCAGAAGCAGGAGTCGCTGTAGCCCCACACTAATCTGCCCCAGGGGGACTTGGAACCCCAGCATCACAGCAATGATGCTGGACCTGGGTTTCAAGCGGGAAGACATCTAGGTGTCAGTGACACAGCGGAACGTTTGACAGAGTGATGGGGACATACCGGATCCTGCCGGAAGCCAGTCCATCCTTGCTGCTTGACACAGTCGCTGCAGGATAGAAACATCTGCACAGCATATGTTTCAATGGACCTGGCGTATATAGCATACTGTTCTTAATATGTTTGCTCCCCTTAGGGCTGTGTGTTTTAACCAAGGTCACCTCTCTTAGAAAGGTTGTTTCCCCAGGTAGGGATTTTTCTCTGAAGTTTGGGAGGGGATGAAACTCCTTAACTAAGTGACAGGAGGGTAGTTAATCAATTTAACTACAAACAATTATGCTTAAGCTACATAATCTTTACTCCCTGGAATGGAGATAAGAAACGCCCTTAGCTTTGTAATAGAAATTGCCAGGATTAAAATCAACTGGTATAAATACAGATGTAACAAGACAATAAACAGCAGAACCTCTCTGGAGATCCAGACCAGAGCTTGGCTGGAGATTCTGGCTAGGCTGCTGATCAACTGAACGCTGTCTCTGTGTCATTCCTTCTTCGCCGACTCCGTCTACGCCTTTGGAGAACCTGGACCTGCTGGGGTTGGACCCCAGCATCTGGAGCCCGAACAGGGACCCTTCGGTAAGTCCCCCCATACTTGGGACGGATAGGACTGCACCGTAGGGTGCTGCAGACCCCCCCCCCCCCAAGTAGGTTAAGCGTGTAGTTAGTACAGAACTTAGATTGACAGGATGGGTCATACTGAGTCTAAAGAAAAAAGACTCTGTATTAATCTTTTAACGCATATGCTTGCTATCAGAGGAGTTAAGGTTACTCCCAGTCAGACAGAAAGTTTTATAGAAGACGTATGTCAATGGCTTCCTGAGGATGGAACTGTCAATTTAGAAACTTGGACTAAAGTAGGAAAGCAATTAAAGAACTATTATAGCTACCATGGATCGGAGAAGGTCCTGCCAAATGTCTTTTCCCTCTGGAATTCAATCTGTGACACCTTGGCACCAGAGGCAAAAACGGTTGAACTTTCTCAAAATTTAAATAGTCCCTCGGCTCCACCCAGAGAGGATGCATCATTATTGTCTTCAGCTCAATCTAAAAGCAATTTAGCTCTGTCTACTGATCGGGAGGAGAATACATATCATAAACATGACCATTGGTCATTTCCAGTCAGTAGAGAGGAGAGAGGTCCTCCCATTCAAAACAGGCTCCCCAAATTAGAAAGGAAGCCTGTGGCTCCTATGAGTTCCGTGTCTAAATTTCAAAGGGCGATAAGAGAAGCTGAAGCTAATGGAGATCTTGAATTCTCACTCTGCTTCCCAGTTGCATATGAGAATGAGTCTGGTGGGGACGGAAACCCCACCTGGGAGCCTATACCTTACAAAGTACTTAAAGAATTAAAGTTGGCCTGCTCTGAATATGGACCTCTAACTCCTTACACACAAACCTTGGTAGAAACCCTAGCCAGTAAATGGATGTCTCCTTATGATTGGTCACAGGTTTGTAAAGCCTGTCTCTCAGGCGGCGATTACTTATTATGGAAAACTGAATATGATGATCTTGCTAAGAAAGCTGTAGCCACTAGCAAAAAAACCAGAAAAGGAATAACCCTAGACATGATATTAGGAGAAGGTGATTTTAACACGGCTCAGGAGCAAATGAATATGCCCACAGAGGCACTTACTAAAGTAACCAGTTGTGCAGTAAATGCCTGGAAATCCCTACCTTATACAGCAGGAAAAACAACCACCCTTACAGAGGTTAAACAGAAGGTCGAGGAACCATATCAGGATTTCCTTTCTCGCCTCATACAGGCAGTCAAGAGAGTAATCAATAACAAAGAGGCAGCCGATATCCTAATCAAACAACTGGCTTTTGAAAATGCTAATAATACCTGTCAGGCTTTATTAAGGCCGATTTGCAGAACAGGAACTATAAATGATTTTATAAAACAGTGTGCTGATGTATGTCCAGCATTTATACAGGGTGTAGCTATAGCTGCAGCTCTCAAAGGGGAGACATACCCTCAATATGTACAGGGTATAGGACAAGCCAGCAATAATACAGGTAATAAAGGAAATATGAACTGCTACTCTTGTGGCTTATCTGGGCACTTTAGCAGAGAATGCCCAAATAAAAATAATAATACTCAGGCCAGATGGCAAGCTCCTCGACAGCCTGGAAATACATTAGGCAATAATATTAATCCTCCAAAAACCGTTTGTCCCCGATGTCAGAAAGGATTCCATTGGGCAAAGGAATGTAGATCAAAATACCATAAAAATGGTCAGCCTTTAAACTCTACAAATAGCTCCCAAGGAGGTTATATCCCATCACCTCAATTGGGAAACTTGAGAAGGGGCCAGCCCCAGGCCCCTGCAATAATAGGGGCATCAACCTTCAACCCCTCTGCAAATTTCGATCAGTCAGTGACCTCTTCAGGGCAACCCCAGGCAGTGCAGGATTGGACCTCCACTCAACCACCCATGCAATACTAACCCCAGACTCGCCAGTAGCAGCCATTCCTACAGGAGTGTCTGGGCCGCTGCCTGAGGGAACTGTAGGTTTAATATTAGGACGGAGCTCCACCTCATTACAGGGGATCTTAGTCATCCCAGGAGTTGTTGATGCAGACTACACAGGAGAAATACAGATTTTACTTTCCCCACCCACCACAACTATACAGATTCAGCCCAACCAGAGAATTGCCCAATTACTCCTGTTACCAATACATAAAATAGGGACAGCTGTTACCCAGAAAACTAGAGGGGCCGGAGGCTTTGGATCTAGTGATGCAGCATTTTGGATACAAGAAATCCATGCTACTAGACCTACAAAAATTTTACAAATTCAGGGAAAACCAATTGAAGGTCTATTGGGTACAGGAGCAGATGTTTCCTGCATAGCAGGGAAGGATTGGCCCTCTTCATGGCCCACGCACACCACCTCCACTTCCCTAGTAGGACTAGGCAAGGCATCTAATGTAAAAAAGAGTTCTCAGATTTTAACTTGGGCTGATGAAGATCAACATTCAGGAACATTCTGTCCCTATGTAATTACAACTATCCCCTTTACATTATGGGGAAGAGATATCTTATCTCAAATGAGAGTTCTATTATATAGCCCCAGCGGTGTTTGATTTACTCCTGTTACAAAATATTACAAGAAAATGAGTTTAAATATTCCTCTCCTCATCATGTTCTACAACATACTCTATTTGTAATTAATATACTAAATGTAGATTCTGAGGGAAATTCCCCATGTACAGGCATTGGAACCCTGATCTAACTAAACCTAAAGCCCTCGTCAAATGGAGATACTTGCTTACAGGAGCCTGGAAGGGACCTGATGTACTTTTAACCTGGGGGAGAGGATATGCTTGTATATTTCCACAGGACGCAGACTCACCTGTGTGGATTCCAGACCGTCTAGTCCGACCTTATGTCTCACCGCCCGCCATCTCTGCCTCATCATGGCACACCTGACCAGTGCCCGTCTGCAGCAGATGTGCAGCCCTGAGCTGGAACAATCTGTCCATTGGGAGGATCACATGTGCCTCCTTTTTGTCTTTACACATGTCCCAGCTTTGCCCCACATCTCCTTTCCTTTTTCCTTTTTTAAAATCTAACTACTTGTTTGCTGGTTCTTTGGCCTTTCTCCTTCTTTCCTGAACGCAGCCTCTTCTAGAATCTCCCTACCCTACTGTTCCAGGAAGGGCACCTCCCTTTTATGCCGTGACTAGGGATGCTTGGTATATGCCCCATACATGGAGTTGTCTTGTGCCAAGAGCCTGACGTCGTGGGCTGAGAAAACCCTGTTTCGGGACTCTCCTTTGTCCTGTATTGGCCCTTCTTACCCTTGTGCCAAGAAGGACCCTCTTCTTACAATGCAATTTCCCATAGCTATTGCCTGAGCTCTCTCTTCATGCTGAGGTTGAAGCCTCATGGTGGCTGGTACCATGGATCTGTCTGTCACCCAATAGCATGAGCTGGGCCCTCCCTGGAGAAGAAACCTGGGTTCCCCAAGATATGTGATCAATGCTGGGGCCCCGCCAGCAGGAAAGGGGATCCCAAGGCAGTTGCTGGGCATGGAGGCCAGAGGGACATAGGCTACTAAGGAGACAGAACTGAACCTCACATCACCCTACTTGGCCCAGAGATGGCTGGTAGTCAAAGACGGGTAAGACCCCACAGGGTGGGGCAACCTAAGACAGGCACAGTCGGGGGGCAGTAGGAGAGAACTTGGGGTTCAACAGAGGTGGGGCACAGATCCTCACCCCCCCAATGGTTCAGGGGCTTGAACACTCGCCCCTTCTGAGGAAGGTCTCCTGTCCCCATGGCTGCTTCCCGCTTCCCACGCCCAGCTCAGATCGGGACCCAGGTAAAGACAGAGACTGGCTGAAAGCAGCTGCCCTCTCACTGCAACAGCACTTGTTTCCCATTTCTACCTTGGACCACAGGGAAAGGGGAAGCTGAAGGAAAGGGCTGTGTCAGGATGCTGCCTTCTCCCCTTTCTTCTCCCTCTTTTTTCTAAACACTTCCATGCCTTGTAGTTCTTTTGCTTTCTCTTCTTTTTCTCTCTACTACCCTACATCTTCCATATCAGCTGACCCAGAGGGCACAGCTTACTCCTCCTTGGACATCGACACCACCATCAACCACGGCCCTGATGGACCCTTTGATGCAGCCCTTCAACTTGCTGATGCTTCGGGAAGCCTGTTGTCGCCAGTGACGCCGCCCGCTACCTAGACCAACAAAGACAATCAAACCAACAACTTGAGGACAGCTGAAATCCCTTGACTGAAGAGGCTGGCAAACTTCTACAGGAATGGGGCTCCTTGTGTGCTCCATCCACTATGTTTATAGTTATGCTCACTGTCATTGCTTGCCAGTCTTCTTCCGAGTCTTAAATGGCCCAATCTGAGAGGTGGCCACTGATTTCCATGCGCTATCATTTAAACAATAAAAAAGGGGGAATTTGCCAGAAGCCGGTCCATCCTTGCTGCTTGACACAGTCGCTGCAGGATAGAAACATCTGCACAGCATATGTTTCAAGGGAACTGGCGTATATAGCATACTGTTCTTAATATGTTTGCTCCCCTTAGCGCTGTGTGTTTTAACCAAGGTCACCTCTCCGAGAAAGGTTGTTTCCCCAGGTAGGGATTTTTCCCTGAAGTTAGGGAGGGGATGAAACTCCTTAACTAAGTGCCAGGCCGGTAGTTAATCACTTTAACTACAAATAATCATGCTTAAGCTACATAATCTTTACTCCCTGGAATGGAGATAAGAAACACCCTAACATTTGGAATATAGATTGATAGGATTGGAATCAACTGGTATAAATACAGATGCAACAAGACAGCAAGGGACAGAATTCAGAACACAGAACCTACACAGAACGTTCTCTAGAGACAGAAGAACTTCCCTGGAGAGAACATGGCATAAGATCCTGGACTGAACCTGACTACAGAAATTGGCAAGAGAACCTGACTAGAACCTGGTGACTGAACCAGGCTGGAGAACCTGGACAGAAACTGGCTGGAGAACCTAGCGAGGGAAAATGGCCACAGAAGCTGGCTGGAGATCCGAAGCTGAACCTCTCTGGAGATCCAGACCAGAACTTGGCTGGAGATCCTGGCTGGAGATCCTGGCTAGGCTGCTAATCAACTGAACACTGTCTCTGTGTCCTTCCTTCTTCGCCAACTCCGTCCACAACTTTGGGGATCCCTGAACCCCTGGAACTGCTGGGGTTGGACACCGGAAGGATCCTATGAATGATGGAGACCAAGATGCCTGGCCGCACTATCTGGGTAAGGGCCTACCCCTCCCTTGAGGCCAGGAGCATTTTCAGAGTCTAAGGTGAACACTCCCCACACGACCTGGTGGAGACCATACCCACCACTCCCCCAGCCGACACCCCTGAGTTCAGGACAGCTACCCGCAGCCCAGTCCTGAAGTGCGTCCCTCTGTGCTCCCCCACAATGTGCAAAAGGATCCTCAACGGCAGCACTATCAGCAGAGGTGGAGACCACTGCGGAGCCGCCCATGGATGTGGCCTTCACACTGGGCATATGCGGAGGAGACCGAAGACAAAGACTGCCTGGGTCGAAATCGACCACACCACCACCCAGCCTGGAAGCCATTCCCACCATTCCCCAATCAACCCCGCTGAGATCAGGACTGCTACCCACAGACCAGTCCTCAAGCGCGCACCTGAGGGCTCCTTCACGATGCACAACAGTAGCCACAGGAGCACCATCGTCAGCGGTGGGGCCCCAAGGGGAGCCGCCCATGAATGCGGCCTCCACACTGAGCAGGCCAATGGGGGCAGGCCAGTCTCTCCCTTTGGCCACAGCGAGGGCCAGCCCGGGGAGGGTTAGAAGGGCCTTGAGTTTCCTATGACAATTTACATGTTGCGAGTCTCCCACCAAAAAGAAAGGTTTTAGCGCGGCTTTCCTGCAGCTGGTGTCCGCGCTCCAGTACTGCCACCACAGGGGCCTTGCCCACCGGGACCTGAAGCCCACCAACATTCTGGTAGATACAAACAGAAACATCAAACTTACTGACTTCGTTTTCGCAAAAGAAGCAAGAGGCAAAGAACTGAGCACCTTCTGAGGGGCAATCTACTACATGGCCCCCGAGATCTTGAAGAGACAAACTACTACGGCTACAAAGCAACATCTGAAGCTTAGGGGTGACATTGTACAAGATGGTGACGGGAAAGGTACGGTTCCGGGGGACCTACTTTGTAGGACAGAGGGAGAAGATCCTGGCGGGGAAGTTCGAAGTGCCGCACTGCCTGAGCAGGCAAGGCAAATTTTTTTAAACAGGTTACTGACAGTGGACCCTATCCAGAGGTGGACCATGGAAGAGGTCATGGAGGATCCCTGGCTCAACATGGGCCAGGAGGAGGAGTCGCTGTGGCCCCACACTGAGCCGCCCCAGGGGGACTCGGACCCCAGTGTCACAGCAATGATGCTGGACCTGGGCTTCAAGCAGGAAGAGATCTACCAAGTCAGTGACACAGCGGAACGTTCGACAGAGTGATGGCGACATATGGGATCCTAAGAGTGACGGAGTCTATGATGCCCGGCCGCACCATCCGGGTAAGGCCCTACCCCTCCCTTGAGGCCAGGAGCATTTTCTCCCGCCAGGAGGTGGGTCAGTCAATGAGTGAGAAGACTGAACAGCCTTCCATTACCTAGACTGCCCAGGGTCGAATGTGACCACTTCCCCACCCGACCTGGTGGAAACCATATCCACCACTCCCCCAGTTGAGCCCCCTGTGTTGGTGACAGCTACCCCAAGCCCAGTCTTGAAGCGCGGCCCTGGGGGCTCCCCCAGGAATCTCAACAGAAGTCGCAGATTCACCATCAGGTACAGAGTGGGAGGGGGTGCCACCCGTGAACGCGGCCTCCACACTGGGTAGGCTGAGGAGGAGTCTGAAGAACTAGACTGCCCGGGGTCAAAGCGACCACTCCCCCACCCAGCCTGGTGGAAACCATTTTTTTTGTTTTGTTTTGTAATTTGGGAGTTGCCATGTCTTCTGACTTGGCAACCTCCTCTTCTCACTTTGCAACCCCTCCCATCATCCAGCTGTGCTTCGTTGGTGCTTAGTGCTCTGGCGAACCATCTGCAAGGGTGCCTAGGATTAAGGTGTGCTTGGCCTGGCATGTGCCAACTGCCACTGAGGTGGTTATAAAAAAATCCATCTGAAGGGCTATCCTGACTTCCCTCAAGAAGCCCATTGTCTTCAGAGCTTTAATCACCCAAACGACATTATTTGAGGTCATTGCCACCAGGACAAGTTTTACTTGGAGATGAAGCACGTGAGGGGAGGGGACTTAAGAGAACACCTGGAGTTCGCCAGCAGTGATATCCTTGGATGTAACGGTGCTAATATTAATACTAATTGAGACTCGGTGCATGAAATTCATGCACTGGATGGGCGAGGGGGGGGGGGGGGCGGGGGGACGGAGAGGGTGTCCCTCAGCCCAGCCTGCACCCTCTCCAATCTGGGACCAGGATTGGGCCTAAACTGGCAGTCGGACATCCCTCTCAGAATCTGGGACTGCTGGCTTCTAACCGCTAGCCTGCCTGCCTGATCGCCCCCAACTGCCCTCCCCTGCCAGCCTGATTGCCCCCAACTGTCCTCCCTGTCAGCCATCTTGTGATGATGTAAGGGTACAAGGGCCCGAGGGCCACCTAGGCTTTTATTAGTATAGATTCTTCCAGTTTTTCTGAATGTTTTGGTATCAGTAACCTAAGAGGTCATCAGTACTAATCTCCAGTTAAAAGTACCCACAGAAATTACAGGGAATCTTCCAGATAAACACTCCAGCCTTCCTAAGATGTGCAAATGAGGTCTGTTAGCATAACCTCACAGGTAGAACTTGCTCATTCCTACTGATCTTAATAGTAACCTACATCAGTGTTTGGAAAAATTCCATTATGGTTCTCTCTATAAAACCAGTTTTATAAAATTCATTTATGTGCCTGAATTATGTTCCAACGTTTATGTCTGTACTTGTATGTACACACATTCATTTTGTTTTATATCCTGACACCAAACAAGCAATATGACAAAAAAAATCATCTTTAAACCATTTATTGTCATAAAAAAGTTAAAAAAAATATTAAAATAAAATGAGGGCCTTTACAAGATAACAATTATTGTATTTACTAAAATTGTAATCATGGCCCTCCCCCAAAAAGACTTGGAGAAGCTTGTATTGAAAGAACAGCTTCTTTGAGGAGTGTTTTTCCTAAAATCTAATTGATGCACTGGTCACAAGATGTGAAAACACAATCCCATGAGGAGGTGCTGTGTCATTCTCTAGTACTATTTAAATGCTGCACATGTTTGGCCAGTGATGTGTCTAGTATATTTACAATAAACATAAATCAACACCAAAGTCATTAGCCTATTTTTATAGAACTAGCTCCATTTTCCTCTATCTAGGCAAGGACCTGAGTCCTGCAGGAATAAGGAATGATTATAATTAAGGCATCTTGTAACATTTCCTGCATATTCTTTGATATTAATAGGCCCCATTTTCTAAATATTCTGTTAGAAACTGTGGCTCCTACGCCTGCTACTCTAGGCATCCCTATTCCTTCCTATTTATCCCACTGATTGAAAGCTGAGCAGTGCAGCGGAAAACTATCTGGGAGTCACAGAATCGACATGAAAACTCCGCTGTGTGCTCTGTGCTGGGGTAAAATTACAATGAAAGGGTTTCACGTTTCCTGATTTTTGCCTGGCTTTAATTGAGTTATTTTTCATTTGGTAGATATATGTGCCAGGATGGAACATAATGCAGTTAGGACAGCATCCTGTGGGACAATGTGACTAGACATAGCCATGAAAAGGAGGTGGGGTTAAGACCACTGGCCCCAGATTGCTGAAGGAAGTGAGATAGGTCGGTGAAGACAGAAGCTGTCAGCTGCCCCCAGTTCCTGAAGCACTGAGTCTAAGGATGCTCGAGGAGAAGTTGGCAGGAGTAAATGCTACTGTCTTCTAAACTCTATGCGGCCATTAAGAGAAGACCTCCATCAAGATATGCCCTCGGGGAAGTGGAGAAAAATGATCCTATGGCAAGAAAGCGGAGAAATGTTAACCTCTGCAGAAATCGTAGAATTGAGCGTGCACTTACTGAGTAGTAAAGCTGTACATGTGTACAACTGAATTTCTACACATCAGTTATTATTATGCAAACAGCTAAGATGTTATTATTTACAAATAGCTATAGAGATTTAAATCATTTCTGTTATTTTATAGTGGCTCGGCAAGACAAAGAAAAAGAAGTGTTGGCTTTATGAATAATTCTCATAAATAGATGAGGAATTATATTAACACAAAGCATAATGAACATATCCTTATCTAATAAAAGAGAAACATGGTAATTGGTGTACGACCACTACCCTTCCCATTGGATAATCAGGGGCAATATGCAAATTAGCTGTCAGCCAAGATGTCGGCCAGCAGCCAGGAAGCTTAAACTGAACATGAGGCTTGCTTGCTTCAGTGACGGAGGACTGCAACGTTCCCCGCCTGCCTTACCGGCCTCTCAGCCTGCAGTTTAAGAAACATAGTAACAAATAGAAGCTAAAAAAAACCCCCCAGAAACCAGCTTTCAGGGAGCTGGGATCTCAGAGCTGGAGTTGATACAGAGTTTCGATTGTAGAACCGAAACAAACCAGATACCTGCTTTCAGAAGCAGAAGACTCAGAGCTGGAGCCAGTCTAAAGCTGGCCCAGAATAAAAAAGAAAAAATAAAGAAAAAAAGGAGCAGTTGGGAGCTTCAGTCCCAGTCTGAAAACAGCCCTCAGCCCCTCACCCAGACTGGCCAGGCACCCCAGTGGGGACCCCCACCCTGATCCAGGACGCCCTCCAGGGCAAACCAGGCGGCTAATATTCACTATAAATTTGCTAATTGTCATTCTGTGGCAAATACTATTACAATAATGACACTCACAGTCACATTATTTTGTGAATAAGCATTAGGAAAGTTGATCATAAAATCATATTTTACAATTAAATAGTTTTCTTCAAAGCTATTAAAATCTTCTACACTGAGTGTGTCAGCGTTTGTAAGTGCTTTGAAGATGAGGAAGGCACTTCTAGGCCAAAATCCCCTTTTAAAGGAAAAAATGTTTTTCTATCTTTTGACTTTACAAATAGCTTTTAAAAGGTTTAGCAATAAACTTACCATAAGACATAACACCCATGTTATCATTAATACTAATGGCAAAAAATGGGCTTTTGATGTGTGATCCCATAATCTCATAAAAGTGGCTTTTTATAATTCACTAGAGGCTCGGTGCACAAAAATTTGTGCACTCGTGGGGGGGGGAGGATTCCTCAGCCCGGCCTGTGCCCTCTCACAGTCTGGGACCCTTCGGGAGATAACGACCTGCTGGTTTAGGCCTGCTCCCAGGTGGCAGAAGGCAGGCCCAATCCCTAGGTGCAGCCCTGGTCGGGCTCAGAGCAGGGCCGATTGGGGAGTTGGGGCTCCTTCCCCTGTCATGCAAAGAGCAGGGCGGATCGGGAGGATGCGATGCCACCCTCAGTCACGCTCAGGGTAGGGCCGATTAGGGGGTTGGGGCACTGCCCCCTGTCACACTCAAGGCAGGGTAGATGGGGAGGTTGTGGCGCCACCCCCTGTCATGCACAGAGCAGGGCCCATCAGCGGGTTGGGGCACTGAACCCTATCACGCACAGAGCAGCGCCCATCAGGGGGTTGGGGCACTGCCCCCTGTCATGCACAGAGCAGGGCCCATCAGCGGGGTTGGGGCTCCGTACCCTGTCATGCATAGAGAAGGGTCGATCAAGGGGTTGGGGAGCTACCCCCAGTCATGCACAGAGCAGGGCTGATAGGGGAGTTGGGGCACCGCCCCCCTGTTACACACAGAGCAGGGCAGATCAGGGGGTTGGGGCACCGCACTCTGCCAAACTCAGGGCAGGGCCAATGGGGAGGTTATGGCTCGACCTCGTCACACATAGATCAGGGTCCATGGGGGGCGGTTGGGGTGCTGCCCTCTATCACCCACAGAGCAGGGCCGATCAGTGCATTGGGGCACCGCCACTGTCACACTCAGGGCAAGGCCGATGGGGAGGTTATGGCTCTACCCCATCACACACAGAGCAGGGCCGATCAGGGGGTTGGAGCGCCGCCACTGTCACACTCAGGGCAAGGCCGATGGGGAGGTTATGGCTCTACCCCATCACACACAGAGCAGGGCCCGTGGGGGGTAGGGGGGGGTTGGGGCACCACACCCTGTCACACACAGAGTCGCAGGGCGATCAGGGGGTTGGGGCGACTACCCCTGTCAGGAACAGATCAGGGTGGAATGGGAGGTTGTGGCCCCTCTCCCTGTCACAAGAGAGCCGAAGGGCGATCAGGGGGTTTGGACGCTGCCCCCTGTCACGCTGTTCCCAGTGCCAGGAGGCCTAGCGGCTCCGTTGATCCCGGTGCTGGGAGGCATATTACCCTTTTACTATATAGGATAGAGGCCTGGTGCACGGGCCTATATATTTATATATTCCTATATAAATCATATAGGAATATCTCTCTGTCTAGGACGAGTTCAACACACAATTCCACTACAACTAGCATTGTGCCCATGGAACACAAATTTATCCTAGAGACTATGTCCAAATGGAAGTTTTCTGTACCATTCCCACTTCTTTGTAACCAGCAAATGTAAGTTGGATCGAAAGAGCAGCAGTAAAGTTAATTTTACTTTTTATAATCATGAAAATGAGATATAATCCCTTTATCAACATAAAATAATCTATATATAGGAAAGCCTAATATACAAATGTGTCCCCTTGGGAGTCCAACCGACCAGGAGGTTGATCACTCACTATGATGTGTGCTGACCACCAGGGGGTTGGTGTGGAATGAAGGAAGGCCCTGGCCAGCAGCCAGCAGCTGGGGAAGGGAGGCCCTGGCCGGCAGCCGGCAGTCACTAGAGACCCTACCCATGCACAATTTCGTGCACTGGACCTCTAGTTTATTATAATTTATTTTGCCAACTACATCTTGAATACATTTATTCATTCATTGAACATTTTTGGATGGTGTTCTAGGTAACAAGAATAGTTCTAGGGAATGGGTATATGGAGATAAAAGCTACAATTCTGTTATTGCCTTCAAAAGTTTCAATATTCAGGTTAAATACATTAATAGAGGAATATGAAGGGCCCCAAAGGAAAACCTAGGAAAGCTACTTGAATGAGGTGGGTGTCAAAGGAAAGGTTCTTACAGTAGGCAATGCCTGGCCAAGATTTGAAATTGGAAAAAGAGTTACCTTGAAAAAGAAGTAGAATATGGGTATTTAATATAGCTGGATCAGTCTGTGACAAGGATGAGAGGTATGGCAAATCTAAAGAAATTTGATCTCAGATGATAATAGTGTGCAGAGGAGGACATGATGACAGGAAATAAGGATGGAGTTAGGAAAGATGTGATGGTGAAAGAGTTTGCCATGAAAATGAGTTTGGGCTTCATTCTATGAGAAAAGGCAATAGCTGTATTAATAATTTTTACAAAGAGAGAATATGATATTAAAAAGTATGCTTTTTAGAGCTTCACCTCAGATATGATGAAGGATGGATTTGATAGTAGGTTATAGTAAGATACTATATGAGAAAAAAGGACCCATCCTAAGGCAGTAACGTGGGCATGAGAACGGATTAGACTTGGTGAGAAGACTTGGTGATCTTTTGAATGAAAGGAGCCAAGGAAGAGTACAGAATTAGTTACTTTGGGGGATTCTGGTGTTACAATGATAAAAAAAATGGAAATAAGAGCAATTGTGATGGGAAGTGCTGAGTATTAACAATTGGATATAAGATGCTTGTGGGATATTGCACGACTCCTGTGTAGTTGTAATTATAGAACTGGAGTTCAGGAGAATATCTCAGATGGAAATATAGTTTAGGAATCTTTGGTCTGTAGGTCTGAATGTAATTATCCAGGGAGACTGTATAGAGAAAAAAGAAGAAAATACCAAGGATTCATAAATTCTAGCGTGCACTGACCATTAAATAATACTTGGAGGCGAGGCCGACCTAAAAGTCGGAACTGAGGAGTTGGGTGTGGCTAGTGAGTAATGCTGGAAATGCTAGGAAGCAGTGGCTATGCATGGAAATCAGAGAGGAGGGTTTTCAAAACTCAGAAAGTGATCAAATTAGATAAATGCCACAAATATTTATTTGTAAGAAGAAGATAATAGCTGGTCATCTTACTTATGTTCAAAAGTAGGATGACAGGATAAAGATTAGAGTTGGTAAAGAACCAGATGAGAAACAAAGAAAAGATACTGATATGGATGATGCATCCCAAAATTTTTATAAGATGCTTGTCAGAGTGTGACCTCCAACAGAGTATGCATCTCCATTGTGCTAGGAATGTGTGATCTCCAATGTACAAAAACCTAATGCCTTAAGTGCCAAAGACAGACATGTTTGCCCCAGGGCCTGAAATCCTCCTTGTCAGTTAGCTACATGAACACTTTCATGTTGCTATAGACATTCCTCTACTATAAGGCATTTTCCTG
This sequence comes from Myotis daubentonii, assembly GCF_963259705.1. Lineage (NCBI taxonomy): Eukaryota > Metazoa > Chordata > Mammalia > Chiroptera > Vespertilionidae > Myotis > Myotis daubentonii. Next base: position 69,686,669 of record NC_081841.1, on the reverse strand, counting down.
AGAAGTGAAAATGTAACCAACCAGCCAGGCATTTGGGCTGTGCATCTGGCAATCAGTTTGAAGGGCTTTGCCACTGAGTTGATCAGTAATTGTGGTCTCTTGCAAGTCCCTCCCTGTTGCCCTTCAGTTCATAATCATAGCAAAGTCTGTTGGAGATATTATGTCCCTGGGCATGCAAGGCTCCTGGGGAACAACTTGAGTTTGGGATAAATAAGTCACGTGGAAGTTCATTCTGGAAGTGGCTTAAGTGTCTTGCGTAGGTGCCAAGAAGAATTTAAATGCAAAAAGAAGAGACCAGAAATATCCCTGTGCTGTCTTTATGTATTCAATGTATTTATTTAATCTTTGGTAGCTTTAACACTAGCTCTGCTGCCAGATGGTAGGCTGGGCAGAATATGCAATACAGTAGTACATGAAATAGACAAATACCTGTGCCTTCAGGAGCTTATATTTTAATGGGTAGAAGGGGAGCCACAATAAACACAACAAATAAGTAAATATTGGGTGTTGTAGGTGGTAAAAGACATCAGGGGAAAAAAGAAAAGTATGAAGGGATATTGGAATTTTGGGGAGGGGGGAGTGTGAAATATTAAATTGGAGAGTCAGTGAGGGCCTCACTTTGAGTAAAGACTGAAATTGAAGGATTAAGCCAATGGAAAAAAACCTGGAGGAAAAGTGTTTCAGGCAAAGAAGAAGCAAAGCATACGAGGTAGCCAACAAAAAAATGCAGGAGAGTAACAAAAAAGAGGAGAGTAGTGAGAGATAATATCAGAGAGATAATGGGGAGAGAGAACACAGTAGGACCTGGGCCATTAGAAGGACTGTATTGAGTTATTTTGAACAGGAAATCTGATTCTGTAATTTTAAGGGACTCTTCATTGAGAAAAGACATCTTAATCTTAAAGAATAACCTACAATTTTCCTATCAGTCCACCCGTTCTTTTGAAGGTGATGCTTCTACAAATGACCTCCCCAATCTGCCTGGTTCCATCATAGAAACCCTCCTTCTCAAAGAAGAGAGAAACTGACTATGCATTTCTCTGAGAATGAAGTGGCATCTTCAGAAAATACACTGAAGGTCATCTTTGTGCCCTCCAGAAAGGCTGATAGTGAGAACAACGTGGAAATTTGAAAGAACCTTTTCTAGAACCAGAAGAGGAGGAAAACAATGAAATCAGTTCTGTATCTGTGGGTTTTTTTAAGTGAAATATTCACTAAAATAAATAAATAAATAAAGCTTTCACATGGGAATTTTTAAGATATCGTAAGACCTCAACACCTTTGTAACTAAAATACTACCAAATAAATATCTCCTGAAACAGAACATGGTTCTTTGGGCAAAGACAGAGAACAAGCACTGAAGAAAATAAGCTACCTGTACATCTAGTTTATTGGGGTAGCTTTTAGTTGCCTTCTTGAATGCTCTTGAAGAGGTCTCTTCAGCTGGAGTTAATATATGACATTGGTTCACAGTACGAGTAAAGAATGAAAAGAATGAGGAGAGTTAGTTAAAAGTAATTTGTCACCGGTAACTCAATGTTGGTCACACCTATCAGAACCAGTGTATGATTCTATAAGTATGCAGTCACAGATCTTGAAACCTGGGTTTTCATCCTTATTATGCTGTTAAATAGCATTTTACTATTTAAACTAAATACTTTACTGTCTACCATTGACTGGATCTTAGTTTTCTCACCTGCATATTAAGCAGTTGGCAGGACAGTAGCTGCAACTTTTCTTGTTAAGGGCATCTATGAAAATCAGGGGCATAGGTAGAGTTGACTCCATGCTCTCAGTAATTTGTTAGGATTATCTTATCCGGAGATGATAACTCCACAGCATTGTAGTCAACATCCTCTTTCTGGACCCTTAGACCAGCGGTTCTCAACCTGTGGGTCGCAACTCCTTTTGGGGGTCGAACAACCCTTTCACAGGGGTCGCCTAAGACCATCGGAAAGCACATAACTAATCACATATTGTTTTTGTGATTAATCACTATCCTTTAATTATGTTCAATTTGTAACAATGAAATTGGGGGTCACCACAACATGAGGAACTGTATTAAAGGGTCGCGGCATTAGGAAGGTTGAGAACCACTGCCTTAGACATTACAAACAGACCCCAATACTTAGCCCCATTGAGGCAATCAGAACTCAAAGAGGGTCAGGATCTTTGTAAAAATTTGTTTTTGCATAGGAACTCAGACAATCATGACCTAATAGAGTTGGCGCTCAAGTTGAAAACAACTTGCCACCTTATCATAAGGAGAAGGACTATATCAAAGTCAGCAGTTCCTGGTGTAGCTAAGAAGAGCATTTGCATCCTGTCAGCCAATTTCTCCCATCCCTAAAGCGTTCTAACATGTCATCAGTTCTGCCAACATGAAGTAGTTTCTGGTATCCTGGGCAAAACCAAATTGCATCAATTAGTTTTTCAGTTAAAGAGTCCTGAATACATAGCACTCATTTCCCTTCTATATAAAGCCCACTTGTATCCTGTAAAGAGAGCCTTCTGTAAAAGAAACAAACTCAGACATTCAACAAATAGAGAAATCAGGGACTTCTTGATCTTTGAAGCTGCCACCCACTCACTTTCTTATGATCCACATACACAGGAGCTTAGATCAAGAAATCTGTGTCTGTTTGAGTTCTATGAAAAGTCCTAACAATGTTATTAGATAAATGTGATGAATTTTAATCTGGTGACAGCTTGTGACCCAAAAATTGCTGTTCAAAACTAAAATGCATTCAAAATGAATCTGGCAAGCCAACTACAATATTAAACTTGCAATCTGCTGTGAAAAAACACCGATTGAAAGAACTATATTAAACATGAATATAATTAATTTCTATATAGCATCTTGCAACTGAAATATAAAAATAGCTCTTTAATTCATTGCTTTTATTAAATTCAAATTGGTTGAATAATCTTTTTTTTTGCAAATTAAGAAGTCAAAGTATAGATGGATTGGTTTGTCATTAGTAATACACCCCCTTTAGCTGAGCTCCAGGTGGTACAGAACCTAGTAGTATAGACTTCCAAATTACTCTTTTGATGAATAAAAGTCCTCTATTTACCTCATCCAGAATGTTTCTCTATTATAAATGTAGAAATGTTTCCCACCTGCTTACTTTTAAGTTTATTTATAACTTTTATGGTATAAATTACCCAAAATATATTAAATGTGATCTTTAGAACTGTTTATACATTAGTTTTAAAAATAACCACACTGATATTTTTGATAGATCAGCTAAATCATTTCTAAACTTGGTAAAAATTGAGGTGCTTTTTTATGGTAGAGAATGTTTGTATTAGTGTTATCATTAAACATGAATACAATAGTAACAGCCCAATGTGTATATTTTCATCTCATATTTTAACGTTAAAGAATTGTATGTGGTAATAAAAGGATTCATTACAGTTGTTTGCAAATAATTTAATGACCCAGTCGTAGCTATTTCTAGTTTTCAAAAGGTACCAAAGAACGATGTAAGTTTCCACAACACCACATCATAATTATAACAATTAACATGTGTACTTAGTTATAGATTGAATGTTCCTATACATTCCTTGATCAAGAGATTCACAGTAGCTAGAAATAGGAAAGTACCATATTTCACCCTCATTAGTGTAAACATAGAAAAAGACTCACCCGCTCTTTTTAAAAGATACCACAAGAACTATCATTTCACAACCATTATCCATTACCCTGGAACACAGTGCATAATCAATAAATGTCAGTAGAAAGAATGAATGAATATGCGTGATTGGATGACAAGCAAACTCAGGGACAACACCTAGTCTTTGGCTGCTACAGGACTACTGCACGGACCACTGCCGCCGCAATAGGGCTCCTAAAACCTTTCTGCCATATAGTCTGACCATGATGCTGAAAGAGACGACAGGGTCCTGTTTCAAACCTTTCCTTCCTCTTACTGGTTTAGAAAATGCGAGTGACAAGGGCCAGGGCCAAAGGAGCCTGGGGCGGCATCCTTCCCGTGAACCATGTATTTCCATCTTTGGGGCTACACTGTGGTCCCTCAGGTTACAGCCAATGCATCCCTCTGAGCTCTCAGCTAAACCAAGAGACCTTAGGGATGTAACCGCTGCAGTAGAAAAGGTGACTCCTGCAGGATGGCTTGTCTGTCTCCTGAAGAAATTGGCAGGCAAGTGCATAGCCTAGAAATAGGACCAGGAGGTCTAGATGGAGGGGAGGGAGGCAGACCTGTATTCAGAGGGCACATGTTCCCTATTACTCATAAGAGGTAACGAAAAATCAAGGGCTGAGTTCACCTTCAGTTTTCGGCCCCAGCTTCCAACAGGTGCATGCCTCCCTCCCTCACCCCTTCCCGCCAGCAGGGTCCCGCCTGGCCTTCCTAAGGCTTCCTGTGCCCAGCAGGCTGCTCCTGGAGTCCCTGAGCCTGGGCGGTTTCCCCCGCCTCCTCCCCAGCTCTGCCCCGCAGCCCCTCACCTGCAGCCTGAAGACCAAGGAGCAGGCACAGCGCAGGGAAGCCCACGGCTCTCTGCATGGCGTTTGCAGGGAGAGGCGGAGGAGGAACTCCGCCAGGGCCCCACGTCAGGAAAAAAGCGACCAGCAAGGGCCGCACCAGAGCGGCTCCGGGCTCCAGCTTCACTCGCAGGTCCCGGGCTGGGGATGGCAGAGCTGGTGCGACGCCCGCAGACAGCCGCCCAGCAGCGCCTCCTTCCGCGCAGGCAGAGGACGGGGAGTGGGAGGCGGTTGCTGAGCGGGGCGGAGCGGGGCGGGGGCCCGGTGCTCGGAGGCGGTTGGCGCTCGGCCTTCTGGAAGCCCCGCAGCCCTTGGCAGCGAGGGCGGGTGGCTCCCCCGCCAGCCCCCAAGCCCGCGGCAAGGCGGTTGTGGCGAGAGCAGCAGCAGACACTGTGGCTACTGAGCATGCCCGGTGCTGCCCTGGCCTGTGGTTTCCAAATGGAATTCCACCTCTCCAGGTCTTACCGGCCCCTGGGAGGGGGCAGGCTAGGGGCGGTGGTGGGGGAGGGGGGGTGAGGGCTGTTGGAGGGGGGGGGGGGGTTGTCCTTTTGGGAGCCCTGGGTAGGAAGGGTGTGTCCAAAGCCTGGGGGTGAGGTGGGGTGGGATGGGGTGAGTCTAGATGAGGGCATGATGACCTGGGGGACCAGTGGAAAGAGCCCAAGACTGTCAACCCCAAGACCCACCCCACTCCTTCCCCAATTCTCTGTTTACTCCTGCACCAAGGTAGCTGCTGGGGGTTGACCTTCGCTGGCCCAGACTGACCAGTTTGGGAAACAGGCGATTTGCTTTGCTTTACTCACTTTTAAAGGAAAATCAGAGAACATGGCTGCCTTGGAGGATGAAGCAATTTCTCTCTTTTTTTGAAGCTTCCTGAGTTCCACCCTGTTTTCATTAATCATTCTGAATGTGACTTTTCCTCATGGCCCATTGAACTCAATGGGATCAATCACAACATTTTCAAAGTGCTGTGATTTCACACCTATTTCAACACAGATCTAAGTTTCCATATACTTTCACCATTCGGGGTAAATGCTTCATAGACTGGTAACCCAATGTGCTTAGTAATCCCTTAGTAACTTCCTTAGGGAAGCAAAAGTGGCAGTTAACTGTAGCTCTAAACTTAAAACTGTACCTGGACTTCTGTTTGTTCCACTTACAAGTTTTATATTCCATCTTCAGTGAAGTGTTACTCATACAATTACAAAAAAAACGTATGACATTTTCTTCCAAGAACCTATTCTGAATTCAAATTAAAACTGTATATGTATGCATTTATGAAGTCTTCGAGTTAAGAAAAGACTTTTAAGGGTGGGAGTGATGCTTAATTGAAGCCAACTTATGAGGCTCTACCACCAGTAGAAAAGCTATAAATGTTATCTTCGTTTGCTCATGTGGTAACATTAAAAAATGTGTTGAACTGAATCTGAGGTATCTTCCTGTGAGTTCTTCCACATGCTATGATACAGATAATCTGGATTTATGTTTTACTTAAGAAAACAGTGATCTAGATTCATTTGTATTTCCATTTATGAAATTTTTTGATAAGTCATTTTATTTTTGCTAATATTTGTACAAGAAGACAATGCTACCAACCAGCCTTCAACCAGTGTGGATTATACATCTTGAGGACATTTATATTTGATTTTCCAGTAGTAGAAACGGATTTGATTTTTTACATATTATTCCTGTGTCTCCATCCAACGGTATACCAGGGGGAGATGATTAGCCAATGGAGAGCACAACGAAGCTATCTGACCCACAAACTGATGGAACCCACAAGGCTGTCCTGTTCAGTTTGCCAAGTCAGTTGTCTGTTACATGGCAGCCTTATCAATAGAGAACATGGCAAGCTGGGGTTGTTATTCAACCTTATTTCTTTACATCAAGGAAGGTCAAAGAGTCTTTTGTAAGCTGTGTTGCTTCTTTCTATTTGTTTTGTTATGAACTATATGCCTGAACAATTTTCCAAACTTAATGCAGCAGTTTATGACAAGAGCATTATTTTAGCCTGTGGTCATAAAAAAGCTGAGAGGTTGTGTGATAGTTTGACTTTGTTTTAATAAAGCCATTACATTATTAAACTCTCTGGCATGAACTTTATAGCTTGCTCCAGCCCAGAATACCTAACCATGAAAAATTCCTGGACAGGGAAGTTTTCTAAATATGTGTCCCTCTGTTTTGAAAGAACACATTACTTCTATTTTTATTTTATTTTTTTTTAAATATATTTTATTTATTTTTTACAGAGAGGAAGGGAGAGAGATAGAGAGTTAGAAACATCGATGAGAGAGAAATATCGATCAGCTGCCTCCTGCACATCTCCTACTGGGGATGTGCCCGCAACCCAGGTACATGCCCTTGACCGGAATCGAACCCGGGACCTTTCAGTCCTCAGGCTGACGCTCTATCCACTGAGCCAAACCGGTTTCGGCAATTTTTATAAATAATTTTCAAACCAGAGTCACAGACAGTTTCAAGAGTCAAGGTCATCTGCTTTGGGATTTTAATTTTTGAGGTTGACAAATTCCATAGAATGATATTGATCTCTCTCTCTCCTCTTTCTTCTCTCTCTCTCTCTCTCTGCCTCTCTCTCTCTCTTCTTTTAAAATGTTTTTAATTTATGAGAAAGAGAGAGAGGAGAGAGACATCAATTCCACTTATTTATGCATTCATTGGTTCCACTTATTTATGCATTCATTGGTTGTTTCTTGTATGTGCCCTGACTGGGGATCAAACCCACAACTTTGGCATAATGGAATAACGTGCTAACCAACTGAGAGCTATCCAGCCAGAGCGCTCGCTCTCTCTCTCTCTCTCTCTCTCTCTCTCTCCCTCCCTTTCTCTCTCTCTCTGTTCTTAAAATTGCAGAGCTCACTCTCTCTCTCTCTCTCTCTCTCTCTCTCTCTGTCTCTCTCTCTCTTTCTCTCTCTCTGTTCTTAAAATTGTTTTCAGTATGAGATTTTTCTTTGAACATATTGGGAATGAAGTGAAGCTAACCCCATGTTGGCCTTAGGACTACCTATCGGGATTCACATAGGATTGGGCAAATGCTCCCACCATGATGATTAAGCCCCTCTACCAGGATGGGTCTACTGGGCACCCATCCTTTAAACTCCATCAAAGTACAAAATACTTTATTCTCTTCTAGAAGTTACCTGCTTCTGTCCATCTCTTTCTGCTCTGGGGTAGGGAGTAAAAATCTAATCTAATAAAAGAGAAACATACCAATTGACCGCACCCCTGATATGCCCCTAGCCATGCCCACCAGCCAATAAGAGTGACTATATGCAAATTAACCCAACCAAGATGGCGGCCGGCAGCCACGGAGCTGGAGCAAGCAGGATGCCAGGTTGCCCCGGCAATTTAGGAAGCCAAGCTTCCCACCTGGCCTGGCCAGCTGTGGCCTCCGCTAAAGGCAACAAAGTTTCAATTATAGAAGATAAATAAATCCCAGATACCTGCTTTCTGCCAGCCTCCACTGGGAGCATGGGTGGCTGGGGGCCGTGGCCAGCCTGCAAACAACCTTCAGGGAAAACCAGCCGGCCCCCACCCATGCACCAGGCCTCTATCCTATATAATAAAATGGTAATAGGCCAACTGACCCTAACAGCAGAATGACTGGGAATGACTGGTCACTATGACACACACTGACCACCAGGGGGCAGACGTTCAATGCAGGAGCTGCCCCCTGGTGCTCAGTGCGCTCCCACAGGGGGAGCTCTGCTCAGCCACAAGCCAGGCTGACAGCTGCCAGTACAGCGGTGGTGGTGGGAGCCTCTCCCACCTCCTCAGCAGCGCTAAGGATGACTGACTGCAGCTTAGGCCTGCTCCCCCTGGCAAGTGGACATCCCCCGTGGGCTCCTGGGCTGCCAGAGGGATGTCTGACTGCCAGCTTAGGCCCAATTCCCCGGGGAGCTGTCCTATGCCAGCAGGTGGTCATCCCCTGAGGGGTCCCAGACTGCGAGAGGGCACAGGCTGGGCTGAGGGATCCCCCTGAGTGCACAAAATTTTGTGCACTGGGCCTCTGGTGTATTTATGTTTAAACAGTCTCATTCTTTTCATCATCTATTCCAGTATATATAAAAGCCTAAGCAACTGTTACGACAGAACAACCAGAATGACTGGAACAACAGGTCACTATGATGCACACTGAACACAAGGGGGCAGATGGTCAACGCAGAGCTGCTCCCAGCCCACAGGTCCCGATTGCCAACGGGGCCTACTGGCCAGCCTTCTGGTTCCCCAGACCAGCAGGCCCTGATTGTGGCTGGGCCTGGGGCTGGGATGGGGAACCAGGGGTTGGTGGCGGCAGATGCATCCCCTTTCCCAGGGGGGCCGAGGGCCATCTCCCTTCTTGGGGCTGGAAGCCAACCTCCTGGGTCCCTCCCCTTGTTTTTCCCCTGGCCGGCAGGCCCTGATCAGCCCACTGCCCACCCGCCTTGGTGGTGGTGGTCCCCTCCCCCAGGCTAGCAGGTCCCAATTGCCCAATCAGGGCCAAGCCTGGGCTGGGACAGGGAACAGGTGGCAGACGCTGAAAGGAGGAGGGGGAAGGTGGGGAACCATGAAGTGGTGACAAGGGAAGGAAGAGGCAGGGAGGCAGGGAACCTGATTGGCTCTGATCACAGGCCAGGCCTAGGGACCTCACCTGTGCAAGAATTTCATACACTGGGCCTCTAGTTGAATATAATGTTAGCTGTGGATCTGTCATATATGACCTTTATTATGCTGAGGTTTGTTCCCCCTAAACCCTCTTTGTTGAGTTTTTCATAAATGTTGAATTTTGTCAAATGCTTTTTCTACATTTATTGACATGACATATGATTTTTATCCTTAATTTTGTTAATGTCGTATATAACATTGACTGATTTGCAGATGTTGAACCATCTTTGCAACTCTGTAATAAGTCCTACTTGATCATGGTGTAACATGTTTTTTATTATCCTCAGCTGAATATATAGTTTTATTGATTTTTAGAGAGAGAGGAAGGGGGAGAGAGAGGAAGAGAGAGAGAGAAGAAAACATCAATTGGTTGCCTCCTATAAACTTCCTGACTTGGGATTGAACCCAAAACCTAGGTATGTGCCCTGACCAGGAATTGAACCTGCAACCTTTTGGTATATGGGACAATGCTCCAACCAACTGAACAACTGACCAGGGATGGTATAACATCCTTTTACTCTATTGTTGAATTTAGTTTGCTAATATTTTTTGTTGAGGATTTTTGCATCTATGTTCATCCGGGATAGTGACCTGTAATTTTCTTTTCTGGTGACATCCTTGTCTGGTTTTTATATCAGGGTAATGCTGGCTTCATAAAGTGAGTTTAGAAGAGTTCCCTGCTCTTCTCTTTTTTATAAGAATTTGAAAAAGATTAGTATTAACTTTGTTTTTGAATGTTTGGTAGAATTCACCAAGGAAACCATCTGGTCCTGGACTTTGTTTATTAGGAAGTTTTTGATTATTGATTCAATCTCCTTACTATGAATCAATTTGGGGTCAGACTTTCTATTTCTTCATAATTCACATACGGTAAATTGTATGTTTCTAGGAATTTATCCATTATTTATAGGTTGTCCAATTTGTTCACATATAATTGTTCCTACTAGTCTCTTATAATCCTTTATATTTTTGTGGTATCAGTTGTAATACTTCTTGCTTATTTTTTATTTTTAATAATGCAGTTATAAATCTTTATGCATTTATTATATGTGTATAGTGCTTAATTCATAAACTGGATCATAGTAGGTTATCAATAACTGTTGGATGGCTGCAGCATCATTTTTTTCTATAAATTTAGACACACTTCTATGTATACACTTCTCTGATGGGGAGATTGGCTTACAGTGTAAAGTACTCTAGGATAAGAACTTTTACAAGGGCTTTCTCCCAATTAGACCTAAAAGGAGAATGATACTGCTTCAAGATTTTATTATCTTCTTAGGAAACAATACATTTTCTATCCATAAAGTTGGTACAAAATAAGTGACTGGAAACTGGACCTAATGCTTAATGCTACAAGAATCAGAGGGAGCTGGGGAGGTCAGAAGAGGGCTAGTGGTTACAGTAGACATGGTGGACCCGGCTGAAGCTCCAGAGTGCCCTGTGCCGTAGGATCTTCTCATGCTTCCATGGGGAAGGGGTCATAGGGTTTGGTCATGTTAGAGCTGAAACTGGGCTGCTTGGGAAAATTTGCGTTCCAGAAAAGGGCACACCACTCAAAAACTCTACCTGACTGCCCAAGTAAGAGATACGCTTTGCTTCTGGAGAGAGGGGGAAAGAATCCTGTTGGGAATCGGTAGAAAAGCTACTTCAAAAGCAACACTATCAGTGACACATTTTTAGTAAATAAAAACTGTCTAATAGCTGTAGCCACTTTGGCTCAGGGGATAGAGCACCAGCCTACAGATTGGAGAGTCCGGGGTTCGATTCAGGTCAAGGGCACATGCCCAGGTTGCGGCCTTAATTCCCAGTGGGGGGGCATGCAGGAGGCAGCCGATCAATGATTTTCTCATCATTGATGTTTCCATCTCTCTCTTCCTCTCTGAAATAAATTACATATATGTGATACTACCTAATAGTACACAATTGTTTGCTATATTATTATCTGTATTTTTGTACTTTTCAATAGTCTAACGATGTTCCCAATAGCAACATAATTTAATACAGAAAATCAGATGAGCTCAACCCTGAAGGGTAAGTAGGATTTGGAAATGCAGAGAAGAGAAAAACACTATGCTTTTAAGCATGCTTTATGCATCCACCTGGAAAACCCAAGAGATTAGAAAAATTCAGTCCACCGGGTAGCTCTGAGAAACAGAAGCTCCTTTTCATCCAACAGCTGACTTTCAGCTCCGCGAGGCTGCAGAAGCTACACTAGATCTGGGACATTGTAGTTGAGACTGTTTACTCTCCTTCTTGTGCCAGGCAAAGAGGGTTTCCTCAGTCACACAAACCCGGCTGAGGAACCATGGGCCTCTGCTCCCAGCAGTGTTTGCCAGGCAGGGTGAGCAGGCAGGGACTGTCCCTGATCCCCACGGGCAAAATCTGAGCCAATGGTCTGTGCTGGGTACTGAGAGTCGAGGGCTTGTGTACACACTTGAGGACTCAATTCCAGGGCCGTGATCATCCGGAGGCTTGTTACTGTGGAAACAGCATTCAAGTCTAAGTTCCTCAGAGTGCACGGTAAATAGAAGTGAAATGGGAACTCAAGTTTAGAATTTACAAAGGAAAAGAAAGGAAACTGTGTGAAAAAAATAAAAGCCGTTTATTTGAAACAGAACTTTAGATTACCTAACTAAAGTGAATAAGCAAGGTGAAGCCGTTAGTTTAAACCGCAATCGTCTGCTTGATTGCATCAAAACATTTGAATAATTTGCCTCAGTTCTCTGTTTGCCTGTGAAAAGCTGGATTGACTCCACAGTGCAGGTATTCCTGATTGTTCCCCATGAAATAGTGATGGTAAATTATAATACAGACAGGAAAGTGTATATTTGAGGGCCTAATAAGTGCCAGACATTTTACATGAGTGCTATTAAAAAAAGAGAGAGAGAAAGGACTCTAGACAAAGAGAATTTTATTTCAGAGAAAATAAAAGTATACAGTTTGCTGTAGTCAGGATATATGCTTCTGGCTAGACACTAGAAATTCGCAGCTTCTCCTCATCCTATGATGTGAAGTTGTAACGACTGAGATAGAATATAAAGTTCCATGACAATATCTACAGTGTTACCACTTTCAAGTTACCAAACCCCAGTGAAAGATACATAGTCTGAATAGCCAACTCATTCGGTTATTTCTATCACCTAACATAGAGTGATGAAAATTTTTAATTTCAAAGAGATTAAAATTCTCTTTCTCAAGGCAAATGCTAAGCCACTTAACAGTAGTAAATAAAGTAGTTACTATCCAAGAACAATTGAGTGTTTTTATTGATATTACAAATATATGAACATACAGGAAAAGATTAAACATAATAAAGATTGAAAACTCCATCTCTATTTAAATTGTTTGGGCCTCTGCCTTGTTATGAGGTTCCTGAGTCAATTTCTTTTACCTGGGGCCTTCGTCCTTTCCCTCATCCCTGCTCCTCACAACAAAGGAAGTGCCACTTCGCAATACGACTTTCTTGGTCATCAGACTGTCCACTAACGTAGCTGAAACCTATGAGTCTTAGATATGAATCAATCTGATGCAACGGATTACAACGTAGCATTTGAATTTAGGTACCAGCTTGTTTAAATCCTAAACATGTGGTTGGCTTTTAGCTATTTGTTTTGCAAGGATGGCTGAATTATTTTTGCCCGGGGGTGGGGCAGGTTTCTGAATGTTATCTCCTCCTTGATGTTATTGGACAGCCTGGACTGCCATCTGGTTATCCTGAGGAAGGGTGAGGCCACACCCAGGGGCCCAGTTTTGGGGAGGAAGGCCAAATGGCCATCGCTCTTCCTAAAGAGATGGCCTCGAAGCCCCTGAGAGAATTCCAGTCTCAATTCCCAAGAGACAAAAAATAACTCAGGTTCCTTCAGGACCAAAGCCTGTCTGGAGGATTCCACCCACCTCTCGCTTTATTGTGTCCTCTTTGCTGTCTGGAATCTCCGACTCCATTCTTTTTTTAAATATATATATATATATATATATATATATATATATATATATATATATATATATATATATATATATATATATTTTATTGATTTCAGAGAGGAACGGAGATGGAGAGGGAGATAGAAACATCAATGATGAGAGACAATCATTTATCGGCTGCCTCCTGCACACCCCTTATTGGGGATCGAGCCCACAACCAAGGCATGTGCCCTTGACTGGAAATGAATCTGAGACTCTTGAGTCTGCAGGCTGATGCTCTATCCACTGAGCCCAACCAGCCAGGGCTCTGACACCATTCTTGGTAAGCAGTTACATTGGCAAGTGATCTCCAGGAATAAAAGCAAACGTTTCTGTTTATGTCTTTGAAGCTTGTAGAAAACCGTGACTCGTGGGAGGCATTTATACCATCACTCAGTCCCTTCTTATAATTCTCTGCATTGTCCTCTGCTATTACTTACAAACTAGTGATTTTTATTTCCATATTTCACATACCCACCTTTTCCAGAGTCTTACACCTGCTTCCCTCTACCTGAACGTCCCATACTGCAAACCCAATATTACCCAAACTGAGCTTACATTTTCCCTCTCCTCATCCACAAATTTACTTCGAAATCCTGTATTTTATTTTACTATGATTTTTACTGTTGACAGTATTACAGATATCCTCCATATCCCCCCACTTTGCCCCTGAAGTACCATATTGGGAAGTCATGTTGACTCTTTTCCTTCTGTGTCACCCCACCATCATGACATCCCATTAATTATCAAGTTCTGCCTAAATATCTCTTGAATGTGAATCCAACTTCCCTTCATCTGTATTGCCACCATCTTAGGCCGCCATCATGTTTATCTGGACTGTGGTCTTTAAATCATTCCCCGAATGGACACCATCGTAATCTGTGAAAAATGCTAGCCCACTCAAGTCACTCCTCTGCTTCAAGTACTTTGAGGAAATCTCATTTTCTAATGGAAGATTCTAACTGCTTGGTTCCTTCCAGTCTCACCTCCAGCCCTTCCACCATGTACATTGTACTTTGGCTCCTAAGGTGTATTCAACATGGTGTCAGTGCACCTGGAGGTCATGGGCTGGCACCTTCCTTCTTTCAGCTCAAAGACCACTCTGCCAGCCTTCCGTGTTTCTTGGCCCCTCCTGTGTTTGCATCTTTCAGTTCTCCAATAGCACTCTGAATTTCACTTCAGTTAACTTTGTTTAAATTTTTGTAATAGAAACTTCATACTTATTTCAAAAAATGTAAGATAGAGAGATATAGTTAAAAAGTGAAAGTGTACTTGTTCTCTCCTCACCCTTTATTCCAGTCCCCAGAAATAGCACAGTTATTTCTTGTGGATGTTTCCAAATGTTGTCTGTGTATAAATTATATACAAATAATATGTGCATGTTATACATCATGTACATTACTATTAAATACAATAGGATCAAACTATACAAATTGTTCCACAACTTGCTTCCCCACTTATTAACATACTCGAGGCCCAGTGCATGAAAATTGTGCACTTGGCAGGGGGGAGGGCGTGTCTCTCAGCCAGGCCTGCCTCTCAGCCAGGCCTGCCCACCACTGCCCCTGCACTCACCAGCCATGAGCCTGGCTTCTGTCTGAGCAGTGCTACCCCTGTGGGAGCACACTGACCACCAGGGGGCAGCTCCTACATTGAGCATCTGCCCCCTGGTGGTCAGTGTGCCTCATAGCAACAGGTAATTCTGCCATTTGATTTGCATATTAGCCTTTTATTATGTCGGATCTGGGCTATAGTTCCATACGTATAATATATACTATTGTCAAATATCATGTTTTGATTCTTATCTGACAATTCCTTGCTTTTTAAAAATATATGCTTTGATTGATTTTTAGAGAGAGGAAGAAAAAGGGATAGAGAGATTAGAAACATCTGTCTCTGCCTTCTGCACACCCTTTTCTGGGGATTGAACCCAGGCATGTGCCCTGACTGGGAATTGAACCAGTGACTACTTGGGTCAACCCTCAACCACTGAGCCACACTGGCCAGACTTCCTTACTGTTAATTGGTTAGCTTATCCCATTCACTCTTATTACCTTAAGTGATATAAATTGTACTGTTATCTTATTTCATTTGTTATCTCATTTTATTTGTGTTTTTCCTCTTTTCGTTTTCTATCTTTTGCTATATGGTCTTTTGTCCTTGTTGTTGTTCTACATTTTTTCTTCCAGTGTCTATATTTATAATATTAAATATTATATGATTATATATAAAAATGGTTATTTCTTAATTTATAAGCTTTAGAAAGTTTGTAACTTCTTACCTACTATGAAAAATGAGAAAATGTACATTTCTTAGCAACCAACCTCATCATCACTTCCCAGTTTTAATAATTATTTTATTTTTTCTATTGTTATGTTTTACATTCACATTATATTCTGTGTAACAGAGACCACTCACCGAAATATTGTCTCCTCCTGGAAACTCAGCCTGTTTATGTCTAGGTGGAGCTTTCTAATATTTCTCATCAATGAATGCAAGTAAAAGTAAAATGGCATTTTCAGTCGAGGCAGTTAAAGAAGGTGCCTGGTCTCCTCTTTCTCTCTTTCCTCTGCCTGCGGGCTGGATGGTTCCCGGGTGATGCCATGATTCTGTTAAAAATGACAGAGCCACACAAAGGAAGGTGCTTAGACCCTGCATGACTGCATAAAGGAGAGTCCCTGCCCACCCACTCATTAAACAGTGGTATGAGTTAAATTTTTCTTAAATTAAGTCACTAAGACATTGGGGTTGTGTTAGCATTATTTATACTGATGACTGATTTCTTTGAGTATAATTTCTAACGTTTGATAGTGTCAGTTATATGTCCAAATGGTCCAGTGCTCATGATCAGTCTTTTTTCTTTCTTTTTTTCTTTTTTTGAAGGCTGTCACCATTACCGAATCTTTTATTGTGACACGTCTCTTAACATTTAGCTGAATTTCATTATCAAAAAGTATTTTCTCAAGTAGGGCTCAGGAGTGCTCTATTTTCTGAGTTGTTATATGTTTGAGAATGCGTTTATGGTGCCTTTGACAATAAATAACGCCTTGGCCAGATATTGAATTCTTGATTCAATCGTTATTTTTTATTTTTTACCTTTGAATGCTGCTGCTATTATTCCGGTGCCTTGTGACATTGAAAGTTGCTATGAAAAACACTCTAGCCTGAGGCTAGCCTGTCTTGAAGATAACTTTCTTTTTTGCCTGCAATCTCATTGAAATATTTATCTTTAAAGTTAAACTTCACCTGGATATTTCTTTGGGTTGACAGTTCCTGCCACGTGGTATGGCCTTAAAGTCTACAGATTCCAGACTTTTTATTTTTAGGGTTATGCGTGAATTATATTCTATTTACATGTAAAAGTCTCTCCCTGCCCCTGTGCTCTGGTCTGTGGGCGGCACGCACTGGACTTAGTGCCGGCTCCCTCGGGGGAGGGAGGCGGTGAAAAACCTCTTCCCATGGAGAGGCAAAACCCCAGTCTCCCAGGTCCTGCTTCTGAAAAGCCGCTCATCTCCTGGGTGCTCCGTGCTTTCCATCCCGACATTGTTTGCTGCCTCTCGGTGTGAGGGACACTCTCCAATTCCCTGGAGCCTCCTGGGATGAGCTGAGCCTCCTTGGGATATGGTTTATGGCAGGCAGGACGTGAGGAGAGCCTGCCCGCGCTGCCCTGGACGCCCAGGTTGGCACTGAGTCCCAGAGGGCGAGGGCCAGGCTGTGTGGTGCCACGGCCAGTGATGCCGCCATGAGTGAGGCGGGGTAGCGGAGGTGACAGCAAACTGTCCTCCGCGAGTCCAGCAGTGAGTCCGGTGGAGGGACTGAGTCCAGTGCAGCGAGGAGCTGTGGATCTAAGGGAGACTATCGCTTTGGCGTCAGGATGAGACAGTGGCAAAGCCACGCGGACCACGCGGTGCCAACAGGCTGCGGCGGGAGAGGGTGGGACCATCATTCGCTCCTGGAAGAGATGATGCCCGATGGGAGGCTCAGCCAGGGGCTCAGCTTCTCTTGCGCAGTGTCCCCTGTGCAGCCTCCGAGGCACTCACACAGCGTATGTCTGTGTGCACTCGCCAGTTGGTTGTGCTTCTCTGGCTGGCCTTGGAGGTGTGACTGCCTCTGGCGCCAGAGGGTCCTCAGGGCTAGGCTCGCAGAGCAGGGAGCAGGTGGGTAAGAGCACTCCAGGCACTTCAGTGATGGAGACCAGTGGGACTGCAGGACAGAGACAGAGGCCGCCTTTGCTGTGGATGCTGCGGGGTGAGGGGGGCGGGGTTGTAAATTTTGGTCGCGAAAGCAACCTTTGGGGTTTGAATGGATAGTCTGTGGGAAAGTGGATGTTCCGGAAGAAATGCCTCCTTGGTAAGGACTGTCATTTGGGTGGTGCTGGTGGCCTGCCGGCAGAACCAATCATCCCCACAGGCTTGCGGGCCACTGCGGAGGAGGATCGCTCTGCAGGTCACTCAATTCCTTCTTGATCCCCTCAGAGCCATCCTTCCCCCGCTGCTGGGGGCCGGGCTGCTGCAGGTCCAGGGCAACCTCCCCATCCACCCTGCCTTGAGTGTGACAGGGGGCGGTGCCCCAACCCCCCAATCAGCCCTACCCTGAGCATGACTGAGGGTGGCATTGCAACCTCCCAATCCCCCCTGCTCTGTGCATGACAGGGGCGGCGCCCCAACTCCCCAATCGGCCCTGCTCTGAGCCCGACCAGGGGCTGCACCTAGGGATTGGGCCTGCCCTCTGCCACCTGGGAGCAGTTGCTAAGCCAGAAGGTCCTTACCCCCCAGGGGTCCCAGACTGGGAGAGGGCACATGCCAGGCTGAGAGACCCCCTCCTTCCCCCCGAGTGCACAAATTTTTGTGCACCAGGCTCTAGTATATATATATATACTAGTTTATATAATATATATATATATATATATATATATATATATATATATATATATATATATATATATATAGATATATATATATATAAAATTTGTTGTTAATCCTCACTTGAGGAAACTTTTTCCATTGATTTTTTATTGAATGTAGAATGGAAGTAGGGGGAGAGGGGAGAGAGAGAGAGGGAGAGAGAGAGAGAGAGAGAGAGAGAGAGAGAGAGAGAGAGATGTGAGAGACACATCAATTGGTTGCCTCTCACAAATCCCCTGATTGGACTGAGGATCTAATCTGCAACCCACGTACTTGCTCTTGATGGAGAATCAAGTCAGAGACCTTTCAGTGGGCGGCCTGGTGCTCTAACCACTGAGAAAACCCAGGGCAGTAGTGTGCTATATTGATTGTAAATTGAAGTCAAACTTAACCAGCATTGGTGTCTGTATGTTATAACCAATTTGAGAGTTTAAAAATTAATCTTTATAAAAATTAAATTTGCTCCTAATAAAAGATTTAGAAAATATAAAGAATTAGAAAAAAGAAATAAATATTATCCATAATAGTTTATCCTATCACCCTCAGATAACATTGTGGAGGTTATAGTGTTAGCTATTTTCTAATACATAGGTGATATAATGTACACACGCACATATATATTAAATATATACTTTATACCAATAATTATTCATTCTAATGTGATGCGATCATGATCATATGTCTATGGCTTTCCTCTTTCCATGATATTAGGAGAAAACTATTTGTTTATTCTGTGTGGTGGCAGCTCCAATGCAGAAATATTCCTGGATTCTTCCCCTTCTCACTCTCCCCAGGACAGGAGAAGTGACTAGTATAACTGGTGCTTTTGGAATGACAAACGCGGGCAGGAGTAACTCTGTGCTTCCTTTTGGGGTCTGCCTGCCTGGGAGAAGCATATGATCTGTCTTGCATGGGAGCTCACAGGTGACCAGTGTTCCTGTGACTGGTGGGTCCATCTGTTGAAGGAGTGGCAGTCCTGGGAGTCATTTGTAATGCTCCCAAGTCACATCTCCAGCAGCTCTCTCAGCAATGACGCTGACACTTTTATCCCACAGGTCTGCTTCCTCTGTTGTTCCAGGCAGGGAGGAGAGGCATGCTACTTCTTGGCCTGCTCAAACACCAGCACACGTCACCACAAAGCCAGACAGTACGCTCCCCTCATTTGGGCGCAAAAGGCAAAAAGGCTGAAAACTTTTCTTGTTAGTTGGCCTTGATTTTGGCATGGCTATCTACAGAGGTAGAAGGGTCAGAGGGGAGTCAAGATGTGTGGTGGTATGCAAGTCAGGAGTAGAGTTGTCAGAAGAGGTTTGCCAACACTGCCAGATGCTGCTGAAGGTTAAGACAACTGCAGACCAAGAACAGGCTGTTGGATGTGTCGATGAGAAATAATTGGTGGCCTTCGAGTAGTAATTCTCAAAATGTGGTCCTCAGTCCATTGGGAGACTGAGTCCTCAGACCTCGCTTGAAAGTGCAAGTTCATTTGATACCAATATGGGCCCATGATGTACAATTCCATAGACTTTCTTTTACTGTCTATGGATTATCTAATGAGTTTGTAAGGGTTAGCACAATTGATATTCATAAACTAAAATTAGCATGTTATTGTGTATATTGAGGCTTTTAGGGAGTTAAGAAGTGAGTGCATAATGAAGAACACCAAGACTAATTTTTATTGAGAACAAAAGAAGAAAAGATTGTAAATAGAGAGAAAAATGAGTAAGAACTTTGACCTTTATACTATAGCAGTAGCACTCCAGATGACAATCTTTCTTCTTAAGACCCCTTCACTGTGATAAGCTATCCCTTTTAACACATACAATAACAATATTAGAATTTTGGTCAGAATAATGTTAGGAGACATTTTGAAAGCAATTGCAACTTCATGAGTTATTTCATATCCTTGTTCTGCGTGGGTATGAACCTCTAAATCAATTGATCAGCTAATTAATTAAAATAATTCATAAGGAAGCTGAATGAATATTGGTAGTGATTAGGAAAAGTTATCTAAATTTCTTGTTTGGAAAGGTATGACCTTGTGGATAGGGGAGATAGATTTTCAGGAGCTTCATTAGTTATGAACTTATACATTTTTTAAAACATTTTTTTGGACTAACACCTTTAAAAGTTTTTGCCAGCTCTGTTTTCTAAGTGCTAGGGAGACCGAATACAACATAAAATAATTGTGTTTGTGTGTTTGGAAATGCAAGTAGGTAAGCAAATACCAAGTAAGAAAACGTTGCCATACTGTAATGGAACAGTTAAGAGCCTGGGTTAGTGAATAAGAAAGACTTGGATTTAATCCTGGGCTGAGTGGATTTGGTCAAATGATTAACTCTCTCTGAGCCCCGTTTTCTTCATTTGTCCAATGGGGATGATAACTGCAGCGCTTTCATGGGCCTTCTGAGGACCACATGACTTATTAGACATAACACTGCTCTAACTGGCAGATAAAAAGTCCTCCCTAACCTTTGCTTGTAGATGTGAATTTACTCCATATCAATGTCAAAAACAAGGAATTAAACGACCTACTTCTCTGCATGTTCAGTACCAAGGGAGACTGAGTAGCTACTTTGTTGATTAAATGAAAGCCCTTTACTTATTTGCTAGAACAGTAATAACATCGAGACACTAAAGAGTGGCCTGATTGAGTCTCCAGTGTTTACTCTCACTGATTGTTACACCTATCAAGGAGTTTCAGCCCAAAACCAATCAGGAAATCCAGGTCAGTGAAAAAAGCAAAGGCTAGAACAATTCTGTTTTGCTGAAGTGATATACTTTTTGGAGAGAATATACATTTGAGGCTGAAGATCAAGATGACACATTTTAAGCATGTTCTTTGATTTCAGAGCCTCTGCTGCCATTTACTCCCTGCCGTGCCCTTCACACCACGGCTGGGTGAATCCAAATCTCAAACACTACAGAGGACTCTTTAGATATTGAATTAAATTCATATTCATTGTCTTTTACCTTTTTCCCCCTCTATGACTACAAATTAAATATTAAGATTGAAACAGAGTTAAATTTAGTGAGTTAGCTTAGATCCTACTCATTTAAAAACTTGTTATAACCTAGTTTTCTTCATTTCATTAATTTCTCATCTCTATTTTAATGTTTCTTCTTAATTAGCGTTCCTCTTAATATCCCCTAATAACAGTTTTTGTAAAACACCGCCTCTTTTGTCTTTTAAGACTCCTAATATTTAGCAAGTAAATAAAGAACTTTTATACAGTCTCAATTCTATATAATTTGGACTAAGCCCCAGGCTTAGGATCATGAAACAGCGAAGGTCTTAACTTTTCTGGGTACAAAATCATTGGAGGAGATGGGGTTTCCATAAGTTATAAAATAACACTCTATATACTTTCATGATGCTACCATTCTTATGCTTTGTGCCTTTGTGTCCATTTATACCTGTAAAAACATTTTTTATAAAACAAACATGTCTATGTATAAAGTAGAAGAAAGTAGAGGTTTAATATAAAGATTTTCAGTTACAGGAGGGGAAAAAATCATGATTCAACCACAAACAGATATTATCCTGGGTACACTAAACAAATATAATAGCAAGTTACTTGCTTTTCACAGCGTTTTCAAGACTCCTTATTATATGTACAAGTCAACAGAAATTTCCACATTCATCTCCCCTGATTATGTTTTCTCCCTTGTACTGCTATTTCTTCTCTGTTATTCTCATTCCTGTGTCGTGTGTCAGTCTCCCATCAATTATTCCTCCCCCTTCCTTTTCTTCAGCATTTTTCATGCTGGCGGCAGAACACAGCAGCCCAAAGCCTGAATCAAAAAAGACAGGAATTGGGGCCAGGCAGAAACCCTGCATGGACAAAGCCCACCGCTCAGGCGAATGCTGCCTGAAAAATGAGGTCAGACAAATTCAGGTTTTTCCATCCAGCCTGACCAAGACAACAAGCTCTAATCATCACAGCCCTAACCACTTCGCTCATGCAGCTTTCCTGAAAGGAGAGAAGACATCTGCCTATCCACTAAGAATTGCGACCAAACTAAACTCAGTGGTGTTTAGGGAGGCCTGGAAACAGATGTCCAAGGGTAAAGTCATAACCAAAGCAATTAGCTTTCTCTGGTCAGAAACGGAGATTGTCCCAAGCCATCAATATATAAATTCTACTTAAACAATGAAGAAATCAACCATTCTCATAGGCCCTAGATATGGATAAAAGAAGGAGATGGCACCCTTTTATGTTTATGTACTTAAACTCAATCTACAGGAATATATTCTTCTGGGAATTTCAACTCTTTCCATGAAAACACCTGAGCTGTGGGGCGGCAGGAAGACCACAGGCTCTGAAACAGTCCATCACAAGGGTGGTTTGGAGTCTAACGCTCCATGGAAGGAAGTTATAAATTTAGTTTATTTCGATTCTCTCCATGACATAGATTATGTTTCACTTCGATGGCTGTAGTAGGATTCTGTGTTCCACTCTTCTGGTAAACTGCCCAGTTCTTCAAGAAACATGATAAAATGAAATGAGTCTATTGGCATGTGTTTTTGAGGTGAAAATAAAAACTCCATGATTCAGTGTCCTTTCAACTTTTATTCTTGGGAATCTTGACTTTTCTATCCTAGTGAGAATTAACAATTTTCTGTGTAACTAAAAAGGAATAAATACAGAAAGTGGACTAAGTCTTTGTCAGTGTTCTTGTGGTTTTATTCATTTGCAGAAGGAGAAGAATAATAAGCACACAATCTTCCACAATGTGTTATTTTAGTGATTAGCGCTCTGAGAACCATCTCATTTCCTGAAAAGACTCTTTAGTAATGTCGTCTGCAGCATAGCTTTAATGCACAGCGTGACTGTGCCAATTCCATCCTGTTATTACTTGCCAATCCTCCCAGTATACTCTTGTTTTTCTGTGAGCATGATTGTTGCCATGATATTAGGATTGCTATATCTCTTATCTAATTATTAGATTTTAGATAGAAGTACATGGATTGATCAGAAAACAAAGGAGATAATATATAGCTAATTCCTCCTGTTACAGCTCACTATAGAAATGGCTAATTTCATACAACATAATCCAGCATCAATTGTCAAATTAGTAATTCACGCTCCTACTTTAAATAAATAAATGTAAGATTTTGGAAGCTGTACAGAAAGATATTTGGGTGAACAAAATTGACAAACAACATCTTTCTTAAGATTCTTCCAATTACAAAGGATATACCCACTGGACATGAAAATAACATCACTGAAAACTTTTATTTCACTTTAGTCTAAAATTTTGCTGTTAAATCCTAAAATCCCACTTTGAAATTATTGCCAAGGTATCATTTGGGATTATTATTTGCTCATGTTTCACACTGCAAACATGCTAAAAAAAATTCTGGCAGCCCTATATTTTATGGTAAATAGAGATTGACTTCTTGAATCAAATGATTTACTTGGGCCATCTTTTTTTTAAAAAAAAATAAATAAATCTTTATTGTTCAGATTATTACATTTGTTCCTCTTCCCCCCACCCTTAACTCCCCTCCTCCCATTTCCCACCCCACCCTCCGCCCTCACTCCCCACCCACTGTCCTCATCCATAAGTGCACGGTATTTGTCCAGTCTCCTCCCACATCTCTCACACCACTTTTCCCCCCAAGAATAGTCAGTCCATTCCCTTTCTATGTCCCTGATTATATATATAACTATATATATATAATTACCAGTTCATTCTGTTCATCAGATTATTTATTCACTTGGTTCTTAGATTCACTTGTTGTTAGATGCATATTTGTTGTTCATAATTTGTATCTTTACCTTCTTCTTCTTCCTCTTCTTAAAGGATACCTTTCAGCATTTCATATAATACTGGTTTGGTGGTGATGAACTCCTTTAGCTTTTCCTTATCTGTGAAGCTCTTTATCTGACCTTCAATTCTGAATGATAGCTTTGCTGGATAAAGTAATCTTGGTTGTAGCTTCTTGGTATTCATCACTTTGAATATTTTTTGCCACTCCCTTCTGGCCTGCAAAGTTTCTGTTGAGAAATCAGCTGACAGTCGTATGGGTATTCCCTTGTAGGTAACTGAGTTGCTTTCTCTTGCTGCTTTGAAGATTCTCTCTTTGTCTTTTGCTCTTGGCATTTTAATTATGATGTGTCTTGGTGTGGTCCTCTTTGGATTCCTTTTGTTTGGGGTTCTCTGTGCTTCCTGGACTTGGAAGTCTATTTCTTTCACCAGGTAGGGGAAGTGTTCTGTCATTATTTCTTCAAATAGGTTTTCAATATCTTGCTCTCTCTCATCTTCTGGCACCCCTATAATTCGGAATACGCTTGAAGCTGTCCCAGAGGCTCCTTACACTATCTTCGTATTTTTGGATTCTTTTTTCATTTTGCTTTCCCAGTTGGGTGTTTTTTGCTTCTTCGCATTTCAAATCTTTGACTTGATTCTTGCACTCCTCTGGTCTGCTGTTGGGAGTCTGTATAATATTCTTTATTTCAGTCAGTGTATGCTTAATTTCTAGTTGGTTCTTTATCACAACATCAAGGGTCTCATTAGATTTCTTGTAGATCTCATTAAGTTTATCGGCAGTTTCTAGATATTTATTGAAAAACCTTAAAAGTGCGGTTCTGAATTCTATATCCTCCATTGACATTTGTGTCCTGTTTCTTTGTCTCCGCATTTTTTATGCTTTCTTGGTGCATCCCATAGTGGTCTTTGTGTGCAGTCTTGTTGTAGTTAAGCCTTGATTGTTGTAGGTAATACTGGGGGGGATTTGACTTCCAGGCCAACTAGCTGTGGTGAGAATCAGCTCTGTCTGCAGTGAGAGAACTTCTGTCCTCTGGGGAGGTGCTAATCTAGCCTTTGCCTGAGGCTATCCAGAAAATGCCTCTGTGCAGGGCTTGGGCGGGGCAGGTCCCACAAGATCAACAGGGCGGGTGGAGCAAGCAGTTATGGCTGCTCTCAGTCCCGTCCTCAGAGGCTCTGCCTCTCAGAGTCCCAGCAACCGCTGCAAACCTCGGAGAGAAAGCTGCCCTCGAGTTCAGACCTATGCCAGACAGTCTTGATTCTCCCGTTTGAGTCTGGGTCCCTAGAGACTCGCCCAGAACTGGAGCTCAGAGCCTGAGACTCCCTCCCGATTGAAACAGACAACCATGCCCTCAGCCGCCAGCCCGCCCCACGCGCGCACCTCCGCACCTATGTATTTTCTGCACAGCGCCTCCTCTGAGTCTCGGTATGCTGTTCTCTTTCCTTCTAGTTGAAGAATTTCCCCTCAGCCAGCCTTCCTGTGGTTCTGGGTGATGTCCGTTCCGTCTTTTAGTTGTATTTTGGAAGTGGTTATGCGAGGCAGCAATCTCCGGTGTTTACCTATGCCGCCATCTTGGTTCTCGAAAATCTATTTGGGCCATCTTGATTACTGTTTTCTGCAATATTGAATCAGACAGGAAGTTAATCCAATTTTATTATTAAGATGAATGAAAACACCAGATGCACTCTTTTTGACATTGTTATTCATCATCGCCGACCACAGATAAAATCCGAATTACCTATAACTTTGTACCAACACCAGAACCATGATATTATTTTTAACGCACAAACTGACTTCTTTTTTTATTCTTTGTATGCCCGTGACTTCACACAATGCCTAGAACACAGAGGGAAACAAAATATTTTTTTTAAAATAAACTTAAGTGAACTAAACATTTTGTGAGGTTTTTCACCCGAGGATAGCACTTTCCATACAAATTAACTAATGAATTCATACATAATTCTTAATGAGAGCCACAATGCTTATGAGGACAGCATGCTTCAATAAGGAGGTTCTTGGTTTACTGGTGGAAAACAACAAAGCTGAAGTCCCTGGCTGGGAACTAGTTCAGGGATGTCTCATGCCACCAACTTTCATTTACGGTCCCCCACATCCGATTACAATGGAAGATACTGACTAGTCTTTTAGTGAAGTCTGAATGCAAAGGCAGGGTCCCCAAGATGTGTTATCAAAATAATGTCTAGAATGAGTGACTTAGTCCACCATAACCTCTCCTTTCCCTTCCTAGTTATCACAAATGAAAGTGGTCATCTTTCCCCCAAGGTCAGTACGGGAACTAGACCAAACAAAACAAAGATGACAACTTCTCCACCACTATGTTTTATGAAAATTTTCAGTTCTGGCCAAGTGGATATATTTGGAATTCTATTCTGTTTAGGATGGATATAAATTTTGCGAGAAACTTCTGGTAGGCTCTTTATGGTTTAGAGATTTTGAATTTATTGCATGACATTTTCTTTTAATTTCATACTTTGAGGCTGTTTCCCTAGATATCATAATGAATCTCTGCTGACTCACTTTATATACGCACATGAACAGACGCAGACATCAGTCTCCTAAACTCGCATTGTTTATATCATAAAAAATTTTCTCTTACCTGTTTGGAAATTGACAGGATTTTGTGATGAGTTTGCCTTCCATTTGTACTGTCCTTTGTATTATTTCCTCACCATAGCAAACCGGGCTAATCATAAAGCTTTCTAAGCTGGAGCGCTGAGACAAAGCCTCATTTACTCACCTGGGGGTGACTGCCTGGTACTATTTCTAGAGACACTGCTGATCCCAGGTCTACTGTAGCAGCCTATGTGTTCCCAAGAGATACCCAAGGTGCTTACTGTTTCAACAGTTTACTAGAATTGAAATTCATGGGGAACATATTTTATGGTAGTTAGCAAAACTGTAAGATGAGAAGAACTACATGGGTTATAGATATGTTTCATGACGGATTTTTTTTTCTTTCTGTCTTAAAAAATTATATATCCACAAGGTATTTTATGATAGATATAAAGTCATAAAAGTTCCACTATTTCCTTCAAAATGTACCTACTCTGTGTTAGGGATTCGATAGATAGTTCAACCCTCACCACGATTTAGAAAGCAGAGATAGGATTCAGCTTTTTACTGATGGGAAATGAAAGTGTTTTAAGCAAAGTCCAAGGAATGAATCCGGGATTCAAATATAAGTTTGTTTAATTCTATAATTGATGACCCAACCCCCCTATAGCATATGCACACCATGTTGATTTAATAAAGAGGGATTTCAGATAAATGATGCTGTAATTATTATAGCTAGTAAAATATTTGCTCTGAAAAAATAGGAGGGAACGAAGGTAATTAAACATGATCTCTGTCTTTAAGGAGCTAGTAGTCTGTTAGAATAAAAGTAGTGGAAATACTGCCCAGATTTCATGAACTATGGCCTCAAGATATATGTCATAACTCTAGCAAGGCAGCAGCATAACTTAATCATTTATACATTACTACTGGCCTGGTAAATTGATGTTGTTGTTTTTTTAAGCAATGGAGTACTGTCAAGAATCTTAAAAATGTTCATGATCTTTGACCCAATAATTCCCACCTGGAAATTTATCTTAATGAAACAATTGCAATGAATTAAAAAAAATAGATCCAAAGCTTTTATTGACAACACTGTAGTTAAAAATCAGAAGCAACTTAAATGAACACCAGTGTAGAAAGAGAAGTAAATTCTGGTACATCCAGGGGAGGTGACTGAAAAGGATGCCTCTCCCTGATAGTCTTTCCTCACCTGGCTTGCAGGCTGCCATGCTTTCTTAGTTTTGCTTTCCACCCATGGGCCACTCCTGTTCAAGTCCCCTGTGCTTATTTGAAATAAACATAATGCAAAGATGTATAGTTGGCATACATAATGCAATAATGTATACTTTATAACCATATAAATATGTTCACATCTGTAAAGTGGTACAGAGACATTAAAATAATAGTGAATAATGGCTTTTGAAGAAAACGTTATAGATTTTTAAAATATAAAATCAGTGTATATATCAGGGAAATGATACCAGGTGGCAGTTACAGAGAATGCAGTTACTGTTCTTGAGAAGCAACTGGTTTCAGCCACCTATCTCAGAGCAAAATAACCGCAGTGATTTCAGAGCTAACACCATTCCTGAACATCTGAACATTAGCTCCCACTCAGGATAGTACACCAGTTAAGTGCAACAATTCAGAGTGAGATGGGCTGGGTCTGAATTATAGCTGTTCCGTTTAATAGCTATATGACTTTGGGTTAGTTACTTAACCTCTATCAAGGTCAGTATTTTCTAGAACAATTTTAGGCTCACAGAAAAATTGAGTGGAAGGTACAGAGATTTTCCACATACCTCTTGTCTCCACACATGCATAGCTTCCCCCATTGTCAATATCTCCCACCAGAGTGGTAAATTTGTTATAATTTTTAAAAAAATATATTTTATTGATTTTTTACAGAGAGGAAAGGAGAGGGATACAGAGTTAGAAACATCAATGAGAGAGAAACATCGATCAGTTGCCTCCTGCACACCCACTACTGGGGATGTGCCCGCAACCAAGGTACATGCCCTTGACCGGAATTGAACCTGGGACCCTTGAGTCCACAGGCCGATGCTCTATCCACTGAGTCAAACCAGATAGGGCAAATTGGTTATAATTGATGAATGAATCTACACTGACACATTATAACCACGTAAAGTCCATAATTTGCATTAGGGTTCACTTTTGGGGTAGTACATTCTATGGGTTTGGGCAAATATAATGATATATGTCTATCATTAGAATATCATAGAATATGTTCACTTCTCTATAAATCCTCTGTGCTCCATCTATTCATCCTTCAATGACATTTTTAATGTCTCTAAAGTTTACCCTTTTCAGGTTGTTATATAGTTGGAATCACGAAGAATGTAGCTTTTCCATATTGGCTTCTTTCACTTAATAATATGAATTTAAGTTTCTTCCATGTCTTTTGTGACTTGATAGGTCATTTCTGTTTAGCATTTAATCATATTCCATTGTCTGGATGAACGCAAATTTATTTAGCCCCTCACTTATTGAAGGATATCTTGGTTACTTTCAAATTTGGGCAATTACAAATGAAGCTGCAGAGGTTTTTTGTTCAAGGTCAATGTTTGGTACCCACCTTGAAGGGTTGTTGAAGGGATTAAGATATAGCTTCTAAGATGTTTTGCACGTTGCCTGGAACTTAGCATCCAGTAAGTAAATGTTGCCATTCATTATGTTGTCATTAGGAAACTGGGCAGATATTTTTGGATCTACTTCACAGATAAGGAAACTGAAATTCAAAATGACAGCCAATAAGTGGCAGAACCAGGGCTCATAACCAGGCCTTCTTCCTGTAAATTCATTATGCTCTCTTATGTCATGCGGCTGTTGTGTTGGAGGCAAGCACAGGCTAGATCCACTCGGCTTAGTGTAGAATATGATGCTTCGTCTCTTGGCGAAATTGTCCATAATATATCTTGTTTAGATAAAGATTAACACTGAAATTAACACTAACTCCTAAAATACCTACAAGATAGTTATATTTCCTTATTACTGAACTATTTACACTGTTTGAGGGGATAAGGGAGATGAGTGTTCAGCCAGATGTGTTGTCTCTATTTCACCTTATAGGCACCAGGTGGAGGTTCTGGAATCAAACATGGCCTTTTTAAAAACCACATATAATCACATTATTGAAAAATCTCTTGTGAAAGATGTTTGTTGGGAAGCTCAGCTGACAGAAATATAGAACTAATATGAGAATGACCATGGCTTGAAATATTGGTGTGTCCACCTGGGGATTCAGGAAATCTGGCATGACTAGAAGAATTCCCAGCTAGAAGTAACTATATTTCTATTTTCATGAGAGACTATGGAGCTTCTTAGGAAGAAACCTGTGCTAAGAGTAATGAAGGTTGGGTCTCAAAAGAGGGATTTGATTACCATGGACTCAACTGAAATGGAAGAGGAGGAAAGAGGGATGCAGGTCTAGGCTTGTACCAGAACCCTCAGGAAATCAAGCCTGAAATTTAAAAAATAAAAGAAAACTAAAATATAATTTTGGGCACACAGATAACCAAGGATCCTACAAGGATGACAGAGAAAGGTATGAGAGGAACCCTCTTCCTTTGGTGCTATACAGAGCGGAGCTTCCCATGGAGGGATCAGGCTAATCAGGACACTTGGGAGCTGAAAGAGGAGACTCCACAGCTGTCAGAGAACAGTGTCCTCCATTCAGGAATCAGTGGCATTCACATCAAACCTGGAAAACTCGATACAGACACAGGCAGACATCAACCCTGCCAACAGCTGTGACAATTTTGGGGCAAACTTACCCCAGGCCAGGTAACTCCAGGGAGGAAGCCTAGGAGACTTTTCTCCTGCATGTTTTGCAAAATTAAAAAAAAAAAAATATGTTGACTCCAATGCTAGTCTTATCACCACGCTGGCATGGCTAGAGCAATATTGGTTTCTTTTGACTTTGGGGTTGCCATATACTCCAACATGCTTTTCTCTTTATCACTTTTCAGTTGCCTCACTTTTTCTCACCATTCAGGCCTCATTTTTAAATGACCCTTCCTTGGGGGTGGGGGTAGGGTTCTTTTGTTACATCTCCTGGATTAAATGAAATTAAATGTCTTATGTGTGAGGTTGAAATTCTTTCTAAATATGATGGCTATTATAAAGTATCACTCAGAGTCTGCAGAAAGTTCAATTGATTTTGGATTTCAAAGCAAATAATCAGGATGTTGAAAGAGCTTCATAACGGAATAAAGGGAGATGAGATCAATCTTTGATGACTTCCCAACAATCCATGATAAAAATTTCACAATAACTCTAGAATAAAATGTTACATTCATCAGATATGTAAGTGCTGGGGTCCAGCCCCAGCGGGTCCAGGGGTCCCCAAAGGTGTGGACGGAGTCGGCGAAGAGGGAATGACACGGAGACAGTGTTCAGTTGATCAGCAGCCTAGCCAGGATCTCTAGCCCGGATCTCCAGCCAAGTTCTGGTCTGGATCTCCAGAGAGGTTCTGCTTCGGATCTCCAGTGAGGTTCTGTAGCCATGTTCCTCGCTAGGTTCTCCAGCCAGGTTCTGTCCAGGCTCTCCAGTCAGGTTCAGTGTCCAGGTTCCAGTCAGTTTCTCCTGCCAATCTCTGTAGTCAGGTTCAGTCCAGGATCCCTTGCCATGTTCTCCCGCTAGGCTCTGTCTCTAGGCTCCGAGGCCAGTCCCTCTCCAGGATCCTCGGGCATGCTCTCTCCAGCAAAGTTCTTCTGTCTCTAGGCTCCGTGTAGGTTCTGTCTTCTTGATTCTGTTCTAAGTTCTGAGTGTTTCTGTCTTGTTACAACTGTATTTATACCCGTTGATTCAATCCTATCAATCTCTATTACAAAGGTTAGGGCGTTTCTTATCTCCATTCCAGGGAGAAAAGATTATGTAGTTTAAGCATGATTGTTCGTAGTTAAAGGGATTAATTACCCGCCTGGCACTTAGTTGAGGGGTTTTATTCCCTCCCTAACTTCGGGGGAAAATCCCTACCTGGGGATTCAACCTTTCTCAGAGAGGTGACTTTGGTTAAAACACAGCGCCAAAGAAGGTGAGCAAACATATTAAGAACCGTATGCCATATATGCCAGGTCCCTTGAAACAGCAAGGATGGACCGGCTCCCGGCATGTAAGAATAAATTCATATTTGTTATTAAGTCATCAGAATTCTTCTGAGTATATTATTTTTCAATTTTATATTATCATTTGATAAAATATAATAGCATCATTCATTAGTCATATACTTCATCATAGTGTATATATAATTTGTTTGTATTACATTAAAGAAATATGAAAGCCTCAAAATTTATTATTTTCTGTACTCCAAAAACAAAGTTTCATGATTTATTAACATCAGTAGAATCATTCTTGATATATATATAAAAAAACTCGTAAACATCTTGCCCTACCTAGTTTGGCTCAGTGGATAGAGCGTCTGCCTAGGGTATGAAGAGTCCCAGGCTCGATTCCAGTCAAGGGCACATGCCCTGGTTGTGGGCTCAATCCTCAATAGGGGGAAGGCAGGAGGCAGCCAATCAGTGATTCTCTCTCTCATCATTCATGCTTCTATGTCGCTCTCCCTCTCCCTTTCTCTCTGAAATCAATAAAAATATATTTTTTTAAAAATCTTAAATATTTTTGATATCAAATATATCTTATTTGATGTGATCTCTTTATGGGGTTCAATTTTTGAGTGCTGCCAGCTGTTGTGTATTTTGAGGAAGGCAATTGCTAAATAACAACTCTTCAAAATATTGTATTGTGTCCATAGGTTCAAAATGCATTTAGTAGATTTTTAATAATAAATCAGCTGTCTTCCATTTTACCTGAACAACTGGACATAGGCAAAATAAAAGTGAGTTTATGTGAATCTCACCAGAGTATACAGACTTTTTTTTTTGGCATTAAAGCTTTCCTAGGCTTATAAACAAACACTGGCTCTATGACTATGAATTAGGGCTTACCAAGTGCCAATTTGCTCCTTTAAGGCAAAATAGAGATGTGATTTGTAAATTATGTGTTTTGGCTTAATATAATTAATTTTTTCAGTGCTGAAAATAATAATGAAAACAAATTTACTAGACTCCTGCCATTGATATGAAAATGAATTACCACGGTGGAAAATACAAATATAGAACACAAGGTAGAAAACACAAACACAAGAATTCTCT
Source organism: Myotis daubentonii (assembly GCF_963259705.1). NCBI lineage: Eukaryota > Metazoa > Chordata > Mammalia > Chiroptera > Vespertilionidae > Myotis > Myotis daubentonii. The sequence goes on along the minus strand of NC_081841.1, from coordinate 69,654,113 downwards.
ACCAATTAAGAATTTACATTGGTAGGCAATCACAATAGACACTAAGTAAACTAACCAGTAAATTGACTAAATGCTAAATAGGCTGTGTCTTCACATATAAGAGATTCCAGTTTGAATAAAAAAATTTAACTAAGCCGATCAGGATCATAAAGAACAGGTACCAGTAAAATAAGCAATAACTCGAAAGGAGTATGAATAACTCCTGTTCCTTTCTTTGCTCTTGCCTGCTCCTCACTCTTTCTTTGGGCCTGCTGCTTGTCTTGTTTCACAGGCTTGAAGTGGATGTTTACTTGGGCCACTCAACAAATATTTATTGAGCTTCTAATATATACCAAGCTCTGTATATGTTTGGCATGCAATGGTTATTAAAGCACCGTCTCTGCCTCCACAGTTCTTTCCTGCTCTTATCAAAAGCAAGTCCCTCCATTTACGCTCCCATTCCCTGACCTCATCTCAAAAATTTCCTTCCTCTTCTGTCCTCTGCATCATCAGTTCCTTCCTCACCATCGGATGATTCCTACAAACTTCCAATATGCATAAGCCATCTTGAAAATTAAGCCTTCAGAGAGGCCACATCTCTCTCTATTGAATGTCCATTTCTTTGTTCCCCATCACAAAAAATATTTTCACGCAAATTATCTATAGTCTCTGTCTCATCCTTACGTCAATGTCACTCTTCAACCACTCTCATCTGACACAGATCCCAACACCTGAAAGAAACCAATCTTGTAAAGGTCATTACCAATGGCCTCTGTCTTGCCAGGTCCAATAGACACTGTGTCTACTCATCTAATTCTCAGCAGCTGTTTGGCACCGTTAACCACTCTTTCCTCCTTGAAACATTCCCCTTTTAGCTTTTGTGGTATTATATTCTTGTAGCTTTTCTCCAAAGGAAATGAGAATGTGTTCCGTCTTCCATTAGGTTACTTTCCTGGAGATTGTGTATTTTCCATCCATACTCTTTCTCTAGGAAATAGATATCCAGTCCCAGGCTTTACTCAGGCATGGTCATCCCAATGCACTTTTAAGAGCACCTGATCCTTCCATCAGGAGTCTAAGGCCCAGGTTTTTCCCTGACCACTGTTTGCACATTACTCTTTCCTTCAAAGACCCCTCCAGTGTACCTACAGACAAAATTACACCATTTAGTGATGCAGGGTAAGTCTGTGTCTTACCTTAAATATATATACACATTGTCAAATGTATGTTATATACACCTATCCTATATAATAAAGGGTAATATGCAAATTGACCCTAACAGCAGAACGACTGCTGGACCAGTCACTATGAGGCGCACCGACCACCTCTTGGCCTCTTTCCCTGGCTGGCAGGCTCCAATCGCCTGATGGTGAATGGGGCACAAGGGGTGGGTTTTGGCCAAGGGTGGGGCCAGCTGTGGGCAGCTGGGGAAGATTGCCTTGATTGCAGGCCAGGCCTAGGGACCATACCTGCCATGAATTTTGTGCACTGGGCTTCTAGTATTAAATAAAATGCACTGAAACCTAGACATAACACCACACCATGCATTATTTTATAACTGCTTGGGTACGTTGTTCTTAATTTCTTATCACAAGTTAAAGATTCTGATTGCCGTCTAAGTATCACATGTGTATTCCCTCTGAAATATATACCTTTATATATTGCAAAATGATGTTTCAAAGAGGTTGAGAACCATGAAGAACACTTATATGTACTTCTTACAATAAATAATGTCCAGGTGTGATATTTCTATGTCTTTGTCATTGGAGATGTTATAGTACTGATTTCTCACACCATGGCCATGTATGTTCAAATGGATATGTTTATGTTTCCTATGTATTTCAAAGTTTTGCTTGGTAACAAAAAGTCAATTGTTTCTGAGAAATAAATGTCAGGAAATATCCTTATTGACTAGAAATAAAAAAGGACTTCAAATGTTTGATGTAGCAATCATTTCAAAGAAGAGGTGGATTTTCATAAAATAAGCTCAGTCCAAGTCCTGGTACGTAAACTCGCACCCAGAATAATCCACGTCTCTAGCACTCTGCCACCTAGCGGCACAGGGCATGGGGCAGAATCTCAGAGAGAGCCGCAGGGCCGTGCCCCCAGGAGTTTGAATCAGCAGCTCCTTGTAAATAACTGTGTAGCAGATGATTCCAGAGAAGCCAATAGTCACAACGATAGGAGAGAGTGTAAAGAATTCTGATCTCTCTAACATCCTGTCTACCCGGAGGTACGGCGAGCACCTGGAAACATGACACCCATGTTGAAATATGCTGCTGGATTGCACAGTGTAAGACTGTAGTGCATGTGGACGCACACATTGGTTGGGCTGTTTTGCTAAAGCAGAAACCCCAAACCTAACAAGAATAGTAATAATAAAGTATCTGAGGTGTATAACCTGGATTCTGCCTATTTCTTCCAGTTTGTCTAAACCACTTTCCCATTACATTGCAGACACACTGTTCTCCTTTCTGCGCTGTGCTGTAAAGCTTGATTGTGAAATCTCTGCGGACTTACAGAGTGAGATACAGTATTGAAGAGAGATAGGAACCAACTCACACACTAGGCCAGTGATGGCGAACCTATGACACACGTGTCAGAGGTGACACGCAAACTCATTTTTTTGGTTGATTTTGTTTTGTGAAATGACATTTAAATATATAAAATAAATATCAAAAATATAAGTCTTTGTTTTACTATGGTTTCAAATATCAAAAAAGTTCTGTATGTGACACGGCACCAGAGTTAAGTTAGGGTTTTTCAAAATGCGGACACGACGAGCTCAAAAGGTTCGCCATCATTGCACTAAGCCAATGATTAGGGCAGAAGAGGATGAGGTTAAGGGTGAAGAATAAGGAGAAATTTAACCTATTAGGTTTTATATCAGTAATAATATTAATAGTAATAATAATAAGTTAACACATGCTATGCTCCAGTCACTCTAAGTGCTTACCCTGAACACATTGATCTAATTAATCTTTGCAACAAACTGATGGGATAGATGCAATTATTATTCTCATCTGCTAAAGAGGAAACTGTGGATCAAGAGTATTAATGACTTTCTCAAGATACATGTCTATTAGTCATGAACATTCTCCACCTCTACACACATACACACACAAAGACACACATGAACAAGTGGAATTCATCAACACGCAGAGGATCATGTTTGAATTAGTTTTAATGGCAGTTTTTAAAAAGAATTACTCTGGCATACAGAATCAGAATCTAATAAAAATATAATGTAATAATGAAACATCATAAATGTGATAATGAAACAGCATAAAATGTAAATATTTAGGTTATGATCCTGGATCTCACACTAATTGTACTGGTTAGGCAGTCACTTTATATCTCTGCATACAGCTTTCTTAGCTTTAAGTGGATAGAGTTAAATTCCACAGTCTTAAGGACCATTGTGATGGTTCATTGTATTTGTCAGTTTGATTGGGCCACGGATGCCCAGATATTTAGTTGAACATTATTCTGTGTGTGTCTGTGAGGATGCTTCTGGGTGAGATTAACATTTGAATTGATTGAGTAAAGCACATTGCCCTGCTTAATGTGGGTGGGCCTCATCCAATTTGTTGCAGGTTTGAATAGAATAGACAGGCTGAGTAAGAGAGAATTTGCTCTCTCTGTTTATTTATCCACACACTGAGACATTGGTCTTCTTCAGCCTTAGGATTTGAGCTAGAATTTACACTATTGGCTCTTCTGGTTCTCAGGCCTTTAGACTCATACTGGAACCATTGGTTCTTCTGGGTCTCCAGCTTACCAACTGCAGATCTTGGGACATCTTAACCTCCATAACTGTGTATGCCGATCCTTTCTAATAAATCATCTTTCTCTCTCATAATATATACATATATATGTACAGATTTTTTCAAATATATTATGATTGCATACTTCCTACGTTCTCCTTGTACTTGTAGAAACTTTAAACAGATGGTGTGGTGTAGAAGATTGAATTGTGGTTACCAAATTGAGAGAATATTTATTGGAAACATACATGAGTCAGTTTGTATTTTGTCCACATTGGTGAATGCAATACTTGTGCAATTCAAATAATTGTCACTCACTTTTAGTTCCCTTATCTGTTAGCTAAGAAAAATAATATTAGATTACATGGAGTTCTCATTAAAATGAATAATAGTACTAAAAGAATGATTGAATTACTCATAAAATAGAAGCAACACTAGCTTAAAACAGCTGTCTTTACAAACATAATCTGTTAACACAACTTCATAAAGAGTAACATTTTCACAGATGTCCTTTCATGATTCATAAACTTCTGCTTCATTTACTCGTTTTAGGCAATGGTGAGCAAATTATATTGTGAAGATCTGTGTAGAAACCTTATTTTGTGAGATTTTAATTGACGTATAGTTATGGGAATTTGATATATGATACAACGGTCAAAATGGCTTTGTATATTAATGGCAGTGATGGGGCAATAATTTCTAATTACTTCCAAGATACTGTTATACTTTTTGCAAATATCTGTTAGTTAATCATTTATAAACAAAGCATATTAAAGCAATGGGATATTACAGTTCATGTTTTCCTATCTCTCTCAATATAAACATGGTTTGCCAAACTCAGAGCAGGACAGCTTCTCATCTGAGGTCACACAGCTACTGGGATACCTGCGTTTAGACCCAGGTTTTCAGATTTCCATGCCAGGAATCCTTTCTCTTTGCTTGCAACATTTATAATTAGTGTCTATATTTTGAAATACATCTTTTCAGTATATGATTCTGTGAGATCATAATGAAGTACTACAACTGGTTTCAGCACAAAATAAAATTTCTTCCAATATGGTGGCTTGAAAATTCCTTATTTAAAGAAACATTAGGCCTGAAATTGCAATATGAAGGTAACTTTTGGTCTACATATGTCAGAACGACCTACTTCAACTCATAAGAATGATTCAGTGTTTGGGTGAATTATCATGCGAATACATTTGGTTTATGTTACATTCCTTCAGAGAGTAAAAGCCAAAATTAACAGCCTAAACTGTTAATTTTGTCTTCAAACCCAAAATTTAAAAGGGATATCATATCTTAGATTTTGAGTTGGGGTCAAGCTATTTTGTCACTGAAGCAATTGCTGCTGGCCAATGTGCCAAAAACAACAGTCATGTTGATTGCTGTCTCATCCTCAGAATTCCTACAGCACCTCCTGCTGGCTAGTGGAGTCCAACGGCCAACTCTGGGCATGGAGAGGTAGCACTTTCAGATCATAGACATGAGAACAGCTAGGCAATAACTACAGGAAGCACCCTTGGAAGGTGCCAGGTCAATAGCAAGTTCAAGTGCCAGAGTTTGATACTAGATCTAAGTGGAAACACCAAGAAGCAATCAATTGAAGTAGACAGGGTCCAACAGGTACTCCACAAATATGTGAGGCTTGAAGTTGGTGGTAAGAAGATACCGGGAAGATTTCACTGGACCACTGGATAGGAACTTTCTATCCAGATCCTGTGGACTCTAATGTGGAAGGCTGGGGTGATGCTAAGACAACAATGTCCATGAAGAAACAATGAAGTCACGTAGAAGTAAAATCAGGAAAAGATCATGTCTGCGTAAAGAGCGATTTTCTATTATTCTCAAACACCTATCAGTAGGCAGAGCAGTTTCTTCTTTCTACGTGCAAGCAGGTCATTTCCACATATTCAATAAAGAAACATTATCGCCTTGACAACCCCTCTAGAGAGCTATCTGCCATCCCTCTTCCTCGCTGCTGCCAAACTGTGCCTGCGTGTGTGCACTCATGTGCATGCCAGGGGCTGGGGAAGAGGCGTGTAGGGTGTTAACTAGAAGGGGGCACTCACTCAGGGTTGAGATAAAATGAAATATTTGGCATTTGGGGGATTAGAAATGGGATTGGAAATGACATTAAAATTAGATAGTCTACTTGCATGACCCTGAGAGTGAATGCCTCCTACATTTTGTGCCCTCGGCGTCTTTTTTGCCTCCCTCTAGTCTTGGTTGTGTGCACACAGGTGTGTGTGTGTGTGGGGGGGGGGGTGTTGGGTGGGTGGGACACGCATAACTATGGGTATTTCATTCTTGTTAAGCTCTTTATGCTTAGGTTGATTAGGGCTATTTGTTTTAGCATTTGAAGACCCCTGATCTAGTCACTTAACCTACCCACATTAGAGAGCAATATTGATATGAATGTCCATACGGCTCTTTACAATTGCAGCAAGTTTGCCCAAGGCCACACAGGAAGTTAACAACAGAAATGGGATCAGAACCAGCCTGCTTCTTAGTACCCTGCTTCCACAATACGCCCCACTGCCTACACACCCAGGGACAGACTGTTGACAGCCTTGACAGATGTGTGAACCAGCTGGAACCACAGGCCTGTGCACTAGTGTTTGTCAAAGCTGAAGTCTCAAGATGATTGCTCTTTCTACATGAAAGCTCACTTTTTTGTTTTTGAGTCATTGTGAAATTTTTTTAAAAAATATGAAGATTGTTCACCTTTTCATTAAAAGGTGACCAGCAATATTTTATGTATCTCTCTCCAGGCTTATTTTCTAGAATACAAAGAAGATGTTATATATTCTTATTCTTATTATTTTTTAGAAGAAATAGGTTTATAACGCTGTACAATGTTATCCTTTTGTTTTCACTTAATGTATGATGCCATTTTCTCTGTTAAAATATGAGTTTATCTTATTATAATATAAATATTTTATTATAATTTAAATAATCCTTATCAGTGGAGACTTACGTTGTTTCCATTTTATCCTGTAACATTCTTTGTGTCACTTTCTTAGCATTTATGGAATTAGAATGGGTCCAAATCCATGATTTTTCAAAGTACTTTTGATAATTTTGTCAAATTGCCCTCCAGGGAGGTTGTAAAATATGTGTTTCCACCCCAGTGGTGTGGAGCTGGCTGCCTTTTCATGGGATGAATGCTTTTCTGTTTGAGATGAGCCCATTCATTATAAATTTCTACTGCTGCCCTGTGTCATTGGTTGCTTTTATTTCTAGAGCCATGAAACACTGAAATCAATTATAAATAAATTCATTTATTTTTTCAAATATTTACTGTGCACATAGCAAGTTTTAAAGATGATAGTAGAAAACATGAATGATACAGTCTTTGCCCTAAAAGATCTACATTTGACAAACAACAGTAAGTAATCTGAGACACTGGCTTTAATTCTCACAACAAACCAAGGAGGGTGGAAACTTTGAATGTTCCCATTGTATAGATGAGGAAACTGAGGTGCATTACTTCAAGATCACATAACTTGTGGTGGAGTTGAGATTTCAATTCTGGGGGTCTGACTCCAGAACCTATGCTGCTAATCCTCTATGTTACAATGTCTAAAATATATACATAAATCTTCTAAAATTGGAAAAATAAATGTGGTAAGATTGTATCTGTAGATCTTGGTCAGAAATTGAAAGTGGAATGTAATTATACTGAAGCAAAAAATTCTTTACATGGTAATGGACAAACCCTGACTTGCCTATTGTCCATCCCCTGGCCCAGTGTAGGCACTGAACCTGTGGCTGTGGCCTCCTCAGATTTGCTAACATTTCATACCCCCATGGCATGAGTTGACCACCAATTACTAATATGACTTCATGAGGGACAAGGGAGACAGTGGGCACTATGTCCACTCACTTGCCTCCTAACCCTATGTACATCCTGGCACTGCTTGACTGCTTGTTTGGGAGTCATCTGAGAAGAAAGACACCTTGAACTGAGACCGAGTCATTGGTCTTTCCAGGCTTTGAATCTGGAGTAGGAGTTTGGTTTGTCTCCGTTCACCCTTCCCGACAAAGGACAATCATATTTAAAATACTATAATAGTTCAAATGAGAGGTGAGGTGATCAGAGATGATTCCACTCCACCTCCATTGGGAAGGGCTTTGATGGACAGAACCTCAGTTTGGAAAGTATGGGGAGAACACTGCAGGAACCATAACAGGAGGCATTGTACATACAAAGAGGGTGGTGTATGTGTGTGTGTGTGTGTGTGTGTGTTGTGGGTGTGTGTATGATAAAAAAATCGAGTTTGGCTAAAGGTACTGACATATGTATGGGGGGTAGTGATAGAAAAGGATGAACAAGCAATTCAGGCTAGGTGCATTTACATTTCTCCAGAGCCTCAATTGCCAGGCTATGGAGTTTGATTTTGATTCCAGTGGTTGGAAAACCGTGGAAAGTTAAGCTATTTAGCACAGCAATAAAAGTCCTCAATAAATGAATCTCAAAATTCCTATGTAAGTTCTCCGCACACAGCTTCCCTACCAGCACATTTATACAATTCTCTGATATCTAAACATACCATACTACTATTTGCTCATTCTCCAACATGCCATGTAATTTTATACCCCCTTGTCTTTCCTTTGCTTCTCATGTTCTGGATTGTTCTGTAGCCCCCAACTCGTCTATTAAATCTTGTTTATGCTTAAAATCCCAGCCTAAGTACTACTTCCATGGTGTCCTTAACCCAAATCAGCAACTGTCCTTTTCCTCTCCTACAGCTGATTTGCTTTCTGCCTTGCTTGGTTGATATACGTGGAGCTATTATTGGGAGACTGACAACAGCAATTGGCAACTCCCTTTTTTCTTTTTTGCCGCTTCCCACGCAGGGGTTGGAAAAACGAAATACTCATTTCTGCAGCCTTCCTTCCAGGTACGTGTGGTCACATGGTACAATTCCGACATGTATGTAGGGCATTTATAGGGAAGTTTATGCTTCCTTATAGAAGATACAGGCACCAGAGAGTAGCTCTCTGCCTCTTGCTTGTGAGAAATGGTCACCTGTCTGAATTCAAATAATGGTCTCAGAGACAGAAGTATGGCGACAGTGAGACTTGTAATGTGGTCTTGCAAAAGTGGGTGTCCGGTGGAACAGGCTTACACGGAGCAGTGATCACAGGCTATTTATTCCTCGTGTGCAAGAATCCCTCCCCCGGTTCCTCATGGGCTGAGTACTATGGGGTTAACAGTTTCCCCCATACCTTTCCCAGGTCTTATTTTCTCCTATTGGGTTATTTTAAAAAATGGGAGGAGGCCTTTGCTAGTTGTCTTTACCTCCCTTTGTCTAGCTGTGGTGGGTGGATCTTCCTGGAAAACCTGTTATTGGTCATGTACAGGATTCTTTGTTTTTATACCCTCTCCCCTCCTCCCTACATCCTCTTTGCCCTGGGCAAATTCAGTAACCAACTGGCCTCATGCTGTCAGTTTTCTCTCAAACTTGACTATGCTGAAGGTGGATCACAGAGGCCTCTTTCCTACATTTCTCATTTCTGCTTTGAAAATGAACATGATGCTCAGATATGTGGCAGCTACTTTGTAGCCATGAGGTGGGAAGCACAAAGCTAGAAGGCACAAGCCAAGGGTGGCATAGCCAAGGGATGAAATGCTGTTGAAATACTGCATCTGACTGAGATTGCTCATCTACAGACTTCTTCCATGTGGGAAGTTAAAATTATTTATTGCATGAGCCTCTGTTAATGGAATTTTCTGTTTCTTGCTGATGAAGGCAGTCATAATGGATACAGTTTACTTGCTTATCTTTACCAGCAGATTATTAATGTTTGGTTCAACATACTTTAAATTCTTGGATGGAATATTTTAAATATCTTGATCTTCGTATTTACTTTTTTTACTGCCTGAACTTTTAATAAATTCTGAATTGACTGAGTATGGTCTCATCCATCAATGTGATCAACTAAGAGGGAGAACAACATGTAAGCACTACTCAAAGCTGTATTTTTTTAAAGATATTCTGTGCAACCCGTTTTTAGGTTTTAACATTTTTCCTTGTTATAGTGTCTCATCTGGACAAAGCCGAATGCAATGTTAGTGAGCCAATTTCCACATTACTTGGGTGAACTTTGGAAGAGAAGGTGTATTAGTCATTTGTTTTTGTAAGGTATCACACAAGGAAGAGATAAACAAGTGGCAGCTGTTAATCAAAAACAGCTGGACTTCTCATCATGTTTCACTACCACTCTTGCTTGGGCTGTTCCCCTGCAAATACAGCTAGGTAAGCATCTGCTTAAGGATCCACCCTGAAGTTATTTTCAGTAGTTCTGTCCCAATAAAGACTTCATCTAAAATTAGTAAATAATTGCTATGGTTGAATGGGAGGATTCAAAGCACTTACAGTCTCTGGAATTTATTTTGTAGAAGTCAGTGATCCAATACCAAATGGTGGAACTGTCCAATATGTTTTCTAACTTTGAGTAGTAGCATTAAAAATAGCTAGTCTTGCCTGGCCAGTGTGCTCAGTGGTTGAGGATCGTCCCATGCACCAAAAGGTCATCTCAGTTCCTGGTCAGAGCACATGCTTGAGTTGTGGACTCGATCCCCAGTGGGGGGCATGCAGGAGGCAGCTGATCAATGTTTCTCATTGAAGTTTCTATCTCTCTTTTTCTCGTCCTCTCTCAAAAATCAATAAAACATATTTTAAAAAATATACAGTCTTTAAGAATGTAGACATAATATTGTTTCCACAGAGGTTCCCCCCTTTATTTTCTAGGTATATGCAAAAATCAATGGTATAAGGTCAGTCAGTATGCTTTAATCTCCTTAGAATGACCACCTAATTTTTTAACAATTCCTTAAGTATAGGATTTAAAGCACCACTTGCTTGAATATTGAATTAATGCAATGCTGCTGCTCTTATATATAATAAGTATGAAATCTATACCACAAACTAATGTTGCCTAGAAATGTTTACTGAGAAAACATTTCTCTGATAAATGTGTTTGGAATTTAAGTAGTTTCTCAACTAGAATGAGAATGCCCTGGGGGGAATGTATCTAGCATTGTAAATGACAAAGAAAATCTCAGTGCCAGGCATATTTCTCTTTGCTTAACAAATAGCATACTTAAGTGTCTATCTTTCACAGGAAGACAAAAGCTCTCTGAGTCAATTAGCTTTAAGACCTCACAGGTAAGAAAATCAAACCTAATTGAAGTGCATTATGGCAATTCCATGACCGCTTATCTTGTCAGCATTAACTAGGATCTAACTGCTTGTTCTCCTAAAGGGCAGTGCACATTCGTGAATATGCAATGAAGCATCTAACAAAAAATCAGTGTGTCCTTGGGCATCACTGTGATTTCTCAGTGACAGTGAGGACAGGAAGATGAAGATTCACTATAGTAACACTTCATAACAATAAAACACAGATGAAAAGGGTATCCTCAGCATTGATGTTAGAGATCCTTACATCTGATAGACACAACAAGTTTCTGAGCCAATACAATATTGACAAGAGGCTCTTCTGTAATAATATTTTCATGAGACATTATTATGAATTGATAGGTGCCTACAAACTGATACACTCACCTTCATTTTGTTTGGATTTCATGTCAGAAGTTCAGTAACCATGTTCCAAAATGTGAAATTTTTAAGGTCAATGGGGGGAAAAAGGAGACATTAAAAGGTGTCCCAAAATTCACGGAGGAAGTAATTTTGTTAGAAAACACAGGTTTATAATTAAAAATTGTAAGTTCTTTATTGATTCATAAAGTATAGGGTTACGTATGGAATAGCATATCAGGTAAATGGCCTCCACGGCACAAAAAACTGGTTTATCATGTCGCGATAGCCAGCACCATTAACTGTTATTGCCTGAGCAGCCGCATTTCGGTCATGGAAAATTTCAACAAAAGAGTGCGTATGTGCCAGCAAAGCCGTGGAGGCCATTTACCTGATATGCTATTTCATACATAACCCTATACTGTATACTTTATGAATCAATACAAAATTTACAATTTTTAATTATAAACATGTGTTTTCTATCAAAAGTACATCGGGTGAATTTTGGGACACCCTTTATTTGTAATACTTTAAACAATAAAATAAAATTTTAAAAAAAACTTAAAAAAGGGAAAATGAATATACAGATTATATTCATAGTCTGAAAGATTAAGTTGAAATATTCATTTTCTAATAAACTTCGGTGGTTTTGGGGGGAGGAAAACACCCCTGCCAACAAAATGCTCAAAAATAAATGCTGTAGCTGTTAAATAAGTGCTCCCAATCAAACAATACTTTTAAATAGAGGTTGACTTCCATGCAAAATACAGCAGAAATCTTAGCCTGTCAACCTGGGCAATTCTGGTCTCCAAGTCACTTTCCTTGCCTATTTCCAGATAATTGAAACAAATGTAGCTTGTACTGGATATTTAGGAGTATTAAGAGTAATACAAGCATTTATTGCATCCTTTGCATACACTAGTTCACTGACTTCCCCTTACCCCTATGCAGCAGGTTCCATTACCATGTCCACTCTGCCAATGAGGAAATAACAGATGAAGAGCAGAGAGGTCAAAGACTTGCACAAGGTCAGATAGCTGTAATCAGTGAACATAAGACCCAACTCTAGTGCCAGAGCATTAGCCATTACATTGCCCTGTGAAGGAGAGACTTTGCCTGATCCAAAAGCTGCAAATAAAGCAAAATTTTAATGGTTTCATTTAGCATTTACTAATATTTACATCAAGATTTTCTTGTTTCTAAGACATTACTTCGTTTTAGCATTTTAGCTTACTTTACTTCAGTCAAGAACCTTTAAGATGCATTGTCCAATTGCTAGGGATTGTCAAAAAGATCTCTTTGTCTTTCTACTGTGTTTAAAGACAGTTTAAAATTCTGCTTTTTCTCTTCACCAGTTGACCTTCTTGACACCTTTCTTCTCTTCTTCTTTCCAATTAGGGAAGCCAAAAATCCCAGAGGTGTCAGATTAAAAGAGGAGCTCATAGTACTGTTAGATGTTGTTCTAAGTGTCAATACAATGGCACAAGAGACCAGGCAGTAGAGCGAGTGAAAGAAACATTTCAGTAATGCATAAAGCATCACCACGGGCACCCACATTACCCTCCAAAGGCAGGCATTACAGGTACATCAATGTAAGTTTTCTGGAAAGCTTTCATGAAACATTAACACTGACTTACTACTCCAGATGGACTCCTTATGAAAGTGAGTGATTCTCTAAGGTGCTGTAAAAAAAGGGAGAAGGAAAAATCTATAGGCCAAGTCCATTTAGTCCCCCAAAGAATAGGTTTATTTTGCTGCTGCGTGATCACCTCTAATAATATTGCAGCACTTTTAGAAAGGTTGGATATGATTTCCCTAACCCACATCTCCCATCTGAGAAAGTGCAATAACAATTAACTATTAATGACAAGAAGAAAATAAGCTTTCTTTTCCCTTGGCAATCTGTCACAATGAACTCAGATAGTAACTTGAGAATCAATTCTGTGTGTTTTCTCTCAGAAGGATATTTATTATCTTAGGGGGAAGAGAAGCATGCCCTTCACAAAAGTGCTCTTCTTATAGATAAAACTAAATGGGTTTTGTATTATTATTGCTGATGTGCTTCCAATTTCATAAATCATGGACAGATTTAAAATTTATCTGAATAGCCCTAACTGGTTTGTCTTAGTGGACTGAAGGGTCAGAGGTTAGATTCCGGTCAAGGCCATGTAACTTGGTTGCAGGCACATCCCCAGTAGGGGGTGTGCAGGAGGCAGCTGAATCAATGTTTCTCTTATAGATGTTTCTAGCTCTCTATCCCTCTCCTTCTCCCATCCTCTCTGTAAAAAATCAATTATATATATATATATATATATATATATATATATATATATATTTAAAAGAAATTTAACTGAATAGTCAGCAATAAGAAAATTACACCCTCTCCCTTTCTGGTTCTTTAAAATCAACCTCTAGTTTAATTACTTGATTGTTTAGACCAGTGGTCGGCAAACTCATTAGTCAACAGAGCCAAATGTCAATAGTACAACGATTGAAATGTCGTTTGAGAGCCAAATTTTTTAAAATTAAACTATATAGGTAGGTACATTGTTATTAACTTAATTAGGGTACTCCTAAGGCTTAGGAAGAGCCACACTCAAGGGGCCAAAGAGCCACATGTGGCTCACGAGCCGCAGTTTGCCGACCCCGGGTTAGACCATCTTTTTATCTGAAAAATCAATGTTTGGGTAGCAAATTAATTTTAAGTTGTAGCATCTGGGAGAGAGAATTTTGGTACATTTTTTTGAGATCATTTGTTGCACTTTGGATTGTCTCAGAATCATGATTGAGAACCAGTGCTTTTGCCAACACTTCTTTTGCTATGATATGTGATGCCCTAGCTGTTTAATATATGCAGCAGGAACTGACCTCTTCATCTTTTTGCCTAAGCACACAATTCCATCATCCTGCTCATGGCATTGGCTAATGGGCTGCCGTCTTCTTGACCTATTTTCCTTCCACAATGTACAAAACCCCCTTAGGATGAAATGAAAACTAAACCCTCTTGACAAAGCCTTCTAGGGGACAAAGGATAATTTTGCTATTGACCCATCACAAGTCCTTTGGGAAATCTTCTGAAAACTCTGCTTGTCTCAAGGCAGACATTTTACTTTCTTGTCAAAACAGAACTTAAACCTACTAGAAATCTCTGTCAAAATCCAGCTCCTGTCTCCTTTGAACTTATCAAACTTTTAAATCCCATGGATATTTTGTTTCTTCAACTTTGAAAAGTAAAAAAATTACACTTCCAAGCATCATGGAGTAAATGGGATTGATTCACCCTCCTACCTGAAACAAATAAAAAACCAGACAAAATCTATGCAACAATGGTTTGCGGACATTGGACAACAGGTAGCATAGGGCAGTGATCCCTGAGAGAAGGAATCCATTAAGGCACTGGTACTCAACCTTCCTAATGCCGCGACCCTTTAATACAGTTCCTCATGTTGTGGTGACCCCCAACCATAAAATTATTTTCGTTGCTATTTCATAACTGTCATTTTGCTACTGTTATGAATCGTAATGTATATATCTGATACTCAGGATGTATTTTCATTGTTACAAATTGAACATAATGAAAGCATAGTGATTAATCACAAAAACAATATGTAATTATATATGTGTTTTCTGATGGTCTTAGGCGACCCCTGTGAAAGGGTCGTTCGACCCGCAAAGGGGTCGCGACCCACAGGTTGAGAACCGCTGCAGTAAGGGGGCGGCTCACCAGTATCTCAGCTTGTTGACTGGGGAGAGGAGAACCTGAATGGAGCCCAGAGAAATCTCTGGGTTTAGAATTCAAAAAGGCCAAGGAGATTAGACTTTGGGAGGAGGGGGAGGCACAAACATTTGATCCATAACATTACTCTCCCCTTTCCACATGCTGGCCAGACCTTACTCCTGAAGCCAGTGCTTTCCTATCAAGAATGTCTCCAGCAAGTGGCAATTAGGCATAAAACATGCCCACATGGATAGCCTATCTCCCCGCCCCTCCCCCTGTCACGTGGTGAGTAGGGTAAGGAGGTTTTTTCCTTGTTTTGTAAGTACTTCCATTGTTTTGACTTGATAAGTTGCTGACTCATAGACTAAGATTCTACAGCTTGAAGCTCAGCAGTTGCCAACAGTGAGGTCTCTAACCTGTATGTGGCAACCCATGCTAGGTCTGAACAGTGGGGTGACAGGCTCTGGGAGTGGAGGAAGAAGTCTCAGTTTTGTCTTTGTGACTCACAGTGCTCCAGTGGTGCCCTCAAGACATAAAAACCACAGTGGGTCAGATTTGGCCTGCAGGCTATAGTTTGATGGCCTCTGACTTAGATTAAACACTACTCTGATGCCACCTAATAAAGTCTTGAAGGAATCGACAAAGTCTTGAACACAAGTCTCTAGAGAACCAAACTGTTTGTAAGTTAACTACTTGGGAATTTAACAAAGAAACTTAAAGCTTAAAATATGTAAGGAATACAAAAATACCCAGCACCCACACAGTTAAAGTTCCCAAAGTCCAGAACAAATAAAAAACCAGACAAAATATATGAATATTTTTTTTTGTTATCAATAAAAAATATCTCCAGGCATACAAAGAGGCAGTATGTGTAATCCGTATTGGAGAGAAAAATTAAAAAAGAAACAGATACAGAAATGACAGATATAGACTTAATACACAAAGAAATTAAAGGAGTTATTACAATGATATGCTCAAGAAGATAAAGTATGAGCATTCTAAGAAGACATACTGAAGATATGAAAAAAGACCCAAGTTTCACTACTAGAGATAAAAATTATATTATCTAGGATAGAAAATACAGTGGATGGGATTGACAGCAGATTAGATGAGACAGAAGAGTAGATTAGAGCGTTTAAAGACATAGCAATAGAAATTATCCCAAATAAAACACATGGAGAAAAAAGATAGGAAAACAATGAACAGAGCCTCAGTTGGTTGTGGGACAATGTCAAATGGCCTACTATATATATATACTAGAGTCCCAGTGCATGAAATTCATGTTCTGGGGGTTAGGGGGCGGAGGGGAGAGAGGTCCCTCAGCCCTCCTGGCCTGCGCCCTCTCCCAGTCTGGGAGCCCTAGGGGATGTCTGACTGATGGCTTAGGCCCACTCCCTAAGCCATCAGTTGGACAGTTTTAGTGCTGCTATGAGAGGCTCCTGCCACCGCCGCTACACTCACCAGCCATGAGCCTGGCTTCTGGCTGGGTGGCACTCCCCCTGTGGGCTCGGGCTGAAACTGGCTCTCCAACATCCCCCGAGGAGTCCCAGATTGCGAGATGGTGCAGGCCAGTCCGAGGGACACCACCAGTGCACAATCGAGGCCAGGGAGGGATGTGTGAGGTTGGCCAGCCGGGGAGGGACCACAGGAGGTCTCCAGGGTGTGTCCAGCCCCTCTTGCTCAGTCCTGATTGTCAGGACCCCAGCAGCAAGCTAACCTATTGGTCAGAGCATCTTCCCCCTGGTGGTCAGTGCACGTCATAATGACTGGTTGACTGTCTGCCCCCTGGTGGTCAGTGTATGTCATAGCAAGCAGTTGAGTGGCCTTAACATCATTAGCATATTAGGCTTTGATTGTTTGAACAGCCAACCAGACAACCTGACACTTAGCATATTAGGCTTTTATTATATAGGATGTAATTGGATTCTCTGAAGTGTGTGTGTCTGGGGGGGGGGGGCGTTCAGGGGGGGGAGAAGTTGAGCAATGAGAAAAAAATATTTAAAGAAATAATATATGTTGCCAGTTTAATGAAAATCATAACAACATATGCAGGAAGGTCAATATACCTAATGTAGGAAAAATGGGAACAAAACCATAATACAGCACCCCATAGACAAAACTGTTTAAAAATGTCAGAAGTCAGACTGTAATAATTGAGTTTCTATTAACATAGAGTTTCAGGGAAGTGCAAATATATGAAACTATATATAATGGAGTGAAGATTTAGCACCATGAAAACTGAGACTTCCAAGAGCATACAGAACTTTTGGTAGTTTATATGTACTAAGCAATTCAGGTTGCTAGTCATAACCAAAATTACTTGTACTGAATCTGGGGAAAAGGTATAAATTCTCATTCATTCATTAATCCACTAACATTCATTCAACAAACAGTTGAGCTCCGGTTTCTGAAAAAGCACATTACAACACATAAGAATGAACAACACTGCCCTGACTGGTTTGGCTCAGTGGATAGAGTGTCAGCCTGTGGACTGAAGGGTTCCAGGTTCGATTCTAGTCAAGGGCATGTACCTTGGTTGCGGGCACATCCCCAGTAGGAGGTGTGCAGGAGGCAGCTGATCGATGTTTCTCTCTAATTGATGTTTCTGACTCTCTATCCTTCTTCCTTCCTCTCTGCAAAAAATCAATAAAATATATTTAAAAAAAAAAAAAGAATGAACAACATGAGCCCTGCCCTCCAAGATCTAATACCTTAGTTACCTTATGATTGCTAGGGCTTAAACAATTTTGCAAATGCTTGACAGACACATATACACATATGTAGGTTTTAGCTGTGTCTTTCTTACTTCCTTATCACATGAAATTACAGCTAATTTAGAAAAATGCTCTTTCCAGAGTTTTCTTTATCTTCTCAATGTGTGAAATCATTTTCTAGGAGCAGGTGGTGGGTGGTAATGCTTGTGGTAAAAACAGTTTTCTGTTCAGTCACCTCTTTGATTCATCATTCCTTATCACTATCACAAATGTTCCCTGAAGCTTCTTATCTAAAATTTTATGACAAGTAAAAATGTAACAGTCATGCAATGGTGCACAAATATTTACAAACAAATATGGAATGAAGGAGCACTCCCCAAGGGAAATGACCTTTGTGTAGGTGTATATGAAAATGAGTGAGCATGTCTCAAATAAAAAGACCTTTAAACAAGTCTCTGTATAGTATAAGAGTAGTCATCACCATAAATCAATAACCTGAAACAGATAACAAAGCAGAAAGTAGCTCATACTTGAAGTACTGAAAATCATGGGACAAGAACCTCAAGGGGGTATATAAGATGATCCAATGCAGTCAAGACAGAAATTGTGAGAATTTTTATTTATATTTATTTTTACATCATTCTTTGGGATATTTTTTGGCATTTTTTGGGGGGAGGGATAAGTTTCATAATGAATATAAAATATGAGTACACTAGTAGATATTTGTTATATAAGTAAGATAGCATATACACATGAGGGAATATAACAATTTTTTAAACTTTGGGTGTATGACCAGAAAACATTTGAAGAGCACAGACATAGTTAAGTTGTTTTAGAATGTCATTATAAACAGAACCCCTTTTTCATAGAAACTTATGTAAGACACCAAAATTAAAAGGTAAGTGTAATATTTATTTTTAAAAATTTAAACAAAAACTATTTTTGACATAAACACTGTTTTTCAATTTCCAAGTTATAATGTCTGAGTTTTACAAAATCAATAAAGAAATGTATGATGCATACATGATTATGAATAGGTGCAGTGTTATCATTATAATTAGTTAGTTACTATTAATAATAGGAAGAGAGCAAAGATGAGGACAAGCATTATAATCATGGTCATCTGGGCAGCTTCACCAGAAAGCTACAGCTTTATGCTCCCCAGGGAACCAACCACGGGCCCATTCCTTACAGATCACTGGGGGAAGGGCTAGAACAAAAGGGGAAATAGGTACATGGCAGTAGAAGTTGGAGTGATGCAGGGGAGGTGCTTGCCTGCCAGTCTAGCCTGGGTTACAATGGACTGACTAGGGGTTGGACCCCCTCAGAAGTGTGCAAAAGCTTTGGTTAAAATGGCCAAAGGAGCTTTCTCTCTCGCTGGCTCTTGTTCACTCTTGCTCACCCTTGTTCTGTGACCCACACTCGCCTGTGCGCTAGCCCTTTCTCTCTCCATAGCAATGTGGCCTTAAGTAGCCTCATGGCCCAAGGCTGTGCGAACCCCACACACAATGGACTGCGGCTGGGAACAAGCTAAGCTAGCCAGAGGCTGGATTGGACTGGACTTTAATATGAGGCAGAAACAGTGAGCAGTGGCTTTGATTCTGGCCCTGCTGAAGACAAGATTGGACTTCTTCCATGGTGGGACGGACAGAGGTGGGACCTGGGAGTGGCACACCCTTAATTTTACATCATCAGTAAAGCTTTCCATGAAACCCCATCCTCCTGTGGGGGCCTCAGGAAATTCCTTTTCTCATGGCACCCCAAGGACTCCACTTCCACCGATAACAGAAGTATTTCATTAGTTTCAGCTCCTGGATTTATTTCTATGGATATTGCAATGCTCATAGATAAGTCACTATGAATGATCACAGTTGATTAACATCTTATCTTATCCAGAACAGTGCTAAAGTACTTCCTCATTACTACTAGTACTGCTAAGTGGATGTGATACTTTTAATTCAATAGAGGGAGCAGGAGAAACCTTAAGTTCCACATGAAAATGAATCCAGCAGGCTGCACATATTATGAGCATGTGGGGTGCAATGTGTCAAAATTTAGCATATGTACTTATTTTCAAAAAATAATTTAATATGCTTAAAGTATCTGAAAAACAATGTAACAATAAAATATTCGTAGACCTTCTGTTCTAGTGTTCCAAGTAAAACAAAATAATCATTAGCCTGCACGTTTCCTTCCTTCCTTTCTTTCTTCCTTTCTTTCTTTCTTTCTTTCTTTCTTTCTTTCTTTCTTTCTTTCTTTCTTTCTTTCTTTCTTTCATTTTTCCTTTTGCTGTAAAGGACATTATAGGGCTGTTTGTCCATGAATTCGTCTATATGCTAGGTAATAGTAGCAATGGTATTTTTATGATATTAATAATCATTCTATGAGTGAGAAAGGGAATATTCCTTAAGGACCATACACTGAACTATTTAGGGGTAAAGAGTCAACATGTCTGCAATTTATTCTCAATGATTCAAAAATTTTAATATATTTTGTTGGCTTCTAAAGCTTAACCATGATGAATTACCTTCTCAAGAAATAGCCATCAGCATGACACTATTCTATTGTATAGGTACACAGTGAGGCTCAATAGGCTGAAGAAAGATTGAGAGTGCCTCCAAAGGAAATGCCAGTTCAGAATGATTGGTTCAAAGCGGGCTGTTGTTCATACAGTATCACATTCACTAAGAAAGGAGATGTGCGTACCTCTAGAGATATATTTGTCAACAAGAGTTATATTTGACATACACACACCTTAACGTGCCACTCAATATATTTGCTCTAAATCATTTATAGCTGTCTGTCTGGAATTATCTTTTCTTGTTAGTTTAATGTCTTTAATTACCTTTCTTCACCCATGAGAATGTGAATTTGTGAGATAGGACACACAAAACTACCTCGATAGCTATTTATCTATCATCTATCTAGAAAGGGATAAGGAGAGGGAAAGAGAATGCAAGAGAGAGGAAAGGAGGGAGGGAGAGAGAGAAGAGAGAGAGGATGACAAAGCCAATGTTAAGTATTAATAACAGGGGAAACTAGGTGAAGGGTATATGATAGTACTATTCTTGTCCTTCTTAGGTAGCCTGACATTATTTGTAAATAAAGTTACAAATAAAGATTGAAATCAATAATCTGGAAGGGAGCTATATAGAATAAGGCTGATATGATTTAAGATTTTGGAGTTTCTCTACTTATACAATGATTTGAGTTATAGTTGGTTCATAGCTCTCATGTTGCCTTGGAGGCTTATTTCATTCTACCTTATAAATAGTCTATTGATAATCTATATCAAATTGCCTGAAAAGTAACAAATATTAAATAAATGTTAAGGTATTTATATTAAATATATTTTCAGAAAAGAAAATAATAATAATGAAAATACCCTACTGATCTCTTTACTAAAATAAATCATGGCAAACTAAAGAACAATTTTAGATAATTTGTCCTTTTTTTACTTTTGAATGAGAGAGACGTTAGGGGCCTTATTGAAGCTTATAATTCAACAAACAAATTGAATAAGATAGCTGTGTAGTGAATACACAAGTGAGGAAGCATGAACCCTGACTTTAAGGAGCTCACAGTCTTCTACAGAAAAGGAAGAATAAATAGAAAAAACTAGGCATTGGCCAATATGTTTTAAAAAATATTTATGGTCAGGGTCATAAGTAGAGTCATAATCACAACTAGGTTTTGCCAATGAGCTATGATTTAAGGGGCTGCTGATAATCTCCAATTGCTCAAAAAAGATTTCACTTCAGTTCATTCCACATTGCCTGATATAACTACTCTAGAATGCACATGACTTGAAAGAGGTAGATCTCTAAGTCACTTTCTGGTGGAATCCTTCAGGTCTTTTCTCTTTATGATAGTCTAGAAGGGAGTTGAGTATGAAAGTGAAGGTCAATTAAGGGCATGGAATGAAAGAACTGGAGGCAGCCCTGGAATGAGAGGAATACAGAGAATCAGAAAGGGGAGAATAGCTGAGTATACATTGCCTTTACATATGTTGCTTTTGGTAAAACTTGTTTATACAGTGGCTTTAGAATTAAATACTCCAATAATATAAATGTGTACACTTTCTCCGTTGTGGAACTATTCGAAGATAGTCTCTGCATCCAGTCTAAACTACGCGCAAGAAGAGACCATCTGATTTTGTGAAATGTGAACCAAGTGCATCAATTTTTTTTTGAAATTTTAAGCTAAAAATGAAAAAGAATCAAAAGGTGTATTTATAGTTGGATTAAAGAATATTAACAACAGCTTGAAATAGCATCAGAAAAACAAAACAGCTTCTATGCAAGCAACCTGGCTGCACGCAGGACATAGGGAGGGGTGAGTACATTTATACAAAATCAACAACAATGCTTGACAGCTGCAATTTAAGCCATAATGAGTGCCCTGCTCCGAAACCACCATTAGACACCACTCTGTTCTGTCGGTTTGGTACACAGTGGTGCTCAATAGGCCAAGAAAATGACTGTAGACAAAGACTCTTTCATTGGCCAAACTGTAGACAGGTTCCTCTGAGCACTGTTTACTACTAGACTTCGGCCTCGTTCGGTCCTCAGCCTGCCAAGTCCAGTTTGAGCAAGAATCTTAAATCAGTTTAGAGAGAATCCTCACCCTTGATATGTGATCTCCCTTGATATGTGACCAATGATCTCATCTCCTGTGTTTGACATATTAGTCCTTGGCCTGCCTTCAGCAAGAATCCTGTTAAATAGGTTTAGCAAGAATCCCCTCCCTTTGATGTCTCCTCTTATTAATTTCCATCCACTGACCCCTCATCCTGCTTGTTGGCTATAAATCCCCAGCTGTCTTGGCTATATTTGGAGTTGAGTCTGGTCTTTCTCCTCTATTGCAACAGTCTTGCCTTATATCGAAATACAGTCCTGAATAAAGTCTTCCTCATCACGTTAACAAGTGTCAAAAAAGTTTTTACTTTAACAAGTCCAAAGTAAACACCAGATCAAAAAGGACTGATTAAGAAAAATACCAGGTCACTGTCCAAACAGGCCTGTTCCCTCCAAAAAGATAGCCCATCCTTCAAGAGATATTTCAGTATTTATCAACAGTGTTCATTTAAATGCAAAATATATTGAAAGTGATTATTTCTTTTAATGCATTGGTCCTGACACAATAAGCAAGTTTGGCATAGTTCAGGATTGGCATTGAGGCTAGTGCAGTGAGACCTTACTTGGTAAGGGGGGGGGGGGGACTATATTAATGTAAGTAAGGAAAATATTTGTCCACATGGCTTATTTCTCTGGTTACTGTATAAAATTTCAAATACTGATAGAAAAATCAATCTTAACATTCCAGGAAGCTCTCCATTATTCACTAAGCAGTCAGTGAGCACCACTGTATACCAGGCTCGGTTTGCTGAGGCACTGCAGGACATGCAAAGGAAAGGCCGCCTGGAAGAGGCAATACTTTACCTGAACCTGGAGAACAAGAAACAGACAGTGGCATGAAACTTGAACAGATTTGAATCACCCACTGGAATCCGTACAAGTGAGTGGTAAAGACAGCAAAGGTTTCCCTAGGAAATGTACAGAGTTTGCAAAACTGACAAACAAGAGAGTTATGCTTTTCTGCATCAGAGAAATAAACAATCTATGCTGCTGGGAGGAAGACAAGTGGAAATTAATGCCATAAACGAGGTTACTTTTCTCTCAAATTAGAAACAAATGAATTGAATGTTCATGAAAAACATTTGTCATGCACTGTGGAGGCTGAGCCAACTCTTCGTTTATTCATAATTTCGTGTGCCTGGTAGCAGACGTGTGGTGGCACAGTACGCAGCAGAGGATAAAGCAAGCGATGCCAGGATTCTGCATGCAGTTAGATGGTGAGTTGTGGAGCCCCTTCCCTCCCAGTGCACGTGTGTATAAATAGCTCCTCCTACCTTCCAGACACCATCTGAATGAACGCAGAGGACGGGAATTAAATGACTCCCTCCACGGATACCAAGGCAGAATTGCCAATAAGTAATCTCAACAAAATCATTTTAAAATGCTCTTTGGCATTTAGAAAACTGCCACTGCAGAAAAAGGCATTGACTTCATTGTGACCACAATTGATTGAAATGTCCTTTCATCTCTTAATTCATTGGTTGATTAGAGCATAATGCCAATAAAATTAAGGACATGGGGCTTGATCTTTCTTTAGATCAATTTTGTGGGTGTGTGTTTTATCCTTGGGCATAATACCTTTCCCCTAAAGCCCAATTTTTAAAAAAATCAAGTAAAAATATTTTGGGTTCACCTCCTTTTTCCCCAATTTTCTCTCCATTTGACTTATCTCCTGCAATGCAAAGAACACACACACACACACACACACACACATACTTGGCTTATTTAAAAACAAAAAACAAAAAAAACAAAGTATTTGGAATGTAGGGTTATCCAGAGGTTTAAGACTGTCTGTTAACCTAGAAAGAGAATGACACAGCAGAGGTATTGCTGCAATTGCATACATGCAGTTATAACAATGAAAGAAATGGATGGTGAGCTGCTGTAGCACATTCTAAAACTGACCCGCAAACAGGGCAGAAAACTCAACTCCCTGAAAACCTGGATACTGCTGTTAATACTCTTTCAAGTTGTAGTATCCGGCCTCACTGACCATTGTTTCTCTTAGAAACTGGAGAAAGTGATTAGCAGAAAAACTGTCCTGGACCTATCTCTGACCCAGTGGCAGCATTATCAGCTCCCTTCCCCGTATTCCCACAGAGCCCTGTATTTATCTTATGTTAGTATTACTATTTTACACCTCCCACTTATTGTACTTCCCACCTAACTCTCTTTGCTAACCTTGAAGCTTCATCTCCTTCCTTATAGGTCCCACAATGGGACGCAGCAGGAGCAAAGACTGCACTCCCTGGGAGAGAACAGTGCCTGACCCCAGCTATGGGAGGAGGTGGCTGCCTGAGCAGGGGCCAGATCCTTGCCTGGGAGAGGTGAGACCACACAGAGGTCTCAGAGGCCAGAAGGCAAGGCCAGAAGCTCAGAGAGGACCAAGGAGGGCAGGACTAGTCAGAAAGGGGATGCCCTTGCGGTCTTTTAGGACGTGGTTGTGGTATTCAGCGAATGGGCTGTAGTTCAATTGTCTAAGTGGCCAAGTTGGTGGAGGGCTGGGCTCTGTCTGGAGACCAAATCCCATTTGACCCAGCGATCCCACTTCTAGGAACATATCCTAAGAGACCTGAAACACCAATCAGAAAAAAATATATGCAGCCCTATGTTCATAGCAGCACAATTTATAACAGCTAAGATCTGGAAACAGCTCAAGTGCCCATCAGCAGATGAGTGGATAAAAAACCTGTGGTCCATCTACACAATGGAATACTATGGTGCTATGAAAAGAAGGAACTATTACCCTTTGCAACAGCATGGATGGACCTGGAGAGCATTATGCTAAGCAAAATAAGCCAGTCTGAGAAAGAGAATTATCACATTATCTCGCTCATATGTGGAAACTAATGAACAAAATAATCTGATGAACAAAATAGATCCAGAGACATTGAACCATGGAACAGACTGATGAATTTCAGAGGGAAGGTGGGGGTTGGGGTTGGGAGGGGAGAGATTAACCGGAGAACTTATATGCATATATGCATAGCCCATGGACACAGACAATGGTGTGGTGAAGGCTGTGGAGGGGAGGTGTGGGGAGGAGGGGGTCAATGGGAAAAAAACACAAGCAAACAAAAGAAAGTAAAAAGGAATAAAAAGTGAAAACATAAAAAAGCTATATGCTCATTTGGGCACAATCAGAAGCCTATAATTGATGTAGCATATTGAAAAAAATCATTGCCCATTTCTTTCATTTTTTTTTTGAGCTTGAATTCTCCCTTGACAGTTTTACATTAAATGTCTTATCTTTGAGTCTGTATTTACCTTGCTGAAAGAGATCATTATGCTAAGAAAATATTCTATTCTGTTGATATTATTTAAGTAACTATTAATACAATTTTATAAATAGATATAATTAAGTCAACACTGGCAACTTTCTTTGAAATTTTCTCTTTTCCTTCCCGAGCTTATTGTAATCTCTGACTGTAACTTGTAAACATCTGTCTAGAATTGATGAAACGTCCCCCATTTGGGTCCCAGTCAGCTCAGAAACTATCATGTTTAAGAGCTGAGCATCACTGCAGTAAGGTAAAAATGAACAAACTAAAGTGTTCTAGTGGGAGAAGATCACAGGCTGATAATCCCTCTAAGGAGTCCCTTTATACAAAGCTGAGACTTTAGGAGGGAAGTGTTAAAGGAAATGATTACTTGAATAACATACATGTGATTAAAACACTCAATGTACGGAAAGTAAGGATTTTTCTTAGAAGATGAGTTTGAAATAGAATGTGCCAGAGGCTCCTCCAGTGTCCTCAAGCCTGCCTGCTCCCTCTCTGCCTCCATAAAGGGTAGAATTTGCCCCAGCATATTACCCCACCCTTTGCACCTCTGCAGACATCCTTTCATCCAGAGAAGCCTTTTGTGTCACCTAGAAATGGATATTTAAAAGGTAAAAACACTTTGCAGCCTTACTGCAGGTCCAACCTTATTGCATCCTTATCAAGTACCAGTGGAAGGACGAATCATCTTCTTTAATCTTTACAGCGAGGCTCCTACCAGCTGGCTTTTCCTCAGTCTCACAAAGCAACCACACACCTGGAAACCCAGACTTCAGCCCTCCTCTGTCCCATGTTATCTGCCCCCAAAGCTGAGTGAGGACCGAACATAACTATTTTTTAAAACGTTTTTATGAATCCCTTTGATTAAACATTTGGCCATATTTTCCTCTGTTACCACAAGCTCTTCTGTTAATCCAGTGAACAAACATTTATTAAACACTTATTTTGTGACCACACACAGTGCTAGATTCAGGGAACACTATAGTCATGCTCTTCCCTTCATGGGAAAGGCAGACAGTAAAGAAGGCTCAGCCCCACTGTGGTCAGTGCTATGAAGATGACAAGTGTGATGGCCTGAGTGAGGCAGGTAGGAATGGATGGATCAGGGATATCTGAACTGAGAAGTGAAGCATGAGAATAAGTCAGATTTTCCTCGTGCACGCATCTTATCACGCTTTATTTTTAATAAAATTTCAATCTAATATCCCACACAAACAAAAGTGTGTGTCCTTTGTTTGTTCCCAAAGTATAAGGGTCATGAGACCAAAAAGTGAGAAAACCACTATGGTTTATCCCCAGCCGTGATTGGTCCATTTCTTGTACTGACTTCATAAGGCACCATTGTGATGTAATTGCTAACCACTCCCCATCCGTGATTGGTCCATTTGTTGCTCTGACCTCATAAGGCGCCACTGTGACGGAATTGCAAACCACTCCTATATAAGGCCCTGTCTGGGCCGAGGATTTCGTCCGTTATAGCCCAGGAAGCTGCTTGCGGTGACCTGTTGGACTTGGACGCCTTAGAGCTGCCATGTCGTCTGACTGGGCAACTTCCTCTTCTGAGGTTTCAACCCCTCCCGTCAACCAGTTGCGCTTCCTTGGTGACTATGTGCTCCAACGAACAATCAGCAAGGGAGCCGGGGCCATGGTGAGCTTGGCCCGGCATGTGCCAACTACCACGGAGGTGGTTATAAAAGGGATTAGTCGGAAGGGCTGTCCTGAGTTCCCTCAAGAAGCCCATTGCCTCCAAACCTTAAATCATCCTAACATCACTTCATTATTTGAAGTAATTGCCACCCAGGACAAGGTTTACTTGGTGATGGAGCACGTGAGGGGAGGGGACCTAGGAGAGTACCTGGAGACCTATGGCCGCATGACGGAGCAAGAAGCGCGCGCTGCGTTCCGGCAGCTGGTGTCTGCGCTCCAGTATTGCCACCACAGGGGCATCGCCCACCGGGACCTGAAGCCCGCCAACATCTTATTAGAGACTAATGGCCTCATGAAACTGGCCGACTTCGGTTTTGCCAAAGAAACGAAGGGCCAAAATCTGAGCACCTTCTGCGGCACCATCTACTACATGGCCCCCGAGATCTTCAAACATCAAGACTACGACGGCTGCAAAGCGGACATCTGGAGCTTGGGGGTGACGTTGTACAAAACGGTGACGGGAAAGTTGCCATTCAAGGGAGCCAACATTGTGAGGCAGAGGGAGAAGATCCTGGCGGGGAAGTTCGAAGTGCCGCACTTCCTGAGCAGGAAAGGTCAAAGTTTTTTAAAACGACTAATTACTGTGGACCCCAACCAGAGGCCGACCATGGAAGAGGTCATGGAGGACCCCTGGCTCAACATGGGCCAGGAGGAGGAGCCGCTGCGGCCCTACATCGAGCCACCCCAGGAGGACTTGGACCCCCGCGTCACAGAAATGATGCTGGACCTGGGCTTCAACCAGGAAGAGATCGAGCATTCAGTGAAGCAGAGGACATTTAATAAAGTGATGGGGACATACAGGATCCTGAGGGAGACCCAGACCAAGATGCCCGGCCGCACCATCCGGGTAAGGCCCTACCCCTCCCTTGAGGCCAGGAGGATTTTCTCCAGCCAGGAGGTGGGTGAGTCATTTGAAGGAAAAACAGAACAACCTTCCAATCCCATAGACAGCCCGGGGTCTAAGGTGACCACTCCCCCACCCAACCTGGTGGAAACCATATCCACCACTCCCCCAGCCGACCCCATTGAGTTCATGACAGCTACCCCCAGCCCAGTGCTGCAGCGCGGCTCTGAGGGCTCCCCCGCCATGCGCAACAGCCGCAGCAGCAGCATTATCAGCAGCCGGGGAGCCCCAGGGGGAGCTGCCCATGAACTGGGCCTCCACACTGGGCAGGCTGAGGAGGAGAGCAATGACCTAGACTACCTGGGGTCGAACGTGACCACTCCCCCAGGCAGCCTGGTGGAAACCATACCCACCACTCCCCCAGCCGGCCCCCCTGAGTTCAGGACAGCTACCCCCAGCCCAGTCCTGAAGCGCGGCCGTGGGGGCTCCCCGACCATGCGCAACAAAAGCCACAGAAACACCATCAGCAGGGGTAGAGCCAGAGGGGGAGCCGCCCATGAACGCGGCCTCCACACTGGGCAGGCTGAGGAGGAGAGCAAAGAAATAGACTGCCCGGGGTCGAACGCAACCACTCCCACAAGCAGCCTGGTGGAATCCATATCCACCACTCCCCCAGCCGACCGCCCTGAGTTCAGGACAGCTACCCCCAGCCCAGTGCTAAATCTTGGCTCTGTGGGATCCACCACCATGGGCAACAAAAGCCACAGGAGCACAATCAGCAGGGGTAGAGACCAAGGGGAAATTTCCCATGAACGCGGCCTCCACACTGGGCAGGCTGAGGAGGATTCCGAAGACACAGACTGCCCGGGGTCGAACGCGACCACTCCCCCATCCAGCATGGAAGCTATAACCACCACTCCCCCAATCAAATGCACTGCGTTCAGGACAGATACCCGCAGCCCAGTCTTGAGCACCATCATCACGGGTGGAGCCAAAGGGGGAGCCGCCCATGAAAGCGGTCTCCACAATGGGCAGGGTGATGGGGGCAGCCCAGTCTCTCCCTCTGGACACAGCCAGGGCCGGCCTGGGTGGGTTAGGAGGGCCTGGAGATTCATTTCAAAATGGACTTGCTGTGGGTCACCCAAGAAGAAGAAAGGTTTTAGAAGGACGAAAGTCCAACCCATGTAAAATTAAAAATTTTTGACGGTGAAGGTGAGACAACAGTTACCTCAAAGGTGCAGGTGCGGAGCTCCAGGAAGGCCATGCACGTGATCTGGGAGCTGAGCCACAGGATGGATGTAACCAGCTCGGGGCCAGTGGCACCAGAAATAAAGGCAGCCTGTGCCAGGTGAGAGCACGTGGTGCAGCCAAGGATGGAGGCGTGCGAAGGGCTGAAAGGATGCATCCAAGAGGACCATGACCTTGGCTCACTATCAGCACCAACACCGGGCACAAGGTTCATTGAAGAACACTGCCCAGCAGGCCGAGACACGGAACTTCTCTGCTGCAGTCTGGCTGGCTGTGCTCCAGGCCTCCCCCAACAAAGTCTGAGTGGCCAAGAGCCAGCGATACCCCAACAAAGTCCAGGAGGCAGCGACCCAGCAGTCCCCCGACGTTGTTCAAGAGAAGGCAATCCAGAGGTCCCCCGAAGCTGTTCAAGAGAAGGCGATCCAGAGGTCCCCCGACGTTGTTCAAGAGAAGGCGATCCAGAGGTCCCCCGACGTTGTTCAAGAGAAGGCGATCCAGAGGTCCCCCGACGTTGTTCAAGAGAAGGCGATCCAGAGGTCCCCCGAAGCTGTTCAAGAGAAGGCGATCCAGATGTCCCCCAATGCTGTCCAGAGAAGACAACCTAGCGGACCCCCAACACTGTCTAAGAGAAGGCGATCCAGAATTCCCCTGTTCTGTTCAAGAGAAGGCGACCCAATGTTCCCCAAAAGCTGTTCAAGAGAAGGCGATCCAGCGTTCCCTGACGCTGTTCAAGAGAGGGCGACCCAGTGTTCCCCAGATGCTGACCAATAGAAGGTGACCCCGCGGTCCCCTCACGGTCTCCAAGAGAAGGCGATCCAGAGGTCCCCTGATGCTGTCCAGGACATGACAACCCAGCGGTCCCCCGACGCTGTCCAAAGTAGAAGACCCAGTGGCCCCCGACACAGTTCAAGAGAAGGCAATCCAGAGGTCCCCTGACGCTGTTCAAGAGAAGGCGATCCAGAGGTCCCCAGACGCTGTTCAAGAGAAGGCGATCCAGAGGTCCCCAGACGCTGTTCATGAGAAGGCGATCCAGAGGTCCCCCGAAGCTGCCCAATAGAAGGGGACCCAGAGGTCCCCTGATGCTGCTCAGGAGAAGGCGATCCAGAGGTCCCCTGAAGCTGTTCAAGAGAAGACGACCCAGAGGTCCCCCGACGCTGTTCAAGAGAAGGCGATCCAGAGGTCCCCCGAAGCTGCCCAATAGAAGGGGACCCAGAGGTCCCCTGATGCTGTTCAAGAGAAGGCTATCCAGAGGTCCCCCGAGGCTGTTCAAGAGAAGGCGATCCAGACGTCCCCCGACGCTGTTCAAGAGAAGGCGATCCAGAGGTCCCCCGACGCTGTTCAAGAGAAGGCGATCCCGAGGTCCCCTGACGCTGTTCAAGAGAAGGCGATCCAGAGGTCCCCCAACACTGCCCAATAGAAGGGGACCCAGAGGTCCCCTGACGCTGTTCAAGAGAAGGCGATCCAGAGGTCCCCCGACGCTGTTCATGAGAAGGCGATCCAGAGGTCCCCTGATGCTGTTCAAGAGAAGTCGATCCAGATGTCCCCCGATGCTGTCCAAGAGAATGCGACCCAATGTTCCCCTAAAGCTGTTCAAGAGAAGGTGACCCCGCGGTCCCCTCAGGCTCTCCAAGAGAAGGCGATCCAGTTGTCCGCTGATGCTGTCCAAGAGAAGGGGACCCAGAATTCCTCCGGCGCTGTTCAAGAGAAGGCGATTCAGAGGTCCCCCGACGCTGTCCAAGAGATGGCGACCCAGTGGTCCCCCGACGCTGTCAGGGAGGCGATGACTCAGCGTTCCCCGTCGCTGTTTGGGAGGCAGTGACCCAGCTGTCCCCTGAGGCTGTTTGAGAGGTGGAAACCCAGTGGTTCCCCAGCACAGTCTAGGAGGCAGCGACCCAGAGATCCCCCAATGCTACCCAGAGCCCTGTTCCCAGGTAATGACTGCATTTCAGCGCTTTGGAGTGCAAACCAGGCAAGTTTCAAATGAAAACCCCTCTCTGGAGCCCTATTCTAGGTCCTGCTTCTGCAGCAGAAGCTGGGGTAAGTAAAGGGTGGTGTGGGTGGTTAAAAAAAAAAAAAAAAAAAAAAAAAAAGGGTATCCAGGTGGTGTCTTGGTAAGCATCATTTCAAGAATGCCTGCTGAGCTTGGAAGACTGCTTGGCGTCCCCTGCTGGTCAAGAGGAGAAGCCGCTCTCTCTGAGAGTCCACTTCTCAGCCCCCACTGAAACTTCAGAGACTGGACTTTTTCATGGGTCCCTTTCCTCCCCTGCTCCTTGGCTCCCATGTTTGTGGGACTTCTTATTAAAGTATTTGGTTCTCCCAAACTTTCTAATAAACTTGATGATCCAGAAAAAAAAATTATCAATCTTCTTTTCAGAAACTGTTTCTCTACCTTAGTGGATGTTAAACATTTGTGGTGTGGGACTTTCTGAAGTGCTGGGTGGGCTTCTACTAGAAAAGGAGTTGGGAGAGAGGAGGGAAAGGAAGGGGAAGAAACAGGGGGGAAAGGAAAGAGGGAAAGGAAGGGGTAGGAGAGAGAAATACCAGTGTTACCCACATCCTGGGTTACTACTGAGAAGAAAGATGAAATTTGGGTTAACACCTTTCCTCAACTGTAATAGAGTGCTAATAGGGTGTGAAAGAGAAAGAGTGAGGTGCAAAGGAACAGTGATGATGGAGAAGGTGAGAGGAGTGGGAAGGGGTGAACTCTCAACCCATTGTTCACAATGGTGGTGACACTGATAAAAACGTGTTTAAGAGCCCTGCTGTGTCATCTGCTCCCAACTCCTTTGGGAAGTCCTTCAAATTCCTATTTGATAACACTGAAGAAACACCCCCTCTAAATCAGACAGACCAAAGAATCCAGGCTTTTTATTCCCCATGACAAGATGAAGAAGGCTAAGCATAATCAGACAGGGTGAACATTCATCCTAGGTTTTCTCCAAACATTTCTGACTTGAGATATTCTGTCCTATTGATCCCATAAGCACACATAAGCCTTTTCAGTTCATGTGCCCAGACTGTTGGTTAGACAATAAACTGGTGATAGGAATGCTCAGGGACATGAATGATTCCAAAACACTTTTAGTTCATTGGTCCTGTGCTCCAGATCATGTCAATCCTCTTCCTGGAACTTTCCAGGGACTTGCATTGGGTCCAGAAGAAAATCTAAAATCCTTGCCATACTCCTCAAGCCCCTATAGAATCCGATCCTTACCTCCTCTCCCCTTGATTCACCACCTTCCAGTCCCATTGGCCCGCTTTCTTTTCTGTGAGCATGCTGAGTTTATTCCTTTCTCAGAGCCTTGGCCTTTGTTCTTACCCCTGTCGAGAATGTGTTTTACATCAAGTTTTCATGGGCTTCTTCTCCTGGTTCAGATCTTGACTAAAACTCCCATTTTCTCTGGATGTCACCCCTAATAATCCTGCCTAAACTAGCACTACCCCCAACCCCAATACCTTCTTGGGCATGGCCCTTTTAAATCACCTTCATGGCATTTACTATCCTATATAATAAAAGCCTAATATGCTAAGTGGCGGGTCATCCGGTAATTTGTTCAACCAATCAAAATGTAATGTGTTAGCCAAAACCGGTTTGGCTCAGTGGATAGAGCGTCAGCCTGCGGACTGAAAGGTCCCAGGTTCGATTCCGGTCAAGGGTATCTACCTGGGTTGTGGGCACATCCCCAGTGGAAGATGTGCAGGAGGCAGCGGATCGATGTTTCTCTCTCATCGATGTTTCTAACTATCTCTCTCCCTTCCTCTCTGTAAAAAATCAATAAAATATATATTTTTTTAAAAAAGTAATATGTTAATGATATGATAAGGCCACTCAACCACTCACTATGACACGCACTGACCACCAGGGGGAGACAGTTGACCTGTCAACCAGGTCTCAATGACAAGCACTGACCATCAGGGGGCAGATGCTCGGACCAGTAGGTGAGCTTGCTGCGGGGGTCTGGCTGATTGCCACTGAGCAAGACAGGCCAGACATGCCCTGGAGCCCTCCTGCAGTCCCTCTCCAGCTGGTCAACCTCCCGTGTCCCTCTCCAGCCCCAATCATGCATCAGTGGGGTCCCTTGGCCTAGCCTGCGCCCTCTTGCAATCCAGAACCCCTCAGGGGACGTTGAAGAGCTGGCTTTGGCCAGATGCCACAGGCATAAAAGGCTAATATGCAAATAGAC
The DNA here is from genome assembly GCF_963259705.1 of Myotis daubentonii. Taxonomy (NCBI): domain Eukaryota; kingdom Metazoa; phylum Chordata; class Mammalia; order Chiroptera; family Vespertilionidae; genus Myotis; species Myotis daubentonii. Next base: position 69,620,484 of record NC_081841.1, on the reverse strand, counting down.
TGAGCAGTGGAACAACTAACTGGTCATTATAATGTTCACTGACTACCAGGGGACAGGCGCTCAACACAGGAGCTGCCCCCTGGTGGCCAGTGTGCTCCCACAGTGCGAGCGCCTCTCAGCCAAAAGCCGGACTCACAGCTAGAGAGCGCAGCAGCAGTGGCTGGAGCCTCTCCCGCCTCCACGGCAGCACTAAGGATTGCCAGCGTAGACACGTTCCCCATGGGTCCCTCTACAGGCAGTTAGCCACCCCCCAAGAGCTCCCGGACTGCAAGAGGGCGCTGGCAAGGCTGAGGGACCCCCCCTCCCACAAGAGTGCATGACTTTTGTGCACCAGACCTCTAGCGATCTATAAGCATCTTATTTACGTATTTGATTATCTTTTTTCCCCATTGGAGTATAAGCTACAGGAGGCTTAGTCTGTCTCTGACTCACTCCTACAAAAGCATCCAGCACAAATAGATTCCCAAAAAACAATAGGTATCCAAAAAATATTTACATGATAAATGACTAAATAAAGGTATGTCTCATCTCCTTTGTAGTTAAACACAGTGTACGGCACACCACAGGCCTTAGAAATGGGGAGGAGTACCAGTCACTGAACCCGGGAAGATTACTAGCAAGCTTTTTTTTTTTTTCATCAGAAAATGAAGGTTACTCTTACATATCACTAGATTAGAAATGCACTTCAGTAAAAAATAAGCCCTGATTCACTTAGGCTTCACATGGTACTGATTATTTTCCTAAAAAGGCAAGTTTTTCCTTAAGTACAAGGAAAGACCCTTCTGGACTCCCAGGAGCAGGGATCTCCAGCAGTGACATCCTTGGATGTAAGGGGGATAATATTAATACTACTAGAGACCTGGTGCATGAAATTCATGCACTGGAGGTGGGGGGGGGGGAGGGCGAGAGGGATAGGGTGTTGCTCAGCCTAACCTGCACCCTCTCCAATCTGGGACCAGAATTAGGCCTAAACTGGCAGTTGGACATCCCTCTTACAATCCGGGACTGCTGGCTTCTAACTGCACGCCTGACTGCCTGCCTGATGGCCCCCAACTGTCCTGCCCTGCCAGCCTGTTTGCTCCCAACTGCCCTCCCCTGCTGGCCTGTTCACCCCCAACTGCCCTCCCCTGCCAGCCTGATAGCCCACAACTGTCCTCCCTGCCAGCCATCTTGTGATGATGTAAGGGTGCAAGGGCCTGAGGGCCACCTAGGCTTTTATTAGTATAGATTCTTCCAGTTTTTCTGTATCTTTTGGTATCAGTAACCTAAGAGGTCATCAGTACTAATCTCCAATTAAAAGTACCCACAGAAATTACAGGGAATCTTCCAGATAAACACTCCAGCCTTCCTAAGATGTGCAAATGAGGTCTGTTAGCATAACCTCCCAGGTAGAACTTGCTCATTCCTACTGATCTTAATAGTAACCTACATCAGTGTTGGGAAAAATTCCATTATGGCTCTCTCTCTATAAAACCAGTTTTATAAAATTCAGTGTGTGTGCCTGAATTATGTTCCAACGTATATGTCTGTACTTGTATGTACACACATTCGTTTTGTTTTATATCCTGACACCAAACAAGCAATATGACAAAGAAAAAAAATCATATTCCAACCATTTATTGTCATAAAAAAGTTAAAAAATATTAAAATAATAAAATGAGGGTCTTTACAAGATAACAATGATTGAATTTACAAAAATTGTAATCATGGCCCTCCCCAAAAAGACTTGGAGAAGCTTGTATTGAAAGAACAGCTTCTTCGAGGAGTGTTTTTCCTAAAATCTAATTGATGCACTGGTCACAAGATGTGAAAACGCAATCCCATGTGGAGGTGCAGTGTCATTCCCTAGTACTATTTAAATGCTGCACATGTTTGGCCAGTGATGTGTCTAGTATATTTACAATAAACATAAATCAACACCAAAGTCATTAGTCTATTTTTATAGAACTAGCTCCATTTTCCTCTATCTAGGCGAGGACCTGAGTCCTGCAAGAAGAAGGAATGATTTTAATTAAGGCATCTTGTAACATTTCCTGCATATTCTTTGATATTAATAGGCCCCATCCTATCTAATAAAAGAGAAAAATGGTAATTGGCGTACGACGATACCCTTTTCATTGGCTAATCAGGGCTATATGCAAATTAACTGCCAACTATGATTGGCAGTTAACTGCCAACTATGATTGGCAGTTAACTGCCAACTAAGATTGGCAGTTAACTGCCAACAAGATGGCGGTTAATTTGCATATGTAGGCACAATGCAGGGAGGTGAAAGGGAAAGCAGGAAGAAGCCCCCTGCCACTGACAGTGATCGGAAACCCAGGGGGGAGCTAAGAGCTGGGGGGCAGGGCAAAGGCGGCCTTGGGGCCGCCTTTGCCCTGCCCCCCAGCCATGATCGGAGAATCAGGTGCCTTTGCCGCCCTGGCCAGTGATAGCAGGAAGTAGGGGTGGAGCCAGCGATGGGAGCTGGGCACGGTCTAAGCTGGCAGTCCCGGGAGCTAGGGGTCCCTTGCCTGGGCCTAAAGCGGAGCCCACAATCGCGGGGCCACTGCAGCTGCGGATCCCTGCTGCCCGGGCCGGACGCCTAGGCCAGAGGCATTAGGCCTGGGCAGGGGCGGAGCCTGGAACCACGGGGAGCTGGGGGTCCCCTGCCAAAGCCTGACACCTCTGCCGGAGGCCTCAGGCCTGGTCAAGGGGCTGATCCGGTGATTGGTGATCAGAGGGTGATAAGGGTCAACTCCTCTGGCCGAGGCATCAGGCCTGGGCGGGGGGCGGAGCCGGGGATTGGGGGGATATGATGGTCCCCTTGCCCAGGCCTGAAGCCTGGGTCAGAGGCGTCAGGCTTGGGCGGGGGGTGGAGCAAGCGATCAGAGGGAGATGGCGGTCCCCTGCCCAGGCATGATTCTTGGGCCAGAGGCCTCAGGCCTGGGTGGGGGCCAGAGCCAGTGCTCAGGGGGAGATGGGGGTCCCCTGTATAAGCCTGAAACCTCTGGCGGAGGCGTCAGGCCTGGGCAAGGGGCCGATCCTGCGATTGGAGGGTGATGGGGGTCAACGCCTGAGGGCTCCCAGTATGTGAGAGGGGGCAGGCTGGGCTGAGGGACACTCCCCTCCCCACACACACACCCAGTGCACGAATTTCATGCACCGGGCCCCTAGTTTTCTAAATATTCCGTTAGAAACTGTGGCTCCTACGCCTGCTACTCTAGGCATCCCTTATTCCTTCCTATTTATCCCACCGATTGAAAGCTGAGCAGCACAGTGGAAAACTATCTGGGAGTCACAGAATTGACAGGAAAACTCCGCTGTGTGCTCTGTGCTGGGGTAAAATTACAATGAAAGGGTTTCACGTTTCCTGATTTTTGCCCGGCTTTAATTGAGTTATTTTTCATTTGGTAGATATATGTGCCAGGATGGAACATAATACAGTTAGGACAGCATCCTGTGGGACAATGTGACTAGACATAGCTATGAAAAGGAGGTGGGGTTAAGACCAGTGGCCCCAGATTGCTGAAGGAAGTGAGATAGGTCGGTGCAGGCAGAAGCTGTCAGCTGCCCCCAGTTCCTGAAGCACTGAGTCTAAGGATGCTGGAGGAGAAGTTGACAGGAGTAAATGCTACTGTCTCCTAGACTCTACGAGGCCATTAAGAGAAGACCTCCAGCAGGATATGCCCTCGGGGAAGTGGAGAAAAATGATCCTATGGCAAGAAAGCGGAGAAATGCTAACCTCTGCAGAAATCATAGAATTGAGTTCCCCATGCACTTACTGAGTAGTAAAGCCGTACATGTGTACAACTGAATTTCTACACATCAGCTATTATTATGCAAACAGCTGAGATGTTATTATTTACAAATAGCTATAGAGATTTAAATCATTTCTGTTATTTTATACTGGCTGGGCAAGAAAAAGTGTTGGCTTTAAGAATAATTCTCATAAATAGATGAGTAATTATATTAACACAAAGCATAATGAACATTACAATATAGAAAGAATGAAAATATTGCCACAGTAATGATACTACAGAAACATAAACTCCCAGACATCAGAGCAGGAGGAGGGTGAGGAAGGCGGTCCCAGAGGCCACTGGAAGAGGTCCCTGCCTTGTTCTCCTTTGCCTGCATTGAGAAACCGGAGGGAGGCCCTTCAGGTCAACACTTCTACACTCATAATTCCCTGGCAAAATGAACAACATTGCTAGGGAAGGACCATGCAGTTAGCAGCTACTTCTCTGGAGTAGATCAGTTTCTCACATCTTTTCTAAAATGTAGCCAGTTGAAAACAGACTGCTCTGCAATGGGAAGCCAGAACTACACTCTTTCACTGGGGTGGAGAGGAAGGAGAAAGTTGGAAATGGAGGATCAGCCTGAGCACACAGTTCCAGAGGGCAACCTTCAAGACCAGAGTCTGGGTGGGCGGGGTTGGTTGGGGCAGGGGGAGGGGAGGGGCTTCCAGCAGGTGGAGCTGATGCTGCAGGGTGAAGTATAGGGACCAGGGCACTTTTGCTTCAGGTACACACAGGACAGGCCTAGACTAGAGGCATGGACCCTGCATCCATTGGGAATTTATGCTGACTCAGCAGAACTTAACTCAAGCGAGCACAGGATGCTTGATTCCCAGAATGCACACCTGATTTCATGAAGCACAGCCCTCCCTGCCACACACACACACACACACACACACACACACACACACACACACACAAGGTATGTGAGCACGGTCTTCACACTGGAGTCCACAAACCAAGCAACACACAGTTTTCATGGTGTCTGTGGACATGGAGAGAATCCAGCAACCGAAGTGGCACAGTGTGGCCCATTGGATGTTGTCAATTCAGATAGTTTGTAGAGTGGGCTCTAGATGCAAGACAAAGAAAAAGAAGTGTTGGCTTTATGAATAATTCTCATAAGATTAGGAATTATATTGAAACAGCAAATCCTACCTGAGCCCTGAGACTGAGAGATGAAGGGCTGAGCATGACTGCAGGGCCTCTTAAGTATTAGAGTACTTTATTCTCTTACTAGAGGCCCAGTGCAAAATATTTGTACACTTGGGGGGGCAGTCCCCTCAGCCTGGCCTGTGCCCTTTTGCAGTCCAGGAGCCCTTGGCGGATGTCCAACAGATGGCGGGGAGCGGGCCTGAGCCAGTAGTAGGACATCCTTAGTGCTGCTGCAGAGGCAGGCTGCTGTGCTCACCAGCCATCACCCAGTCTTGTGGCTGAGCAGTGCTTCCCCTTTGGGAGTGCACTGACCACCAGGGGGCAACTCCTGTGCTGAGCGTCTGCCACCTAGTGGTCAGTACGCATCATAGCAACCGGTCGTTCCGCCATTCAGTTGATTAGCATATTACCCTTTTATTATATAGGAAGGATATACCTCAGTTTGGAAGACAGAATTTACCCTCTCCAAGAGAAACTTGCTAATTATGCCTGAACATTTGTAATTTATAAGGCGAAGGTTCTACTAGTAAAAAATGAGTGCATGCCAATTTCATTTTAGTAGCAAGAACTCTTTACAAAAGAAGGCTTTAAAGTTACTTCTTTTTAAGTTAAGGAAAGGGAGAATTTAAGCAGTAAATAGCAGAGTTGGGATTCAAACCCAGGTAGTCAGATTATAGAGCCAAATTGTCGTCGTTGTTGTTTTTGATTGATTGTTTTTTTACTATGCTACATGAGGTAGAGGATATTTTTGCTGTTTCTAAAGAACAAGCATGTCATTTCAGAACATACTTTCTATCCTAAAGTGTGAAATGATTATCTTATAGAAGCACCTGGTATAGAGTTTAAAACATCATAGGGATTTAGGAAATACCCATTTATATTTCCCTTCATTTCCTTTAATGAAATCTATTTGTCACCACTCTAAATCCAATGTGTATCTTGAAAGGAGATCCTGTTATTATATTTTCATAGCTTCATTTAGTGCTCAGGTTTAGAGTAACAAACAGCACAGTTATATTTATAATTTAAGCACTCTAAATATCAGGCATTTCCAGTTTGTGGAAGCAAATCACTCAGAAGTAACCAGTGGACATCTGATGGGAAATCCTGATGCTCTGGAGGTATCCAGAGAGAGCCATGGCCCTGAGAATTCCCCTAAGGAGCTTCTTAACTGCTGGGGACTATTTAGAGCAGTGGTTCTCAAGCTTCCTAATGCCGCGATCCTTTAATACAGTTCCTCATGTTGTGGTAACCCCCAACCATTAAATTATTTTTGTTGCTACTTCGTAACTGTAATTTTGCTACTGTTATGAATCATAATGTAAATATATGATAAGCAGGATGTATTTAGGTGACCCCTGTTAAAGGGTCGTTCGACCCCCAAAGGGGTCGTGACCCACAGGTTGAGAACCACTGATTTAGAGGCACTGAAACAGCTGCCTGACTGTGAACTTGGATTTGCATAGACGAGGGCACCACCATGGAATAGTTTCCACAATTGAATTCTTAGTTTTCTGATGGACTTGAGTCTCCACCAGAGTCAGACTGGGGTTCTACATAATAGGTCCCCTGAGATAAACTCAGAATTCCAGAAGAGTCTTGGCCAATCAGGTGCAGCTGGGTAGCTGGGCCTGGATATTGGGGAGGGATTAGTAGTTCCATGGACAGCTTGAAGCTGTGTTTGACCATCCCCAATGTAGGGTCTTCCTGTCTCCATGCCCCTCCCTTAACATTCAAATGGCCCTGTTTCCTCAGTGTTCACAGCACCACATGCAGCCTCCCAGGTGAACCTGGAGCCCAGTGATCCGGAAGCTCCATGGGCTGCACAGAGTGAGCAGGAGAAAGTCAGCTGGTCAGCAGAGGAGAAGCACTGCCAGAGCGGTGAGCCCACAGGAGGCCTGGGCATCTGCGCTGCAGGCCCGCCACGTGCAGGAACTGCTCACACTGTGTGGGTCCCTAGAGAGACTAATTAGGGAGGTGGTTCCTCAGACAAGTCTGGACAACTTGCTAAGCCACAAAGTACGATAGGAACTAGATCATTCAGATTTATGGCATTTATGTAAATGTACTTATGTGCACATCTTCACAGACCATCAGGTAAACACCAGGAAACATTGTATTTCACATTCATTTAAATAGGGATTTGCTAAAGATAAGATGCTAGACACCATGCTTATTTATTTGTTTGTTTTTAAAATCTTTAGTGTTGAAAGTATTACATATGTCTCTCTGCTTCCCCCATTGACTTCTTCTAGCCAACCCCGCCCCCTACCCAGGCCCTCACCACCCTATTGTCTGTGTCCAGGGGTTATGCATAAATGCATACAACTTCTTTGATTGATCTCTTCCTGCCCATCCACCCTCCCCATTTTCCCTCTGAGATTCAACAGTCTGTTCCATGCTTCCATCTCTCGGGGTCTATTAACATCATGTTTAAATGGAGCTTTTAACTAAAGTATTGGGAAAAGAATTTGAGGAACACTAAATGTGGTATTTATTTCAGTGCAATTAAAAAATATTGTCTAGACTGTTGCTTCATGTAAAAAAATAGTTTTGCTTTGTTGTTGGTCCATTCTGCTGCAATTTTAGTGGACATAAACATCTTAATGTATTGAAATGGAATGAGATTTGATTATGAGGAAAGTCTAGATAGTCATTATGAGTAAAAATGACTTAAATGGAAAGTGCTAATATTCACTATAAATTTGCTAATTTTCATTCTTTGGCAAATACTATTACAATAATGACACTCACAGTCACATTATTTTGTGAATAAGCATTAGGAAAGTTGATCATAAAATCATATTTTACCATTAAATAGTTTTCTTCAAAGCTATTAAAATCTTCTACGCTAAGTGTGTCAGTGTTTGTAAGTGCTTTGAAGATGAGGAATGCACTTCTAGGCCAAAATCCCCTTTTAAAGGAAAAAATGTTTTTCTTTTTTTTTTGACTTTACAAATAGCTTTTAAAAGGTTTAGCAATAAACTTACCATAAAACATAACACCCATGTTATCATTAATACTAATGGCAATAAATGGGCTTTTGATGTGTGATCCCATAATCTCATAAAAGTGGCGTTTTATAATTCATAAACCAGTCTCCATTCTTCAGGTATAAGCATGTCCCCCATAAGAAAAATGTGTGGGATCCAAAAACTTAATGGTTCTATAAAAACTTTGTCTATACATAAAAAAGAGAAAGAAACTATACAACCATCCAAATACTCATAAATTTTCTATAAATTTTGGGGAGCAAGGCAGGGTTAGATTTCTATCATCTTGATTTATTAAACCCACTATCTCACACCCCCACCTGATTGTGAATGTATAAGGGGCTCATGTTTGTTATTATATAATAATAATATAATAAAAGCCTAATATGCTAAGCATCTGGTTGTCCGTTCAAGTAATCAAAGCGTAATATGCTAATGATATGCTAAGGCCACTCAACTGCTTGCTATGACGTGTATTGACCACCAGGGGACAGACGCTCTGACTGGTAGGTTAGCTTGCTGCTGGGGTCTGGCTAATTGGAACTGAGTGAGACAGGATGGACATGCCCTGGATCCCTCCTGTGGTCCCTCTCCAGCTGGCCAAGCTCCCACGTCTCTCCTCAGCTCCAATCGTGCACCGGTGAGGTCCCTCAGTCTGGCCTGCACCCTCTCACAATCCGGGACCCCTCGGGGGATGTCAGAGAACCAGTTCTAGCCCGATCCCACAGGCCAGGCCGAGGGACAACATTGGTGCACAAATTCGTGCACTGGCCTCTAGTGGATAATAATCAATAATCAGGGTTAGGACTTTTGGATCTATTCCTTAGTATATAGATATCTAATTACATACCTCATTATACTTTATCTAATTGTTTAATCTTTTTAAATAAGAGCATTTACCTCATTTCTATCCTGAAATAATAGTAGAAAATCATATAAGTATATCTCTCTGTCTAGGAGGAGTTCAACACACAACTCCACTACAACTAGCATTGTGCCCATGGAACACAAATTTATCTTAGAGACTATTTCTAAATGGAAGTTTTCTGTCCCATTCCCACTTCTTTGTAACCAGCAAATGTAAGTTGGATGGAAAGAGCAGCAGTAAAGTTAATTTTACTTTTCATAATCATGAAAATGAGATATAATCCCTTTATCAACATAAAATAATCTATATATAGGAAAGCCTAATATACAAAAGTGTCTCCTTGGGAGTCTGACCGACCAGGAGTTTGATCACTCACTATGACGTGTGCTGACCACCAGGGGGTTGGCGTGGAATGAAGGAAGGTCCTGGCCGGCACAGGCAGCTGGGGAAGGGAGGCCCTGGCCGGCAGCCGGCAATCACTAGAGACACTACCGATGCACAATTTCGTGCACTGGACGTCTAGTTTATTATAATTTATTTTGCCAAATACATCTTGAATACATTTATTCATTCATTGAACATTTTTGGATGGTGTTCTAGGTAACAAGAATAGTTCTAGGGAATGGGTATATGGAGATAAAAGCTACAATTCTGTTATTGCCTTCAAAAGTTTCAATATACAGGTTAAATACATTAATAGAGGAATATGAAGGGCCCCAAAAGAAAACATAGGAAAGCTACTTGAATGAGGTGGGTGTCAAAGGAAGGGTTCTTATAGTAGGCAATGCCTGGCCAAGATTTGAAATTGGATAAAGAGTTACCTTGAAAAAGAAGTAGAATATGGGTATTTGATATAGCTGGATCAGTCTGTGACAAGGATGAGAGGCATGGCAAATCTAAAGAAATTTGATCTCAGATGATAATAGTGTGCAGAGGAGGACATGATGACAAGAAATAAGGATGGAGTTAGGAAAGATGTGATGGTGAAAGAGTTTGCCATGAAAATGAGTTTAGGCTTCATTCTATGAGAAAAGGAAATAGCTGTATTAATAATATTTACAAAGAGAGAATATGATATTAAAAAGTATGCTTTTTAAAGCTTCACCTCAGATATGATGAAGGATGGATTTGATAGTAGGTTATAGTAAGATACTATATGAGAAAAAAGGACCCATCCTAAGGCAGTAATGTGGGCATGAGAACGGATTAGACTTGGTGAGAAGACTTGGTGATCTTTTGAATGAAAGGAGCAAAGGAAGAGTACAGAATTAGTTACTTTGGGGGATTCTGGTGTTACAATGATAGAAAACATGGAAATAAGAGCAATTGTGATGGGAAGTGCTGAGCATTAACAATTGGATATAAGATGCTTGTGGGATATTCCATGACTCCTGTGTAGCTGTAATTATAGAACTGGAGTTCAGGAGAATATCTAAGATGGAAATATAGTTTAGGAATCTTTGGTCTGTAGGTCTGAATGTAATTATCCAGGAAGACTGTATAGAGAAAGAAGATGAAAATACCAAGGATACATAAATTCTAGAGAGCACTAACCATTAAATAATACTTTGAGGCGAGGCCGACCTAAAAGTCGGAACTGAGGAGTTGGGTGTGGCTAGTGAGTAATGCTGGAAATGCTAGGAAGCAGTGGCTATGCATGGAAATCAGAGAGGAGGGTTTTCAAAACTCAGAAAGTGATCAAATTAGATAAATGCCACAAATATTTATTTGTAAGAAGAAGATAATAGCTGGTCATCTTACTTATGTTCAAAAGTAGGATGACAGGATAAAGATTACAGTTGGTAAAAAACCAGATGAGAAACAAAGAAAAGATACTGATATAGATGATGCATCCCAAAATTTTTATAAGATGCTTGTCAGAGTGTGACCTCCAACAGAATATGCAACTCCATTGTACTAGGAATGTGTGATCTCCAATGTACAAATACCTCATGCCTTAAGTGCCAAAGACAGACATGTTTGCCCCAGGGCCTGAAATCCTCCTTGTCAGTTAGCTACATGAACACTTTCATGTTGCTATAGACATTCCTCTACTATAAGGCATTTTCCTGAGAAGTGAAAATGTAACCAACCAGCCAGGCATTTGGGCTGTGCATCTGGCAATCAGTTTGAAGGGCTTTGCCACTGAGTTGATGAGTATTTGTGGTCTCTTGCAAGTCCCTCCCTGTTGCCCTTGAGTTCACAATCACAGCAAAGTCTGTTGGAGATATTATGTCCCTGGGCATGCAAGGCTCCTGGGGAACAACTTGAGTTTGGGATAAATAAGTCACGTGGAAGTTCATTCTGGAAGTGGCTTAAGTGTCCTGTATAGGTGCCAAGAAGAATTTAAATGCAAAAAGAAGAGACCAGAAATATCCCTGTGCTGTCTTTATTTATTCAATGTATTTATTTAATCTTTGGTAGCTTTTACACTAGCTCTGCTACCAGATGGTAGGCTGGGCAGAATATGCAATACAGTAGTACATGAAATAGACAAATACCTGTGCCTTCAGGAGCTTATATTTTAATGGGTAGAAGGGGAGCCACAATAAACACAACAAATAAGTAAATATTGGGTGTTGTAGGTGGTAAAAGACATCAGGGGAAAAAAGAAAAGTATGAAGGAATATTGGAATTTTGGGGAGGGGGGAGTGTGAAATATTAAATGGGAGAGTCACTGAGGGCCTCACTTTGAGTAAAGACTGAAATTGAAGGATTAAGCCAATGGAAAAAAACCTGGAGGAAAAGTGTTTCAGGCAAAGAAGAAGCAAAACATAGGAGGTAGCCAACAAAAAAAAAAAGCAGGAGAGTAACAAAAAAGAGGAGAGTAGTGAGAGATAATATCAGAGAGATAATGGGGAGAGAGAACACAGTAGGACCTGGGCCATTAGAAGGACTGTATTGACTTATTTTGAACAGGAAAAACTGATTCTGTAATTTTAAGGGACTCTTCATTGAGAAAAGACATCTTAATCTTGAAGAATAACCTACAATTTTCCTATCAGTCCACCCGTTCTTTTGAAGGTGATGCTTCTACAAATGACCTCCCCAATCTGCCTGGTTCCATCATAGAAACCCTCCTCTCAAAGAAGAGAGAAACTGACTATGCATTTCTCTGAGAATGAAGTGGCATCTTCAGAAAATACACTGAAGGTCATCTTTGTGCCCTCCAGAAAGGCTGATAGTGAGAACAACGTGGAAATTTGAAACAACCTTTTCTAGAACCAGAAGAGGAGTAAAACAATGAAATGAGTTCTGTATCTGTGGGTTTTTTTTAAGTGAAAAAGTCACTAAAAAAATAAATAAATAAAGCTTTCACATGGGAATTTTTAAGATATCACGAGACCTTAACTCCTTTGCAACTAAAATACTACCAAATAAATATCTCCTGAAACAGAACATGGTTCTTTGGGCAAAGACAGAGAACAAGCACTGAAGAAAATAAGCTACCTGTGGATCTAGTTTATTGGGGTAGCTTTAGTTGCCTTCTTGAATGCTCTTGAAGAGGTCTTTTCAGCTGGAGTTAATGTATTATTACATTGGTTCACAGAACGAGTAAAGAATGAGGAGAGTTAGTTAAAAGTAATTTGTCACCGGTAACTCAATGTTGGTCACACCTATCAGAACCAGTGTATGATTCTATAAGTATGCAGTCACAGATCTTGAAACCTGGGTTTTCATCCTTATTATGCTGTTAAATAGCATTTTACTATTTAAACTAAACACTTTACTGTCTACCATTGACTGGATCTTAGTTTTCTCACCTGCATATTAAGCAGTTGGCAGGACAGTAGCTGCAACTTTTCTTGTTAAGGGCATCTATGAAAATCAGGGGCATGGGTAGAGTTGACTCCATGCTCTCAGTAATTTGTTAGGATTATCTTATCCGGAGATGATAACTCCACAGCATTGTAGTCAACATCCTCTTTCTGGACCCTTAGACCAGCGGTTCTCAACCTGTGGGTCGCAACTCCTTTTGGGGGTCGAACAACCCTTTCACAGGGGTCGCCTAAGACCATCGGAAAGCACATAACTAATCACATATTGTTTTTGTGATTAATCACTATCCTTTAATTATGTTCAATTTGTAACAATGAAATTGGGGGTCACCACAACATGAGGAACTGTATTAAAGGGTCGCGGCATTAGGAAGGTTGAGAACCACTGCCTTAGACATTACAAACAGACCCCAATACTTAGCCCCATTGAGGCAATCAGAACTCAAAGAGGGTCAGGATCTTTGTAAAAATTTGTTTTTGCATAGGGACTCAGAAAATCACGTCCAAATAGAGTTGGCGCTCCAGTTGAAAACATCTTGCCACCTTATCATTACGAGAAGGACTATATCAAAGTCAACAGTTCCTGGTGTAGCTAAGAAGAGCATTTGCATCCTGTCAGCCAATTTCTCCCATCCCTAAAGCGTTCTAACATGTCATCAGTTCTGCCAACATGAAATAGTTTCTGGTATCCTGGGCAGAACCAAATTGCATCAATTAGCTTTTCAGTTAAAGAGTCCTGAATACATAGCACTCATTTCCCTTCTATATAAAGCCCACTTGTATCCTCAGAAGAGAGCCTTCTGTTAAAGAAACAAACTCAGACATTCAACAAATAGAGAAATCAGGGACTTCTTGATCTTTGAAGCTGCCACCCACTCACTTTCTTATGATCCACATACACAGGAGCTTAGATCAAGAAATCTGTGTCTGTTTGAGTTCTATGAAAAGTCCTAACAATGTTATTAGATAAATGTGATGAATTTTAATCTGGTGACAGCTTGTGACCCAAAAATTGCTGTTCAAAATTAAAATGCATTCAAAATGAATCTGGCAAGCCAACTACAATATTAAACTTGCAATCTTCTGTGAAAAACACCGATTGAAAGAACTATATTAAACATGATTATAATTAATTTCTATAAAGCATCTTGCAACTGAAATATAAAAATAGCTCTTTAATTCATTGCTTTTATTAAATTCAAATTGGTTGAATAATTTTTTTTTTTTCAAATTAAGAAGTCAAAGTATAGATGGGTTTGTTTGTCACTAGTAATACAGCCCCTTTAGCTGAGCTCCAGGTGGTACAGAACCTAGTAGTATAGACTTCCAGATTACTCTTTTGATGAATAAAAGTCCTCTATTTACCTCATCCAGAATGTTGATCTCTAATAAAAGTAGAAATGTTTCCCACCTGCTTACTTTTAAGTTTATTTATAACTTTTAAGGTATAAACTTCTCAAAATATATTAAATGTGATCTTTAGAATTGTTTATACATTAGTTTTAAAAATAACCACACTGATATTTTTGATAGATCAGCTAAATCATTTCTAAACTTGGTAAAAATTGAGGTGCTTTTTTATGGTAGAGAATGTTTGTATTAGTGCTATCACTAAACATGAATACAATAGTAACAGCCCAATGTGTATATTTTCATCTCATATTTTAACATTAAAGAAATGTATGTGGTAATAAAAGGATTCACTACAGTTGTTTGCAAATAATTTAATGACCAAGTCGTAGCTATTTCTAGTTTTCAAAAGGTACCAAAGAACCATGTAAGTTTCCACAACATCACATCATAATTATGACAATTAACCTGTGTACTTAATTATAGACTTAATGTTCCTATACATTCCTTGATCAAGAGATTCACAGTACATTAAAATAGCAGTAGCTAGAAATAGGAAAGTACCATATTTGACCCTCATTATTGTAAACATAGAAAAAGACTCACCCGCTCTTTTTAAAAGATACCACAAGAACTATCATTTCACAACCATTATCCATTACCCTGGAACACAGTGCATAATCAATAAATGTCAGTTGAAGGAATGAATGTATATGCGTGGTTGGATGACAAGCAAACTCAGGGACAACACCTAGTCTTTGGCTGCTACAGGACTACTGCAGGGAACACTGCTGCCACAGTAAGGCTCCTAAAACCTCTCTGCCATATAGTCTGACCATGATGCTGAAAGAGACGACAGGGTCCTGTTTCAAACCTTTCCTTCCTCTTATTGGTTTAGAAAATGCGAGTGACAAGGGCCAGGGCCAAAGGAGCCTGGGGCGGCATCCTTCCCGTGAACCATGTATTTCCATCTTTGGGGCTACACTGTGGTCCCTCAGGTTACAGCCAATGCATCCCTCTGAGCTCTCAGCTAAACCAAGAGACTTAGGGATGTAACCGCTGCAGTAGAAAAGGTGACTCCTGCAGGATGGCTTGTCTGTCTCCTGAAGAAATTGGCAGGCAAGTGCATAGCCTAGAAATAGGACCAGGAGGCCTAGATGGAGTGGAGGGAGGCAGACCTGTATTCAGAGGGCACATGTTCCCTATTACTCATAGGAGATAACGGAAAATCAAGGGCTGAGTTCACATTCAGTTTTCGGCCCTGGGCTTCCAACAGGTGCATGCCTCCCTCCCTCACCCCTTCCCCGCCAGCAGGGTCCCGCCTGGCCTTCCTAAGGCTTCCTTTGCCCAGCAGGCTGCTCCTAGAGTCCCTGAGCCTGTGCCTTTTCCCCTGCCTCCTCCCCAGCTCTGCCCGGCAGCCCCTCACCTGCAGCGTGAAGACAGAGGAGCAGGCACAGCGCCAGGAAGCCCATGGCGCTCCGCATGGCGTTTGCAGGGAGAGGCGGAGGAGGAACTCCGCCAGGGCCCCACTTCAGGAAAAAAGCGACAGGCAAGGGCCCGCGCCAGAGCGGCTCCGGGCTCTGGCTTCACTCGCAGGTCCTGGGCTGGGGATGGCAGAGCCGGTGAGGCTCCAGCAGACAGCCGCCCAGCAGCGCCTCCAGAGGACGGGGAGTGGGAGGCGGTTGCTGAGCGGGGCGGAGCGGGGCGGGGGACTGGTGCTCAGAGGTGGTTGGCGCTCTGCCTTCTGGAAGCCCCGCAGCAGTTGGCAGCGAGGCCAGTGGCTCCCGCGCCAGCCCCCAAGCCAGTGGCAAGGCAGTTGAGCGCGAGCAGCAGCAGATGCTGCGGCAGAATGAGCATGCCCTGCGCTGCCCTGGCCCTGGGTTTCCAAAAGCAATTCCACCTCTCCAGGTCTTAGCGGCCCCTGGGAGGGGGCAGGCAGGGGGAGGTGGTGGGGGAGGGAGGGGGGTTGTTGGGGGGAGGAGGGGGGAGGTTGTGCTTTTGGGAGCCTTGGGTAGGAAGGGTCTGTCCAAAGCCTGGGGGTGAGGTGGGGTGGGATGGGGTGAGTCTAGATGAGGGCATGATGACCTGGGGGACCAGTGGAAAGAGCCCAAGACTGTCAACCCCAAGACCCACCCCACTCCTTCCCCAATTCTCAGTTTACTCCTGCACCAAGGTAGCTGCTTGGGGTTGACCTTCGCTGGCCCAGACTGACCAGCTTCTGGAGTTGCCCACAGGAACTGGGTGTAGGCAGCTCCACTGCTGAGCACCCCGGGCCTGCGGACTGGTAAAGGGGTATCCTGTGGTAGCCTTGTTCTAGCAGCTTTGCATTTTTTGTTTCTATTTCCCTTCCAGAGGAACCCCTGGTATTTAAATTTGTCCCTGACTGGAGTCCAAAGTCCATGATTATAACAACAACAAAGTGAAGCCATCCTTTTTGACGGGTAGGACCTGCCCATGCCATTGAAGAAAGGAAGGCGCCTTTCTGTTTTTGGAGATGGTACCTTTAGTCTCCATTTTCCTTCCTTAGGCGCTAGGCAAGAGAATCACTTCTGTCACTGGGCTCCTCCAGTCCAGCTCTAGGTCTTGCTGCAACTGTGTGTCTCACTGGGTGCCCACCCCCCACCCCCACGCCCCCATCTAAGATGGGAATGTGGAGATCCTTACGTTAGTCTATTGGCTAATGGCTCTTCATCCTGAATCCCGGACAGACTTCTCCGCTTTAACTAACTATCCCAGGAGCCTCCTTGTCTTCATGGAAGGCTGTTGTCCCTTCTCCAATGGCCTCCACTGGCGTTCTCACCACACTCAAGCTTACAAAGGTCTAACCTTGGCCTCACTTTTCCAGAAAAGTCAGGCGTGGGTCCAGGGCACGGTGATATTTCCCTTTCACACGTGAGTCTGTACACAACATTGGTGCAGCATCACCTTACATGCGTGTACAGATATTCATGGGCCTGTGGTTTGTCTTCCAGCACAGCTGAAGGCTTCCTAAGAACTTCTGCATCTTTCTCTCACGTAAACTGAGTAAAGCTGTTCTAGGCAAATAAAAGGTACTAATAAGTGCTTATTGAACTGAACTGCGTATCACACTCCATGCTTTCTTCCTCCAGCCGCTGTGGATTGGGACAGCTAATGGGAAACATACTATCCCCAGGAGCTTAAATTAGGCAGGAACTTATAGGATCTGAAAGCCTGGACAGTATCTTTGTATAATTTATTTCACCTCCACACTGAGAGAAGAGTCCAGGAATTGCCCTCAGATGTTGGGAGAAGGGGAGAATAAGATGTTGTTGTTTTTTAATTGATTAAGGTATTACATATGTGTCCTTATTGCCCCATTGCCCCCCGCACACTCCCGCTACTCATGCCCTCACTGCCCCCCCCCAGGCCCCGATGTTTGTGTGCATTGGTTAGGCTTATATGCATGCATACAAGTCCTTTGGTTGATCTCTCCCCCTTCCCCCACCCTCCCCTACCTTCCCTCTGAGGACAGTCTGATCAATGCTTCTCTGCCTCTGGAGAAGAAGATGTATTTTTAATAACTAGACAGTTCTTCCATGCTGAAAACAGAGCTATATAGCTTCACTCTTGCCACTCCTCCACCTCCCCTCATGGGCATGTCATGCACCATTTCTACAGCATTACCATTTCACCCTTACCATTCTAAACTGTACCCTCTTCCCCTCCTCTGGACTCACTTTTTCTCAATCTCCTTTTCCAATAGAATATATCACTTTCTAACATACCAAGATAACTACTTATTACATTTATCATATTGACCCGGCCGGCGTGGCTCAGTGGTTGAGTGTCGACCCATGAACCAGGAGGTCACGGTTTGATTCAGGGTCAGGGCACATGCCCAGGTTGCAGGCTGGATCCCCAGTGGGAGGCGTGCAGGAGGCAGCTGATCCATGAGTCTCTCTCATCATTGATGTTTCTTTCCCTCCCTCTCCCTTCTTCTCTGAAATCAATAAAAATATTTTTAAGCAAATTTATGACATTGTCTGTTTCCCTGCCCTTCCCCATCCCCATTCCTGCAGTGGAATCCCATTTTCAAGGGCAAAATCTTTAACAGTTATATTCACTGTGTATGCAACTGATTAGAACAGTGCCTCTCACAAAATAGGTCCTCAAAAAAGTAAACAAAAGAAATTAGTTGTTAAACATCAATGCTGACCATTAACCTGGTTCTTTGGAATTCCTACTAAAGAGATATTTGAGGTAATTTGTTTAGTTGTGCTTAAAGCGTAGAGCAGAATTCCTTCTCATCTAATATCTGGTATTAGAATTCCTGCAGGGTTTGGAATTGAAGGGAAATAACCATAGTAATGGGTATGCTTCCTTTATTTTCTTCCTTCTTAAAAAAACACTAAGTACCAAACTTTAAGAAGCAAATGCATGATAAGTAATGAAATAATGCTGTAGCAGTTCCCTGCTTTCCTACAGATAATTCCAACATTTTGGTGTGTGTGTGTGTGTGGAGGGGGGGGGGGGGTTAGGGGGGAGGAGCGGGTACATTTAAAGTTTCAAATAATATAATTGGCAGTGACTTTTCCAACAAGCAGTCGGCAAGCTATTTATTTTGCCCAGGTGTGCAGGTAGCTGAATTATTAACTGTGCCTGAAAATCCCCTTAACAGCACAATTTTCCAATTTCCAATTTAACTAGAGGTACTGCTAAAATAGTTCAGCATAGTAAATATAACCTCGAATGAGCTGTAATTTTGGTAACTGGACATTCATTTTCAATTTACATGAAAAAGATAAAGGAGCAGGAAAAGTTCACATTCTTTGGTGAGTCAAACAAATATACTTCCAATAGATTTGATCCCATGACAGTTGAAGTGAAAGGACAAAAAATGAATTAGCCAATTAGTGAAAAGTCAACCCCTTAAGGTTGGAGAAATATTTCCTCTGGGTCCATAGATGCTGCTTTTCCTTGACTCTATGATCAAATAGCAGTGAAGGCAATTTGTGTTGTAGAGAAGCTTGGTTAAAACACTGCACCAAGGTTTAGAAGAGTTCAAACCCCGAGAAGCAAGGAAATTCATATGAGAGAGAGATGCAAATTGGTATTGGCCTACAGAGCTGTGTCTCAAAGGGAATTATTTACCTTTCGAAAGATAAAGAGAAAATCCATATCATATGGACTTTTCCTCCCCAGCAGATGCATAATCTCTTTCTTATAAGGTGAGATTCGGGTAGAATTACTACAGGAGAGAAGCCTTTTAGAGCCAGTTCTCAAACCAAATTTAATTATAATGAAACAGGAATTTTGGGAGGTGAAAAGGAAAATTGAGGAAATTAAGAGGACCATGGAGGAAGCACAGGATTGCAATGCAGGAGAAGATATATTTCCATAGAATAGGGAAGCTGAAAAGCTGCAGCAGGTACATGTCCATAGAATGAGGGAGCTGGGAATAGCAAAAGGTCTATATTTCCAAAATAAAGAGAAGGAAGCCCCTCATCCACAGGAAGAAAAAGAAAGCCCAAAGGGAATAGGAAAACAATGAGGAAGGGGGGTTCCTCCTCTGAGCCCAGGAGTTACTATAGTATCCAGCCTAAGGGAATAGTGACCAATCAGAGGGGATTGCAGCCTTTATAAGCCATAGGGAAAGGGACTCAGTGGGACCCCTGTCCCCTCTCCACGTGGGAGTCCATTCTGTGAACTCTTTCCCTCTCCCAATGGAGGAGTTTGTACTTGTTCTTCAATAAATCTCCACCTTTGCTATACTACCCTCTGTCCGTGGATTCATTCTTTGACTCCTACGGACAAAGAATCTGGGTCCCATTCCAGGGGAACACCGTGTGTTCTAGTCCAAAAATTCCGTATCAATAATAAACCTTCCCATTAACTTGTTTATGAAAGGAGAAATGTCATTCATGTTGGCCAGCCTTTCTTAGGACACTTTAAATAAAGAAAATGGATCTATTGACTGTTAGAGTTTTCTGTTTGTTTTTATTATTATTTAAATATAATGAGAACTAATAATGATAGAGTGCTTCCTATGTGCCAGGTTTTGCTCAAGCACATGGATATCTAACTTCCTATATAATAAAAGAGAAACATGGTAATTAGCCATACCTTCGCTACCCTTCCCATTGGCTAATCAGGGCGATATGCAAATTAACTGCCAGCCAAGATGGCAGCCAGCAGCCAGGCTACTGATGGGAACAGGAGGCCTGCTTGCTCCAGTGACAGAGGAAGCCCACATTCCCCGCCTGCCGCAGCCCAGCTCTGAGCTGTTGTCTAAGAAACATTGTTACAAATATAGAGGCTAAACAAAACCCCAGAAACCTGCATTCAGTCAGCTGGGATCTCAGAGCTGGAGTCGCAACAAAGTTTCAAAAACAGTAGGTAAACAAAGCCAGAAACCTGCTTTCAGCACCTGAGGTCTCACAGCTAAAGCTGGCTCTCAGCTCCAGTGACAACCACAGAAGGTAAATAAATCCAAGAATTTTTAAAAAAAGGAAAAAAGGAGAGGTTGGGAGCTTCAGTCACCCGCCAGCCTGAAAACGGCCCTCAGCCCCTCACCCAGACTGGCCAGCACCCCAGTGGGGACCCCCACCCTGAAGGGGGTGTGACCAGCAGCAAACAGCCATCAACCCCTCACCCAGGCTGGCCAGGCACCCCAGGACCCCCACCCTGATCCAGGACACCCTTCAGGGCAAACCAGCTGGCCCCCACCCGTGCATCAGGCCTCTATCCTATATAGTAAAAGGGTAATATGCCTCCCAGCACCGGGATCAGCGGAGCTGAGAGGCCTCCTGGCCGCTGGAGTAGTGTGACATGGGGCAGCACCCAAACCCCCTGATCATCCTGAGGTTCTGTGTGTGACAGGGCACGGGGCCAGAACCTCCCTATCAGCCCTGCTCTGTTCATGACAGGGGAAGGCACCCCAACCCCATGATGAGCCCTGCTTTGTGCCTGATAGGGGGGAGCTCCCTAACCCCATGATTGGCCCTGCTCTGTGTGTGACAGGGTGCGGCACCCCAACCCCCCCGCCATAGGCCCTACTCTGTGCGTGACAGGGTGGAGCTGCGACCTCCCCTTTGGACCTGCCCTGAGTGTGACAGGGGGGAGTGCCCCAACCCCCTGATCAGCCCTGCTCTGTGGGTGAAAGGGGCGGTGCCCCAACCTCCCCATAGACCCTGATTTGAGTGTGACAGGGGGCAGTGCCCCAACCTGCCAATCTGCCCTACCCTGAGCGTGACTAAGGGTGGCATCACAACCTCCTGATCAGCCCTGCTCTGTGCATGACAGGGGGGAGCTCCCCAACACCCTGATCGGCCCTGCTGTGTGGGTGACAGGGTGGAGCTCCCCAACCCCCTGATTGGCCCTGCTCTGTGCATGGCAGGGGGGAGCTCCCCAACCCCCTGATCGGCCCTACTCTGTATGTGACAGGGAGAGGCGCCCCAACTCCCCAATCGGCCCTGATCTGAGCCCGACCAGGAGCTGCGGGGCAGGCACCTAGGGATTGGGCCTGCCTCTGCCACCTGGGAGTGGGCCTAAGGCAGCAGGTCGTTATCTCCCGATGGGTCCCAGGCTGTGAGAGGACACAAGTGGGGCTGAGGGACACCACCCCCCACCCCCCACCCCCGCCAGTGCACAAATTTTTGTGCACCGGGCCTCTAGTAAACTTTATAATAGCCTTACAAGGATTCTTAGATGATCTCATTTCAGACATGAGACAATAGAGGCACAGAGAAACAACTTGCTCAAAATCAGGTAGTAAGTAATAATCAAAAGGCAAGTTGGTAAAGTTAGGGTGCACATTCAGGTATTTGATACCAAATCTTTATGGTATTCTGTTTCAGATGTAGTAAACACACACATTGTTCATTGCAGCTGACTCCCTGGAATTAGATGAGGACCAGGGCAGGAGAAGCTGACCCTCCATCTGGCAGTGAAGCTCTGTGGTGGGAAACATCCAGCGGAGATTGACTCCTAGAGGATGAGACCCTGCTTGTGGCAGTGGACGCTGGGATCTGGCATCTTGGGAACAAAGACAGCAGGTAAAGTCATGCTGGAAGAATCATGTTAGAAGGATGCTTAAAATAAGTTGAGCAGAATAGAGGAAGTGATCTCTTCTATAGAGTGTGGGGGTAGAGGTGGGGATGATAGCAGGCAAGAAGCTATTGGTGGAGAACAGTAAATGAGCTAAGTTAGCTGGGTAAGTAGCTTTGAACAGCCCTCCATGAAGAGAGAGGCCATGGGATGGTGTGAGCCAGTAGAAGAGACATGAAATAGTGAAATGCCGGGAGCTGGTCCATCCTTGCTGTTTTAAGGGACCTGGCATATATGGCATACGGTTCTTAATATGTTTGCTCACCTTCTTGGCGCTGTGTTTTAACCAAAGTCACCTCTCCGAGAAAGGTTGAATCCCCAGGTAGGGATTTTCCCCTGAAGTTAGGGAGGGAATAAAACCCCTCAACTAAGTGCCAGGCGGGTAATTAATCCCTTTAACTACGAACAATCATGCTTAAACTACATAATCTTTTCTCCCTGGAATGGAGATAAGAAATGCCCTAACCTTTGTAATAGAGATTGATAGGATTGAATCAACTGGTATAAATACAGTTGTAACAAGACAGAAAGACTCAGAACTTAGAACAGAATTGAGAAGACAGAACCTAGTAGGAGCCTAGAGACAGAGCCTAGCGGGAGAACATGGCAAGGGATCCTGGACTAAACCTGACTACAGAGATTGGCAGGAGAACCTGACTGGAACCTGGACACTGAACCTGACTGGAGAGCCTGGACAGAACCTGACTGGAGAACCTAGCGAGGGAACATGGCTACAGAACCTCTCTGGAGATCCGAAGCAGAACCTCTCTGGAAATCGAGACCAGAACTTGGCTGGAGATCCTGGCTAGGCTGCTGATCAACTGAACCCTGTCTCCGTGTCCTTCCTTCTTCGCCGACTCCGTCTACACCTTTGGGGACCCCTGGACCCACTGGGGTTGGACCCCGGCAGTGAAATGGACTCAAGGAACTTCCAAACGTGTGCAGAAGTGACAGGTGACAGGGACCAACACCTTACTGAGATTTGTGTAGTGCTTACCCTGTGCTATCCTTCCTGGAGCCACTTTATCAATCCCAAAGTTGGTTTCCTTTTATCTCAGCAACATTTATGCATTCAATATGTAATCCTAGAAAATACAAAATACCAAAGGGGAGGGGGAAGAGTAATAATTTTTTACAAAGTGAAAAAAAATGAAGTGAATTAAGCCATTTCAGAGTGGGATGCTTCGGAATAAAAAAGGAGGCAATTGCAAATTCATAGGTGAAGATATCATGTATAGGTGTGTGGATTTACCATTACTTTTTTAGTATTTTTTCAACCATAGCAATGAAGAACCATCTACCCTGACTTTGGTATGAGCTTAGAGGGAAGAACCCAGCGAAATGACAAAGGATACTAAGAATGTGGAGGAAAAGCACTAAACTTCCTAAAATATATATTATCACCTGAACCTTCACAAGAGCTCTGTGAAGTATTCTCCCTTTGTGATGGAGGAAGAGTGACAATTTGGCTAGTAATGGGCCATGGTCATGCAGCTGGAAAGTGGTGAAGCTAGCTTCAGAACAGCAGACTGCTGACTCCACTTAACACTATGCTGTTAACAACTATGTTGCACTGCCTCTCTGCTCAGTGGGAGGACTTACTTCAAAGGCTTAAAAAGAAAATGTGTTTTTAACCCAAGAAATAGACCTCAAGATGGTTACTGACAATTAAATTGTACAACTTAACAGAGCTCTACTTTTGTTAAGATTTATTTATTTGAAGTATTTGATACATGCACACATACACAAATACAGGAATAAGTATTCTTTCTAAATTTTTAATTGATTGATTGATTTAGACAGAGAGAGAGTGAGAGAGGGGGAGAGAGAGAGAGAGAGAGAGAGAGAGAGAGAGAGAGAGAGAGAGAAGAGAAAGAAACATTGATTTGCTGTTCCACTTATTTATGCATTCATTGGTTGTTTCTTATATGTGCCCTGCCCAGATATTGAACCCACAACCTCGTGTTTCAGGATGATGCTCTCACCAACTGAGCTACCTAGCCAGGGACAGCAATATGTATTCGAAGAAAAAAAAAATTGGGTACCCAAATAATATATATATTTTTTTCTATACATCTGTGAAATATGCAGTCCTAGCCAAATACAAAACATCAAAGACAGAAAAGCTATGTATGGATACTTATAGATTCTGCTATTGGTTCATCATTAAAATTTTATTCAAACTGAAGTACAAACTTTCCTTAGAGTTATGTATTGTACTGTCATCTACACTGGCTCTGCAAAGGTCAGATTCATCCAAGATGTGGGTAATAGGTTTACAAACCGCTGACTCTCCTGCATTAGCTCCCTGTTCATCCCAAGACACTAATCAGGCTGCACTTACACACCATCCATCATCCTGAGCAGCACTCAGATGGGAGAGCCTTCTATTATGGCTTAGACTAGCTAGCTGGAGCCAGCCAAATACATGTTCTGCAATGCTGGGTCATTCTTTGAGATTTTCTTGAATGACGGCCACTTGGACACAACTCATTCACTCAGCCGCTTGAGATAGTAGGAATACCCTGTGAAGGATCTCTGGCTTGATTAGATCTTTTATTCTCACTCCATTTCTGTTGCATTAATTTCTCACATAACTGTAAGATGCTGTAAAAGAACATCTTCAAATAGGGGCCTTCATGCCTCTCTGGTTTCTAACTTTTTGAAATAAAAAGTCATGACTGTGTTATAGTTCCTTCTTTCCCTCATTCTTGCAGCTATATATCTACAGTAGAGAGGGCATAACTTATCAGGCTATGTGTTGGAGTTGAGAAGCACGTTTAGGTTAAAATATTCCTTTGTAAAAGACCTGTGTCTCTACAGCAAAGAAGGAAATCTTGCTAAAAATGACCACTGACTGTAATATGACCACTGATATATTCAGATGCCTAAGCAGTAACCTGTCCATCACCGAATTCATGTGTGCTGGGGTAACGGTAGTGTCTTTGTTCAGTGAATATATCAGGAAATATTATTTGAAGTTGAGTTACAGTAGGGTATGCTATATTACATAATTTCCTAAAACAATAAAATCATCTGACATTTCATTGAAATATCATTTTATTTTAAAAAATAATATATATACTAGAGGCCCGATGCATGAAATTTGTGCATGGGTAGGGTCCCTAGGACTGGCCAGCAATTAGGACTGATCTGTGGGGTGACCGGTGGGGCGATCTTGGTGGGGGCAAACTGGCACCCACCTTGGCCCACCTGGCACCGCCTGCCCACTAGCCCTGTCCCCCCACAGGGTGATTAGGGGGGGCCTGCTGGCACCCACTGTGGCTGGCCTGGGGCTTGTGATCTGGGGGCAGCTCCTGTGTTGAGTGTCTGCCCCCTGTTGGTCAGTGCATGTCATAGTGACTGGTCATTCCAAGAGTCATTCTGCAATTTGTTTGATTTGCATAGTAGGCTTTTATTATATAGGACTAGAGGCCCGGTGCACAAAAATTTGTGCACTCGGGGGGGAGGGGGGGGTCCCTCAGCCTGGCCTGTGCCCTCTCATAGTCTGGGACCCCTCAGGAGATAATGACCTGCTTGCTTAGGCCTGCTCTCGGGTGGCAGAGGGCAGGCCCAATCCCTAGGTGCAGCCCCTGGTTGGGCTCAGAGCAGGACTGATTGGGGAGTTGGGGCGCCGCCCCCTGTTATGCACAGAGCAGGGTGGATCCGGAGGTTGTGATGCCACCCTCAGTCACGCTCAGGGTAGGGCCGATTGGGGGATTGGGGCACCGCATTCTGTCACACTCAAGGCAGGGTCTATGGGGAGGTTGCGGCGCCACCCCCTATCACGCACAGAGCAGGGCCAATCAGGGGTTTGGGGTGCTGCCCCCTGTCACTCACGGAGCAGGGCCCATCAGGGGGGTTGGGGGTCACGCTCAGAGCAGGGTGGATCAGGGGGTTGGAGAGCTCCCAACTGTCAAGCACAGAGCAGGGCCCATCAGGGGGTTGGGTAGCTCCCCACTGTCACGCAAGGAGCGGGGCCTGTCAGGGGGTTGAGAAGCTCCCCCGTCACTCACAGAGTAGGGCTGATAGGAGAGTTGGGGCACCTCCCGCTGTCACACACAGAGCAGGGCGGATCAGGGGGTTGCGGCGCCACACCCTGTAACACTCAGGGCAGGGCCTATGGGGAGGTTATGGCTCTACCCCATCACACACAGAGCAGGGCCCGTGGGGGGCGGTTGGGGCGCCACACTTTATCACCCACAGAGCAGGGTTGATCAGGGGGTTGGGGCGCTGCCCCCTGTCACTCACAGAGCAGGGCCCATCAGGGGGGTGGGGAGCTCACCCCTGTAACGTACATAGCAGGGCCTATCAGGGGGTTGAGGAGCTCCCCCTTGTCACTCACAGAGTACAGCCAATAGGGGAGTTTGGACACTGCCCAGTGTCACACACAGAGCAGAGTGGATCAGGGCGTTGGGGCGCCGCCGCTGTCACACACAGGGCAGGGCCGATGGGGAGGTTATGGCTCTACCCCGTCACACACATAGCAGGGTCTATCAAGGGGTTGGGGTGCAACACCCTGTCACACACAGAGCCACAGGGTGATCAGGGGGTTGGGGAGCTCCCCCCTATCAGGCACAGAACAGGGCTGATCAAGGGGTTGGGGCGCCTTCCCCTGTTATGAACAGAGCAGGGAAGATAGGGAGGTTGTGGCCCCACCCCCTGTCACACACAGAGCCGCAGGGCGATCAGGGGGTTTGGGCGCCGCCCCCTGTCACACTGATCCCGGTGCTGGGAGGCATATTTCCCTTTTAATATATAGGGTAGAGGCCTGGTGCACAGGTGGGTGCCGGTTGGTTGGCCTGAAGGGTGTCCTAGATCAGGGTGGGGGTCCCCACTGGGGTGCCTGGCCAGCCTGGGTGAGGGGATGATGGCTGTTTGCAGCTGGTCACACACCCTTCAGGTTGCGGGTCCTCACTGCGGTGCCTGGCCAGTCTGGGTGAGGGGCTGAGGGCTGTTTTCAGGCTGGGGGTGACTGAAGCTCCCAACCTCTCCTTTTTTTCGTTTTTTGTTTTTATTCTGGGCCAGCTTTAGCTTTGAAGCTTGGCTCCAGCTCTTAGGCCTCCGCTGCTGAAAGTAGGTTTCTGGACTTTGTTTACAATGTCGCGATCCTGCTGGCTGAAGCCAGCGGCTAAGGAGGTTTCTGAGGTTTTGTTTAGCTTCTATATTTGTTACATAGTTTCTTAAACTGCAGGCTCAGAGGCCTGCAGCGGCAGGCGGGAACGTTGGAAACCTCCATCACTGAAGCAAGCAAGCCTCATGTTAGTTTCAAGCTGCCTGGCTGCTGGCCGCCATCTTGGCTGGCAGTTAATTTGCATATCAACCTGATTAGCCAATGGGAAGGGTAGCGGTCGTACGCCAATTACCATGTTGCTCTTTTTTTAGATAGGATGTGCCAGGAAGCATTTTCAGTACATGAGATTCATTATTGAACAAGTTAGACAAAGATTCTTGCTCTTTAGGTCTTGCATTCTAAGAGGAAGAAATATACATTTGACAGCAAATATAAGAAATAAGTAAATTATATAGTTTGGTAGAAGTTGAGAGCTGCTATGGGAATAGGAAAACATAGATGAAAATAAGGGAAATTAGGAGAATGAGAATGGGGAGAAAATGTTAGTAGAGGGAGTTTGCAGAATTAATTAAGGTCTCTAAGAAAAGCTATATGGAGAAGGTAAACATTGAGCAAAGACTTGAACTTGGTGAAGAAGTTATCAAAGCAGATACCTGGATGAAGAACTATGCAGAAAAAGGGAACAGCTACAGCACAGGCTCTCATGATTCCATAAGTATCTTAACCAATCTGGGAAACAGCAGTCTAAAAAAAATTCCAGCACACCTTTAAATAAACAAAATGTGTACAGAGAAATAGAGTTGAAAAAATGCCAAATTAGACTAACTGAATAATTCTTCACCAGACCTTTTTATTAACTCAAGTTGTATTGTTTTCAAGTCATAATAACACAACTGTGTGAATCACAGAGACTCAGAGATTGTACCTACCCATGTCCAAATGACATGCTACTTAGAATTCCATATTTTTGGTTCATATTTTGGGTGTAAGATAAACACCTTATTTATATAGAAACATGGGTTCATAGTTTGACACTTTATTCATTTTTAGAAACTTAGAAAAAAACTCTGGGAACTGCCCTTCTATTAAAGTACCAAAAAAGTCAATCCAATGCATAATAGATGAGAAAGCTAAGCAGGAAATGAATGAGAAAAATATCATAGTAGCAAGCATATTTGTGTTCTCAGTCTCCTTCTTGGCAAATGGCATCAAAATACTCGAGATAAGTATACCCCAAATGCTGAAGAGTAAATATTTTACAAATTCCCTGTTTCTTAAGCAAATACTTTTGATTATTTGTTACTTGGGGACAGAGTGGTAGGTAAGTTCTCTTTATATTGTAATAAAATGTTTTCCTTTTTTAATTCCATGTGATTAGTACCCACAAAAATACTACTTTGTTGATATTACAAATAGAGGAAAGTACAATCATTCCTCTTGCAAAGAAGTCATCTGGATCCTCTAATCTTAGAAATACTCTAGAAAATAAAAGAAGCACTCTAGCCTAGACTTTGACTGCAGAACTAAAATTGAAATAAAATTTTATATTATGTTTGTACTAAAAGTGATGATCACAAAGGCTGGAATATGCATTCCTTTCAAAATCAAATTCAGTTACAAATTTGGAAATAAAATTAAATTGAACTATTTTTGAATCAGCCATAAATGTAATGAGATTGCACTTCAACTTTCCCTCAAATTTTCTAGAAAGTGGGCACTTAAAAAAACTATTTCTGATGTTTTATTTTATCTAAATTAATTGCCTTCAGTCTGAAGCTGAACATTATAAATTACAAAAGAAAAACATCCATTGCAAAACAGACAATACAGTAAGGAAAAAAAAATGTGCCCATGGATTCCATTAACTGGTTATAAACACCGTTAACATTTTGATAAACCTAGTTTTCTTCTACTCCTACCCTGGAGAAATAAGTGTCTATACATGCATGTACTTAAAATTATTGTTAACTTTAACATAATTTTATGTCACTGGGATCATCCTACGGATTTGAAAACTCTTTCTTTACCTAGTAGTATTTGGGAACATATTTCCATGTCATTATTTTCAATTGTTGCCTAGCATTGCACTATAACATTCTATTTTTGACTGCTTGGTTTATAGAGCTCTTCCACAATTAACGTGAACTGCTTTAGAAGAGCAAGAAAAGGCATTCTAATGATGCTCACTTATGCCCTAAAATGTTTGAAAGCATGCATGGGAGAATGAAAATTATAACATCTCTAACATGGCAGTTCTAGCCCTGGTGAAGCCATTGTCGCATTAAAAGAAGAAATTTTAGGAATTGTTATGGTTTAATGACTTACATTTAATTATTGTATCCATTTTGAGTTTATTTTTGTGTATGGTGTAAGTTGGTGGTCCAGTTTCATTTTTTTGCATGTATCTGTCCAATATTCCCATCACCATTTATTGAAGAGATTGTCTTGACTCCATTGTATGCTCTTGCCTCCTTTGTTAAGTAATAATTGAATGTAATTGCTTGGGTCAATTTCTAGGGTCTCTTTTCTGTTCCATTGATCTATATGCTTGTTTTTGTGCAGGTACCAAGCTGTTTTGATTACAGTGGCTTTGTAATAAATATAACTTGATATCAGATATTTTGATCCTTCCAACTTTGTTTTTCTTTCTCAATATTGCTAGGGCTCTGGGAGTCTTTTTTGGTTCCATATAAATTTTTGGAGTATTTGTTCACGATCTGTGAAGTAAGCCATTTGTATTTTAATAAGGATTATATTGAATAGGCAACAAAATCTCAGGCATCTCTCATAGCAATATGTTTATGGATACATCTCCTATGGCAAAGGAAACTAAGGAGAAAATACACAAATGTCACTACATCAAAATCAAAAGCTTCTGCAGAGCAAAAGAAACCATCAACAAAATGAAAAGGGAGCCCACTGTATGGGAGAACATATTTGGCAATGATACATCAGATAAAGGTTTATTATCCAAAACACACTAGGAACTCATACAACTTAACAAAAGGAAGACAAACAATCCAATTAAAAAATGGTCAATGGACCTAAATAAACACTTCTCCAAAGAGGACATACAGATGGTCAAGAGACATTTGAAAAAAAATGCTCAAAATCACTGAACATCAGAGAGATACAAATGAAAATGACAATGAGGTATCACCTCACACCTATCAGAATGACTATCATCAACAAATCAACAAATGACAAGTGTTGGTGAGCATGTGGAGGAAAGGGAATCCCAGCACACTGCTGGTGCGAATGTAGACTGGTGCAGCCATTATGGACAATAGTACGGAGTTTCCTCAAAAAATTAAAAATGGAACTCCCATTTGACCCAGTGATCCCACTTCTAGGAATATATCCTAGGAGACCCGAAACACCAATCAGAAGAATATATGCACCCCTGTTTTCATAGCAGCTCAATTTACAATAGCTAAAATCTGGAAACAGCCAAAGTGCCCATCAGTAGATGAATGGATAAAAGAGCTGTGGCATGTTTACACCATGGAATACTATGCAGCCACAAGAAAGAAAGATCTCTTACCCTTTGTGGCAGAATGAAGGGACCTGGAGAGTATTATGCTAAGGGAAATCAGCTAGTCAGAGACTGTGGAATCTCAGAGGGAAGACTGAGGTGGGTGGGAAGAGATCAACCAAAGAACTTGTATGCATATATGCATAACCCATGCACACAGACAATATGGTTGTGAAGGCCTGGGGTGGGGGACAGGGATAGGAAAGAAGGGGTCAATGGGGAAGAATAGGGAGCATATATAATACTTTCCATAATAAACATTTAATAATAAGAAGAAACCTTAGTGTTGAAATCAGGTGTCAGAAATTGGAAAGCAGAGATTCTGAGTCATACAACAACTCATAGAAAATTAGGAAGAACCTAAGTATATACATTCCAATCAGGTTCTCGCCTAGCCTAAGAATGATGGCTAAAAGCAGGGGATATGTGTGAGAGCATTTTTGTTCCCTTTGTTTCATTATCCATAGATAAATCAGTTAACTACCACAACAAATACCACTGGGTAAAAAGGAGTATAAAAATGTCTAAATAGGAGTTATAAGAAACTGTGGTATTTCCTTTCTTTTTGAAAATTAACTTTTCTTTGCTTCTGGTCTACTTATTTAAAAACAATCAAACACAAAACCTTAGCAACACAGACACTGTTATACTCTTACCGTATTCCCTCCTCCTTCAATGCAATTACTATCATGATTTTTAGTTTATCATTTCTAATCACATTTTTTTAAATATATTTTATTGATTTTTTTTACAGAGAGGCAGGGAGAGGGATAGAGAGTTAGAAACATCGATGAGAG
The DNA here is from genome assembly GCF_963259705.1 of Myotis daubentonii. Lineage (NCBI taxonomy): Eukaryota > Metazoa > Chordata > Mammalia > Chiroptera > Vespertilionidae > Myotis > Myotis daubentonii. The sequence continues at coordinate 69,589,087 of NC_081841.1, read as the reverse complement.
AGAAACATCAATCAGCTGCCTCCTGCACATCTCCTACTGGGGATGTGCCCACAACCAAGGTACATGCCCTTGACCGGAATTGAACCTGGGACCTTTCAGTCCGCAGGCCAACGCTCTATCCACTGAGCCAAACCGGTTTGGCTCTAATCACATCTTTAAACTGTTTTGTAGGTAACCATTAACAATATGCAGTCATTTTGTATTTTAAAATTCCCTGTCATTATATCCCATGAAGCTAAATTGTTTCCACTTTTTCATCCATTAGAATTATTTTATTTTAATACATACTTGCACATGCTTTCTAATCACATTTACTCTAGTTTCTCCAAGGAACACACATAAAAGTTAAATTTCTCATTCATAGGTTATAGCCATAGTTAACCTTAATCTCAAATCACCAGATTGCTCCATGTGGTGTTGATAACAATTTGCATTCTCAAAAGAAACATACGCGCGTAGTGATGTTCCTATAGCTTCCCAACATTTGAGTCTCAGACGTTTTCTGGTTCTTGATAGATTGAGTAATTTCATATCTTACCCTGGACATTTTGAATGCTATGCTTCTGAGTTCTGTTAAAATCCTCTCAGCAATGTAAGGCTAACGTTAGATTCAGTTATGACTATAAGTACTGCCTTGCCTTTCGGTGTTAGTGGTGGTTCCAATGTTAGTTCGGTTGTTTAAGTCATTGCTAAGCTGCTTGGTATCTGTCCCATGTATTTGCTAATCAAGGAATTGTCTGTGATTGGGCGGGCGAGGGTGGGGTCTAAATTCTAGTTCAGTTCTGATCAGCTTTGCTATGCTTTTTCTAGCCTGTTCAATGTGTATTCACCTCAAGGTCCTTCCTGAGCCTTTTGCAGGTTCATAACATTCTCCTTTGCTGGAGCCTGTTCCTACCCATCTGTGATTTGGACGTTAGCCAGATTTGGGAGCAGAATTTATACACAGATTTGGGGCTCCCTCTTTCTTGTTCTCTCTCTTATGGGGTTCTTTCCTGGTTTTCCAGCAGAGGAAGTTGCCCCAAACTCATCCCTTAGTTCTTTGTCCCAGAAAAACTGAAAGCTTTTTAATGGTGTTCTAGCTGCCCCACTAAATACTACAAGAATAAGTAACTCACTTGATATCATTCTCTCCAAAATTTCACCTCTCCTCTACAATCTACCAACTTTTATGTTCTCTTCAATGCCCTAAGTACACCTCTTTTGTGTGACTCATTCCGTGTTGATAGGTATCTGTGAGAGCACTGCTTCAGTACCATCTTTCCCAAACCAGACGCTGAACTCATCATTGTTATGCTCCTCGTTTATGACAACCCCTTACTAATTCCAAGTATATGTAGAGGGCTCTCATTGTACAACTCTCTGCCTTACTTAGGTTATGCTTTATCTATATTGGGAATTCAAACCCAATTTCCTAGCTGTTATGAACTATAATAACCTCTTTAACTTCCTCCTATTCTATAGCACCATGTCCACCACTATTTTAAGCCTCTTCTCCCTGTCTCAGTGCCAGGGTGTGCTTGATGTCCTGACTTGCATTTCCCCATTGATTTTGTCACTGGGGACTCCTTTTTTTATTTTAAAACTTAGTTATACCTAAAATTTGTCATAATTTATTTGGCACTTCTAAGTACTTTCTGATGGAAGGCTTAAGAAGTTGTTCTAGTCTACCATTTGTTAGAATGGGAGCACTATTGTTGCCTCTTTATTATATTGTTCTTCATTTTGGCGCACCGAAGCAGTGGCATGACATATACTTGCTATAATAGTCATTTTCACTTGGTAGAAGCAATAATAATGAAGGTGGTGATTATGAATTTTACTTAAAAATCCCTATAATCACAAAAATTGGGAAGATTTCTTTTCCTCTGTTGATATTCTGTGTTATAAGATGTCACTGTATGAGGTGCAGCTCAGTGAGATACCGTGGTTTGCCACTAGCTCATATGATCAGCAGGGCATTGTTACATAAGCCCCAGCATGAAATCAGGTACAGTCACTCAGTGCTAAGAAGCTGAATCGGAGCATGGTTTTCCTTTTGAATTGTCCTCAGGAGCTCTTTACATTTATTGAACAGGCCTAGGGAAGGGAAGCCAGTTAATCATTGCCTTCTGCTTGCTTAATAGGTCTGAAATAGCTTCTAAAAATTAGTCATAATTGCAATCATAGTATGTCTGCTAGGCTGAAAGAGGCCAAAGCCTTTTCAAAATCTTCTAGAGCAAATACCTGTGAATGTTTTTGCGAGATGGAGAAGGCCAACAATAAACTGTATTTCCTGGATAATTTCACCATTCTATTTTATTAAAAAAAAAGATATGATCACACTTATATCTGGAATCTAATGGACAAAATAAACTGATGAACAAAATAGAAACAGAGGCATAGATACCTGGAACAGTCTGACAGCTGTCAGAAGGGAGGGGGGAGGCGGACTGGATAAAAGAAGGTGAAAGGATTAGTCACAGAACATATTTGCACAGCCCATGGACACAGACAACAGTGAGGTAATGGCCAGAGGGAAGGGGGTGGGGGCTGGGGGGAGATGGGCAAAGGGCGGGGGGTGGGGGAGAGGAAAGGGGAAGGGGTGGGGAGTGGCAATGGGAACATCTGTAATAGTGTCAACACCAAAAATAAAATGAAAAAATAAAATGAAATGAATTGTGAAAATGATTTCAAAAAATAAAATAAAATAATTTTTTTTTTTAAAGATAGAGTGACATTTCAAACCTAGAAAATGTACCAAAAGTGTTGCTCTCTCTTTTGGTAATTTGGGACATGCTTCACTGATGCCCTCACCTCAGAGTCTGCTCTGGCCAGTTTGTTTCTCTCTACTCTATCACCACAAACACATCACTTACCTCGGTCAGCTTTTTTCAGAAAAAAATATATTTTATTGATTTCTTACAGAGAGGAAGGGAGAGGGATAGAGAATTATAAACATTGATCAGTTGCCTCCTGCACACCCCCTGCTGGGGATGTGCCTGCAACCAAGGTACATGCCCTTGACTGGAATGGAACCTGGGACCCTTCAGTCCGCAGGCCAACGCTCTAGCCACTGAGCCAAACACGCCAGGGCTCAGTCAGCCTTTTTATAAACATGTGTGCCATTTGTTCCTGGGGGGCCAAATAAGCAAGAAAACATAATTCAACAACAATGTGGCTTTACTCTCAGAAAAGAAGAACTTTTCAAAGCAGTGTAATCCTCCTACATTGAATGTAGCATTAACATTGCTCTCAAGGTTATGTACCTAACCATTGGGAGCCACTGGCAATCTGAGTTATGCTTAAATAATTTCTAAGTGAGCAAAAGGGCCATTTTCCATTTTGATATTCAGATTATTGCTTTCTGGTTCAATTTTCAAAATCATTTAAACTGGAGATCCTCAATGCTTATTAATTTCATAGAAATTAAAATACTATTCTCACTGATTAGATGGAAGATGACCTAATGTCATATGATACTTTGATATTTTCTTATGTAAAATATTATAAACTTTTAGGGAACCAGAACCCAATAAAAGTCTAACTGAGAAGTGGAAACACAATTGAATGTTGATAGTGTATCATTAATGTGTGGGGTGCTATCTTTCTCTTCTTATCCTATTCAAGTTATTGTCAGTGGGGGAGTATAAAGGTATTTGCTTTCTGAAACACAGGTAAATAAGAGAAATTGCAGCATAAATTTTCTCAGAAAGAAGTCAGTGTTTTCCAATAATGAATTGTTTATATTGCTTCAACTACTCTTTTAATATCATGCATAATTTTCATAGATAAACTTCACTTATGAAACTTGACTGTGAATGAAAGGAAAGAACTAGTTAAAATAGCTAGAGCAACAAAAAATTTAGGGTTTTTTCTTCTCTTTTACATAAAGGAATGGAAATAAAAATATGTACTGTGATTTAATTACAATTATATTTTATCTATCCTAAGCGATTTTTATTTTGTCTTGATGAGTCTACCATAACCCATTTCACTTTAATGTCAAACTCCATATCCTGCATGAAATCTTTGTCCACTTCTCAACTTAAACTCATTTCTACCTTCTCTGATTCTTTTGGCCTGAACTGGATGCTCCATCCATTGTGATAGTTCTGTGTGAGCTGCACAAGGAAAGGAGCACTCTCTCATTCATGTGTACTCCTGGTGCCCAGCACATGGCCTGACACATAAAGCATTCATCACACTGCACTGTACATTTCTGATTGCTCCTCAGTTCACTCCCAAACTAGATTGCAAACTCCTTGAGGGGAAGGATCATGTCTTATTAGTTTTCAAATACTCAGTGTCTATCATAATACCTGGTATACCATTAGTAATCTTAAGCATCTTTGAATGTATATACAATACTAATGCATACAAAATCATAAATTATGTATGTGTATTTATGAAACATGCAATATATGTAATTAACTAATGACTATCAAATATTTTACATCCTGATTACACTTGTAAATTCCTTCAGATTGAGACATGTCTTATTCTCTTCCTTACCCTTACCCAGTAAGCCTCAGAAATGAATGAAGCAAACAATTGTAAAATTATTAACAAGGTGCAATTATGAGGAACCTCAAAATTTAAGTCATGCCCCATGAAAGTAATGTTCACAACACCTCTCAATTTATATCAGGAAACACTTTCTAAGCACCTACTACATGCCAGGCACTAAACTAGACATTAAACATAAAAAAAAATAGAATAAGATAAAATAGAGACACTTAAATAGTGGCTAAGACTGACACATAATGTATTGTCATAAGTAGTAAGGACAATTTGGTTATACATTTGGTATTTTGTGAGCATGGAGAAACATTTAGTCCAACATTAGGTTAATGTATGACTCTCAGAAGAAAACAACATCTTGAAGAATGAATAAGGATTAGCCAAGAAAAAAAAGATGGGTGGGATCAAGGTGGATGAAGGCACAAAATGTTAAAGGAATATTATTATAGTTACTAGAGGCCCGATGCACAAAATTTCTGCAAGAGTAGGCCTTCCTTCCCCTGGCTGCCGGCACCGGCTTCCTTCTGGCACCCGGGACCCGGACTTCCCTCTGGCTGCCCGGAGGCACCCAGGACTCAGGCTTTCCTCACAACCCCAGTTTCGTTCGAAGGTCATCTGGAAGGAAGACTAGAAGGACCTCTGGTCTAATTAGCATATTACACATTTATTATTATAGATTAGAGTATAAAATATGAGGTTGAGAGTGAAGAGAAGTTAGATGTAGAAGAAGAGATCTTACAGAGACCAAGGTGAATAAAGGTACAAAATGCTGAAGAAGTATAATATATATTTATTAGAGTAAAAGATGTGCCTGAGAATGAAGAGAAATTAGATATGAAGGAGGACTGTATCAGACATAAAGGTATTTATATGCCACTCTAAGGAACTTAAACTTTATCCATTAATCAATGGAAATTCTTTAAGTGTCTTAGGGACAACAGCGATGTGATCAAGTATACATTGTAGAGAGACATTAGTTGTTGTGCAGAGAATTAGTTATGGAGTTGGAGCAAGACTGGAGTAAAAGAAAGAAAGTTGGGAAGCTACTGAAATTGTTTAGGCAAGAGATGGTGAGGGCCTCAGCTTGTTCAGAAGTCAGTATACAGAAGAACAGAGGGGAGTACATCCTAGAAACATTCTGAAGGTATAATTGTCATGGCTTGGTGACGGGTTGCATGAGGGATATGTAGGGGAGAGAGGAGTCGAGTGACTTCCTTGTTCGTGGAGAAGATCGGACCATGAACTAGGAGAGTCACAGTGGAGAGTGCAGAGATAATGAGTCCTGTTTTTTTTTTTATATATATAGCAGTTTTGTCAAGCGCAGGTGTACAGCCTATATTGCGATTTACATGACTGAATCACAGGGTAAAAGCTAGAACTGAAGGCAAAAGCATATCTCTGTAGGTGGAAGATAAAAACATCAAACTGAACCAGTATGTGAAGAGAAAAGGGCAATGGGGTAAGATAGTGAAGCTCAGTAACCTCAATATTAAAAAGAGGGGAGCAGAGGAGGGAGACTACCTGTCACAAAGGTAAGAGAAGTGTCAAGTCTTAGGTACCATCAAAAGGCTTGAGAGATCAACACCCAACACCAACAGGCAGGTGTTTCTTTAATCTTCAATACTAGCGTTTTGGTCATGTTCCTCTGTGTTATACCTTGCCATCACACAGTACCTGTGTCTCTTAAATAGCTTTTTTAAAATGGCATGAGACTGTCCTTAAGTCACTACAGGTTCACTAAGTCATAATGCATCACGGAACGGAAACCGGGTAGGAGCATTTGTTTACAAGTGTGACCTTCCCAGTCATGCTGGGCAAGCAGAGAGCAGGCCTGTGGAGGTTCACTTACCAAAGGGCTTGTGCCAGCTCAGAGTTAATGGAAAGCCACAGATGGTGAGCTGTGTGGGTGGCAGGGGCACCCTCCCTGAGACACATTTTCAGCAAAAGGATGCTCTTGTGGACAGCTATTTGGACTACCAGGAGTACTCAAGTATGTGTTTTGATGTATATTTGATGTGGGTTTTTAATGTATCTTAAACTCTCTGCACAGATATATTCTTTTCTATGCCCCAGAGGGATGTTATTTCTGAATCTTATTAAAAATTAACACAAATCTATTTCTCATACTCTGTCTGTCATAGATGAAGAATGGCGAATGTTAATAAGCACACGTCATTCTATAATTTCTAGACCCAGAGGCACTGGAAAGCATCACAAATCATGGGATGGGACTAGTAAAAACCCAATTATTTATCTAAATAATATTCAGAATTTCAATAAAGCTCCGTGGTGGCTATAAACCCAGAGAACTCTATTTCTCTCTGTACGGGGGAAATATATTATTCCACGAACTGGGTTTAAATGCATATGCTCCTGATTGCACCTGCTTTGCACCCAGGCCTTGTGTGTTAGAGCAAAACCACTCAAGTCAGTACCCCACTGGTAATGGATATGGAACTTGAAAGAGGGCAGCTCCACTGAGACTTAAATGAGAAAACCTTGCTAATATTTCAGAGTCCTTATTGCAACAGACAGTTGTTAGAGGTAACCAAGTGCAATTTTTATCTTACTACTTCGCAAAAATGAAAAGACCCACCCTCTCCACATCAAAACTAGAAACAAAATAACAGCTTTCTAGGGCACAGTCTGAAAAGTTCTGGGTTAATCTTTTCCATCATACAAACATCACAAAGAGATTTAATTAGAATATCCTCCTATGTCCACTTCAATACACTTCCCAGAGAATACCTGAAACTCTGGGCAGGAGAAGCAGAAACTTCAAGAGACAAGTTATTTATCCTCTGTAACCTCAGTTTCCTCATCTGTAAAGTGGAAATAGAATTCTCTATTGTTAATGGAAGAACTATATCATATAATGAAAATAAATAAAACTCTTAACTTAATGCTTAGTACATATAGAAGAGTGGTTATTATTATTATTATTATTATTATTATTATTATTATTATTTCCATTATGCAGCTTGCTACCTATAGAACTCATGAGCTACCTAGAAATTCATGTTGTCATCTAATAGCAGGTATTATAGGACAAACCAAAGAGTGAAGAAAAATCACCAGAGAAAAACGCAATATGGATTAAATTATATTCATTACATTTATCTATAAACTAGAGGTCTGGTGCACGGATTCATGTACTGGTGGGGTCCCTCAACCTGGCCTGTGCCCTCTCACAATCCAGGACCCCATGGGGGATGTCAAACTGCCATCCCTGCCTGGCCTGAGGGGTTCTGCCAAAACTGGCCGTCTGACATCCCCGAGGGATATAAGCAGCAGGCAAGCAGGGGGGAGCCCGAGCCTGGGATGGGCCTGTGCTGGAACCATTCAATACGCCCCCCCCCCCAACCCCCCCCCCCCCCCCCGTGCTTGCTCCTGAAGCTGCTTGGTAGCTGCAGAGGCAGGAGAGGCTGAGCTGCACTCTCTGGGCTCTGGTTTCTGGTACCTGTCAGTCAGCTAAGCAGCGCTCCCCCTGTGTGAGCCCACTGACCACCAGGGGGCAGCTCCTGTGTTGAGCGTCTGCAACTGGTCAACCAATGGAGCAGTCAACCAATCATAATGATCACTTAGGCTTTTATATATATATAGATTAGAACAGACTGACATATTTTGGTGGGGTGGGGGGGTGGAGGGAGAGATGAGAAGAGATAAACCAAAGAATTGCCAGAATAATTGATATGGAATATTTCTATTCAATTTTTTCCATAACAAATAGAAATAAAAAATGAATGACTGTGATAATTATGTCTGGTTCACCAACTTGCTTCTTTTCCAAGGTATGTACATTTTGGTGTCATAACTGTTATATTGTGTGCATATAACACAGCCATGTGTTCTGGAATTAAAATTGCTTCTCCTTTAAATGTGAGTTCAATACATCAGTATGGATTATTATTCCAGGCATTTTGGCAACCTGAACAAATGTGAGAAATCCCAAGCTAATGTATGAGGATGGCTAATTTCAGGAGTACCCTGTACTCCAGCTGTAGAGGATTATGCTGAGTCTGAGAACTCTGATGGAAGATATGGTGAAGTAAGTTGGTAGAAGGAAGCTATTGTTATAATAAACGGGAAGTACATCATGATGCAGGACTCGGGTATTTTGTAAGCACTTACAACACATAAAAATGTGTTGACTGAGTAAAGGCTGGTATCCCATCAGAAGAGACAAATGCCAAGACAAGTGTTTATAACAAAGAAACATCCCCAAGCACCACAGGGAAAACATTCAAATATTCACTATCTATTCGTAATGAAAACCTGGAAAGGCAGGCAGCAGCAGAACATAATCCTATATAATAAAAGCCTAATATGCAAATCGAACGAATGGTGGAACAACCGGTCACTATGATGCACACTGACTACCACGGGGCAGGCGCTCAATGCAGGAGCTGCCCCCAGCCTGCATGCCTCAGGCCGGCCAAGGTGGGTGCCAGCGGGGGGCCCCCAATCACTCTGCCAGTTGCCCCACAGATCGGCCCTAATTGCCAGCCAGGCCTAAGGACCCTAACCATGCAAGAATTTTATTTACCTGGCCTCTAGTGTGATTATACATGGAAAAGATAAAACTATTTCTGAACTGACACTAACCCATGAACAGTTCCAAGGATGTGATGTTTTAGCAGCTATGGAGCCAGTGCTGTGAATGCATTTACATGCCCAATCCTCAGGTAACGAAGACTGTGCTTCATTCCAGACTCTGTCCCCGCACCAGGGATTCAGAGATGAACAAGACGCTACCTAAGACTCTCTAGAACTTTTAGTATATTTGGAAAACAGATGAGAAAGTGAAACAATTATTAAACAGTGGATCAACTGATGCGAGGTCTCTGATAAGGTTCCCTGCTCTTAGTGTGAGGAGGCCAGAATGCTCCCAAGAGGAAATGTCACTTGAGCTAATTTGAAGGACGTGTAGGAGTCCCTGGAATGAAAAGAAAGTATAGAAATCCTTCCCGTATATATAGAGGCTCAGAAGTTCAAGAGCACATGAGGTATTTAGGGAATGACAAGTCGTGTTTTCATTTGGGAACACATTGTGTTGAGTAGGAGAATGTCTGTAGGAAGGTGATGGAGATCCAGTCATGAAGGAAAGAACAAAAAGATGATTCAAATATGACTGATGCCTAGCTTCTTCCAGAGGGTTGGTTCTGACCCTCTGTGTGTTTCTGATGCAACAGTGGGTACCACTAATGTTACTTATCCATGGCTCACAACACTTGGGTCTCACAGGCAAATACCAGAATCCTCTCTGAAAGGAAATGACCAGGAAATTTTGAGCCAGAAAATGTTGTCTGAAAGCAGCTTGGGATCTTGAGGCAAGCATTAAAAGCCAAGCTCTAATGCCAAATGGGAATCTGAGAAGTAGACAAAGAGTCGGTGGACACAACAGGTAAATTAGTACCAGTCTCAGTAAATTCTGGAAGCAGCTGAGAAACTCATGATACAAGATTTCAGCACTCTTGGGAGTGTGTTTATGTTGGTGGGTGGTCTGAGGATCTACAATGAACACTCACCTGTCATACAGTAGGATCTCAACAGGATGTGTGGTTGTGTTATATGATTTGTCTACTTACACATGTGTCCATGTCAATGATTAACCTTGGGGCCAAGACTCTCTCCAGTGCAGATCATCTTTCAGTAATACGTACTAGTGACAGGGGTATTTTATCCTTTCAAAATATTACCTCCCTATTCATCACTGAGCACCAAGGTCTATTGTGGTGCCCAGAGTAGATGTTATCTGAATTGAAATGAAATCAAAGAGCCCTCCAATGCAGCCCCCACCCCCACTGGAAACCAGATTGATATTATGGCAGGTTAGTGACTTCCACACCTTTCTCAGTTTTAATTTTAAAATTAAAAAATCAGTTTAAAAGTGATAATAATACAAGCTTTACATAAAATTAAAAATAATTATATATAAAATAGTTAACTAAAATTTAAAATGATAAGAATATAAACATCAGACTTCATAACATGATATTGTATAATGCGTTACAAAGAATTATCTCTATGGCATTGAAAAAGAGAAAGCCATTTTTTATCATTAACAAATGAGAACAAATAACTTTTATGATTTAAAATGAATTTACAGTTTTACAGGTCATTTGTAGGTATATAACAAAACCATCGACTTCTGAGAGCAAAAAGAAAAAAAAAAGATCATTTGATTTAATGCCTTTCTATTATGGATAAATTGAGCCCACAAAATGATTTACTCCAAAGGTCTTTTTGTACAACTCCTTTTTTAATACTTAGGTGATACACTGATATCAGGTATATCAGAGTCTTTATTTTCCCCAGATGTATGTGTTTTTTTTGTTTTTTAAATATATTTTATTGATTTTTTACAGAGAGGAAGGGAGAGAGATAGAGAGTTAGAAACATCAATGAGAGAGAATCATCGATCAGCTGCGTCCTGCACATCTCCCACTGGGGATATGCCCGCAACCCAGGTACATGCCCTTGACCGGAATCGAACCTGGGACCTCTCAGTCCGCAGGCCGACGTTCTATCCACTGAGCCAAACTGGTTTCGGCCAGATGTATGTTTTTAAGCACAGTATAGGCATTGTGCAAAGGTAAGTATCTTTGCATCTCCTTAATGCAACATGAAGCAAGGCATTTGATAAAAAGTCAATGAATATTTGTTGGAGGAATAAATGAATGAATGAATGAATGAATGCTACTCTGCGTTCTTGGATTTTGTCTTTAGGGTTGTACCTACCCAAGGTTATCTATGTTTTGCTATACCCAAGGTTACCTAGGTTTTCTCCTTTGTTATTTTCCAGGAGTTTTTTTAGTTTTTCATTTTACATTTAGGCCTGTGCTACATTTTGGATTAATTTTTGTGAGGGGTGTAAAGTCTGTGTCTAGATTCATTTTTTCCCCTGAGTAGTTGTGTCAGCACCATTTGGTGAAAAGACTATCTTCATTGTATTGCCTTTGCTACTTTAACAAAGATCAGTTAACTATACTTATGTGGGCCAATTTCTGGGATTTCTCTTCTTTTCCATTGATTTATTTGTCATTTCTTTCACCAATACCACAATGTTTTGATGACTATTGCTCTATAGTAAGTCTTGAAGTTTTTTTTACCCATTAAGATAAAATACAAGGAAAGGATGTTTCCTATCATCACTGCTTTTCAACATTGTGCTGGAAATTTTAGCTAATGCAATAAGACAAGAAAAGGAAACAGAATGTATACAAATTTGGAAGGAAGAAATAAAGCTGTCTTTGTTCAAAGATGACATTATAGTCTATGTAGAAAATGTCAAATTTTGACAGGTATGTCCTCCGTGCAAAAAAAAAAAATGTTACATTTTATTTTTGTTTAATTTTAAAGTTTTTTTAAAAAAGATATTTTTATTGATTTCAGAGAGGAAGGGAGAGGGAGAGATAGAAAAATTAATGAGGAGAGAGAATCATAGATTGGCTGCCTCCTGCATGCCCTCTAATGGGGATCGAGCCTGCAACCTGGGCATGTGCCCTGAACGGGAATTGAACCCTGACCTCCTAGTTCGCAGGTTGATGCTCAACCACTGAGCAACACCGGCCAGGGTAATTTTCTTAAATTACAGTTTACATTCAATATTATTTTGTATTAGTTTAAGGTACACGGTTTATTGTTTTAAATAGCAAGATAATTCAGATATTGTATGAAAAACAACTGGAAAATAAAACGCAGTTTACACATGTATATTGTCAGTAATCTTGATCAGGTTTTACCTATTTTGAGAGCGTCACCTCTAGCAGAGGTTTCTTAATGATCCTAAATTGGGATTTAAAGACTGATTCTTTATATAAGTGTGCTAATTATTTAATACCCACCGTGTATAATAATACAAAATTAAGCTGCCATGTATCTAACCAATTTATTTATTTTAGCAAGGTTCAGGGTCAATGTTGACTACTGCAGCCAAGTGTTTGTATCAGAATCCATGTCAGCTATTGAGGCTGACCAAACAATTTGCCACGCTGGACATTTATTTTTTGGAGTACGGCTCTACCCAATATGTCTTGATTTCAAGAATGGACAATGGTTTATTTTTCTAAGATGACTCATGGGAGGGGTGTGATCACTTTGGATAGGCAGGGAAATGTACTGCTCCTTACCAGAGAATATTAATAAGGGGTAATATTAACTTGTGTTTGCCTAGTGAGATTTTCAAAGACATTTTTATTATTTCATATTATTCTCATGATCATTCTTTTATTTAGACAGCACAGTTATTTCTCTCTCCATTATGCGAATGATGAGACTAAACAAACAGAAGTTACACTGAAAACAGCCAACAAGAAAGCGCACTTCCTTTACTCGGGACCCTAGCCCACTCCAGTGCCCAGAGTGCTTTCCTTTGTCGAACTGCAGTTCTCTGAGTGCCATGGGGTCAGCAGTGTACTATGGACTGTATCAAGGTGCATACAAATATATTCACATTGTTGTTCTCTTTTTCTTTTTTAGGTACTTTACCTGACTTAGAGAGGAAATAATAAACCTCCAAAATTGGGCTTGAATCACATGTAATGGGAAATGATTCCGTTGTTTCTAAGATATAATATGAAACATCTACTAGAATGGTTGGTCACTACTAGCTATACAGCTCTTTTATCCTTTGTATTTTTACTCATCATTTAATGTGACTTAAGTATTTTCTTAACTAGATTATATGCTCCTTTATGGAAGAAACTACAACTTATACTTTGTATTTTTAGCACCTATGCTTAAACATAGGTCGTCACAAAAAATGAACTCTTGTTGATGATATTTATGCAGAAAAGGGCTTACTATATGGCTACAACAGTTTCCAAATGAATTAAAATTGCTGAATGAACAGCTTCTTTCAAGTGATTAAATGTACCATGCAACCTAGGCATGGCTCAACATCTGTTATATTTGGACTTTTTATACTATATCACTTTTCATATAGGAAATAGCATTCTAATAGTGACTTTATGATGTTTCCCCCCATCGCTGTAGAGTATATTTTGATCTATATGAAGTGCATTAATACAGAAAATACTTTCTAATCTGCTTTTACATGCCAGACACTGGATATGAGCTTAGAGCATAGGATATTCATAAAACTGACCTCAACTTTAAGAAACTTCACATTTTGTAGTTAATTTAAAACATGTGCATTCTTCTATTTCTTCTATTTCCCCTATTGCCTCACTTCCCATGCCTCCTCAACATGTCTCAGGTTTGTTTATCTAGTCCAGAAGCAGCTGGGTAATAGCAAGAAGGCTCCCATTTATTGAGTACTCACTGAATAGCTGTGCTCCTCACACACTGCCCAGCTAACATTCATTTCATCCTTTGAGCAAACCTACTAGGTGTCTTAATTACTTGTTATTATTGTCACTTTCATTTTACAACTGAGAAGAGAAAGGTTTAGAGTGGTTGGGTGATTTGCATAGCACTGAAGGCTCATGTAGGGGAACCAGAATTGAACCCAGATTTCCTCCTTCTGATTTCACTGGCTTACCCACTACATCCTCACAGCCATTTAACCAAGGGGGAGGCCAGCCATTGACCTCATGAGAGACCTTTTGTGATAGGCATGCTTTTATTTTTCTAATAGAAAAGAACACAGGTAGAGAATAGGGAAGATAGAGAGAGGGGCTTGAAATAATACCCAGAAAGTCTGAAGAAATTGAAAGTCTTTACTGGAAAAAGAAGACTCCGATGGAATATGACATCTCTCTGTCTCTAGGGCTGTCACGTGGAAAAGGAATTTTACATGTTGAGCACTAGTCCATGGATAGAGCTAAGAGAAAGTTACAAATTAGGAAGAAACAAGTTTGAGCTCCAGAGGAAGAAAGACTTTCTAGTGGAAATGTTGTAGAACAGAACTAATTCAGAGAGAGAGAATCCAGTTTGTGCAGAGGTTCACACATGATAGTGCTGTGGAGGGGCCTCAGAGGGGTGGAGAGGAGGAAGCGATGGTGACTGTGGGCCTGCCTCTGGCTCTGAAGGCCAGACAGTGAAGCAGGGATTATTCTACTGTTAGAACATCCCCCAGGATTAGCCCCACTGAGCAGTAGATGTCACTGTTTCATAGAAAGATGAGTAAAGAGGCACTTCTGATTCTAAGCAGGATACTTTAAAAGATGTATTCAGATCTATTCTAGATGGAGATAAGTTTCCAAAATATACTTAGGATTAATGTTACATCTAAGAGACATGCAATGACAAATCCTACGTTTTTAAGCTCTTTTTTTTTGCTTAAGAACTCTGGCCTTATTTGTATTGTGTAGCCCAAAACTGTAATGGAAGATTATAGTTCCAAAGGGTCTCCATGCATGAGATAATACAGGATCTGATAAAAGACAAAAATTCCTGTTGCTGCTGGTACTGTGAGTGACATACATACATGTGTGTGAGCATACACATATTTTGAAACAATGCTTATTTTGTCCTCCCTTCTGTCCCCCTCTTCTTTCTGTGCTTAACTCAAGATTATCAAGAAGAAGGGCATGGCATGTACTTGACTAGCAGTTATGTTTCTCAATTTGGAAGCTACCCAAGCTGAGATCACCATGAATTAAGTTCCAGGCAGACGGAGCCATTCTTGACAAAGTTGTAATCTGCAAATCCCGAAGTTTGGGGTTGGAGAGACTTCTCAGCCCCAGAGAATGTTACAGGGTCATTGACACTGTTGAGCAATAAGAGACAGCAAAGCCCGTGGAACCACATTTCAGGAGTTCTCTTCCCTCTGTTTTGTCTCTTCCATTCCAGAGATTCTGAAGGACTCAGGACCTAGTCCTCATTTGCCCTTTCTCCCTGGGGAACTTCTATCTGGGTAGAGGTTACTTTAACTGGAAAGAGAGTTCAAAGACTGAGAGAGGGAAAAGAGCGGAGGGGGTCCTCTAGACCTGCGCTCTCTATTGGCTTTCTCAGATTTCATAAACGTATGCACCTCTTGCTTGCACTTTTTTAAGGAGCTTATATTCTCAGAGGAAGGGTGAGGTGTAGATAAATGACATAATAAAGGATAGAGACACATATGTTTTTTTAAAAAAATATATTTTATTGATGTTTTTACAGAGAGGAAGGGAGAGGGATAGAAAGTTAGAAACATTGATGAGAAAGAAACATCGATCAGCTGCCTCCTGCACACCCCCAACTGGGGATGTGCCCATTAACAAGGTACCTGCCCTTGACCAAAATCGAACCTGGGACCTTTCAGTCCTCAGGCCGATGCTCTATCCACTGAGCCAAACCGGTCAGGGCAAGATACACTTGTTTTAAAATGGAAAGGAATCTGGAATAGTCACAGAGGATATTCTGGAACATATGAAATTTGAATTAGGAGGCTGAAGGATGGCAGCATGTTGGTACCTAAAAAATGCAGGGCAATGGCATTCTAAAAACAGAAATGGTCATAGGATAGGTGCAAAGTTGGCATAGGAAGGGATTGGTTGAAATGTAGGGTTCACAAGGGGGAAATATAACTAAACTAAATCATGATCATAATCTTATTTGCATGTGAGGATAGACACTGAATGGTCTTCAGGAGGGAAATGATAGTTGCAACAGGAATGCTCTAATGAGATTATTACAATATTTATTAAGTTGCCGTGGAATTTTCTATCCATCCGTGATCTTCTTAGAAACAGGAAGCTAGGTCTTCTGTTGGGAGTTAGGAATGTGGTTTGGCTCAGTGCATAGAGCATCAGTCTGCAGACTGAAGGGCCCTGGGTTCGATTCTGGTCAAGGGCACATGCCCAGGTTCAAGCTTGATCCCCAGTAGGGAGTGTGCCAATCGGTGGTTCTCTTGCATCATTGATGTTTCTATCTCTCTCTCTCCCTTTCTAAAATCAATAAAAAATATTTTTAAAAATGTAAGGAAATTTTGAGAAGCTGCTATTGGAATTTCCATTTGGCAGGAGAGAAATAAACCACTGCAGTGAGGATCAAGCAGGCTGAGGTCAGAGAACACAGATTCTATAAACCGATTCCTTCCAGCAAAATGTGTGATTAGCAGTGTTGGAGCGGGAACAGGGGAAGCAGATGGTGGGAGCCACTCAGTCCTCGGAATGTGTGAGTAGGACTGAGAGTGACGAGGGCTGGGGACTCTCAGGCACAGAGAGGGCAGGGCTGAGCATGGAGGAATACCAGCTTCTGTTCAGGTGGAAGGTAAATGAAGCTTCTGTGGGTATCTACCATTCCAAGCAACCTGTGTGTGCCAGGCCATGTGCTAAGCAATGTTTGCAAACTACAAATTAGACTTTGATGTATTCACTTCATGGACAAGGAAATGGAGCGTTGTTAAGGGACTGGTATGATCGGTATGAGACAACATTAGGATTCAAACCCAGGCCTGTGTGAGCGAGGAGAAGCAAGCGGTTGGTGTTTCCTTGTGGACAGCAGGGCGAAGGTGATGGGAGAAGCTGTCTCTTTGGAGAAGCGTGGATCACGCCATGTTCAGACAAGGCACGCCAGGTGGCTGTCAGGCTGTAGGAAGAAGGCCAGGACGAGCTCAGCTCTGGTTCTGATAAATATTTCGTATCTTAGATGTTATGGTCATGGGGTGCTCTACAATGAATATGATGTGATAAGATGGGCCCAGCAGGAGTAAAAACGCCAGTAATCATAAATCTTATGGTCAGAGTGGCTGTCAGGCAGATCATGATCGAACAGCCCAGTGACTGAGAATGTCTTGGATCCTGTGGGAGAAATGCTAGTCAGGCTACCAGGAGTGGTCTGTAGTCCATCACTGCTCTGACAGGCGCCCACTGGGATCAGCTCAATTGTGAGTCTCAGAGTTCTCAGGGCATCTGGGTGAGGGTGGGAGAGACTGCCAAAGCCTGAAAACTAGGAGACTGAGGCACATGGACCAGGACTAAGGAGGGGCATCTGCCTGGTGACGCTGCCTGCTGGGCCCATGCCAGCCAATAGAGAGACATTTCCAAGCAAGGGCTGAGGGGTTGGGAGAAGGAGGGCTGAGCCTTGAACCCTTCTGCATCCCCATGGTTGCCCTGCTGTACTAGTAAGTGCAGAACTGCTTATAGCAGACACTTTAGTGTTGATGAGCACGTGAACAGTAAGTGGTCCGTTGCCTAAATTAATAAATGGTAGCTATGATGGGCTGAAAGCAGATCATGGCAAAAAGAAAAGAAACTGACTAAAAATAAGTTTGCTTGAAAAACTAAGACTATTTTGTATAAAGTCACTAAATAGTACTCATGGTAGGATCTCATTTTTGTAAAAGAAAAGGAGAGTTTGGATAAAGTCACAAAGAGTGTGGGGGTGAATTATTGATTGTTCTTTTTGCTTTCTTGTGTATATCTTTTGTAAGTTATGTGTTGCAGTCATAATAAAAATAAAGTCTAGAAATTGGATTGAAGGGGCTAGTATTGAGAAAGCAAAAGCTTAGCTAAAAGGAACATTTTATAGGTTTATGTTTCACATTGTTCTCTGTCTCAAATTTAAAATGCTCCAAAGTTTACAATATAACATTTTTATAGAGTTAGTGTTTTAACTACATTACAATCCCATACCTAATGATTTCAAAAGAGATACATTTGCTCATATATATTTTATGACTCTTAATCTATCTTACCCCAAATTTTCTTTAATCACAACTGTTTTTATTTTTTCCATGCCATTTCTTGTTCATATATGTAAACATATACCACATACAGTAACCATAGAGAATATAGAGATTTTATATGCCTTTTCACTTAACAAGAATGCATTTGCATTGCTACATTCTCTCCATATTTATGACTTTTCATGCTTGCTCAGAAATATTGTATCAAACACTATGATTTTTTTCCCCACTCCTCTGAGGTTTAACATTTCAGATACTTTCAAATTTTTACAAGCATGAACCAACCCCACTGTCATAAACTTACATGCAAATATAAGCTTTTTCTTCTTGTGAACTGGTTCCTTAGGATAAAATTTTTTAGAGCAAGTCAGGTAATATTTTCTGGTTCTAAAAATTTCTAGTCAGATTGAATTTCAAAATGACGCTACGGATATGATGCCGCCTCCTGGCAACTTCTGCAGCTGTTTGCGATTCAGGCCCAATCTCACGGGATCCCTATTATCATTTGAATTTGCATTTTTCTGATTACTAGCCGTTTTAAGCATTCTCACTCAGTGTTTAATTTTTATTTTTTCACACGAAGCTCTGATATTTCTGTAAATAAAATGTAATCTTTTGCAGTTTTTTCGGAGCAAATAAAGTCTCTCTGTTGTCTTTTGTCTACCTGTTTTAAATCCAACAAGAATTATTCATTCGACTTTGAAAGTGCCCCCAGAAGTCCAAATGCCAGAACTAGAAATAAATCTATAAACAGTCTGTGAATTGTTGTGCTTTTGTGCCATTCCCCACTCAGTAAAGAAGTGGAGGACCTCAACATGTCCTTTCTCAACATTCTGAGGCCGGGTGGCATCAACGCAGTGACCTCCTGGTGGAATTAGATTTGGGGGCAGTCAGAACAGTCATACTCTGAACCACAGATTGGATTACTGACCAGAATCAACCCTTAATGGGCCAGTCAGTTTGGTTGGTATAGCAACAAAACTGATTTGACGTCCACTTATTTCTCAGTGGCTCAGCAATTGACCTGCGAACAGTGCATCCTGTTGAGACTGAAGGCTGTCTTTTCCCCCCTCGATAAACTCCTGACAAGCGCATGTGAAAGATTTCAGGGCTTAATATTTCAAGTTTAAAATGTGTGCCCCCTCCCCAGCCCCGTGGAAAGGGATCCAGCTCTCCCTCTGGATATATGTGTCAACTTAAGGCAGGATCATAAGATGCACACGGTGGCACAGCTGGATAGAAGGCTTTGTCACTCATGACATCTGCAGCTTGGGAAACAGAGGCGATTTGCTTTGCTTTACTCACTTTTAAAGGAAAACCAGAGAAGATGGCTACCTTGGAGGATTAAGCAATTTCTCTCTTTTTTTGAAGCTTCCTGAGTTCCACCCTGTTTTCATTCATCATTCTGAATGTGACTTTTCCTCATGGCCCATTGAACTCAATGGGATCAATCACAACATTTTCAAAGTGCTGTGATTTCACACCTATTTCAACACAGATCTAAGAGTTTCCATATGATTTCACCATTCAGGGTAAATGCTTCATAGACTGGTAACCCAATGTGCTTAGGAATCCCTTAGTAACTTCCTCAGGGAAGCAAAAGTGGCAGTTAACTCTAAAAGTAAAACTGTACCTGGATATCTGTTTGTTCCACTTATAAGAAGTTTTACATTCCATCTTCAGTGAAGTGTTACTTATACAATTACACAAAAAAGTACATTTTCTTCTAAGAACCTATTTTGAATTCAAATTAAAACTGTATATGTATGCATTTATGAAGTCTTAGAGTTAAGAAACGACTTTTAAGGGTGGGAGTGATGCTTAATTGAAGCCAACTTAAGAGGCTCTACCACCAGTAGAAAAGCTATAAATGTTATCTTTGGTTGCTCATGTGGTAACATTAAAAAATGTGTTGAACTGAATCTGAGGTATCTTCCTGTGAGTTCTTCCACATGCTATGATACACATAATCTGGATTTATGTTTTATTTAAGAAAACAGTGATCTAGATTCATTTTTATTTCCATTTATGAGATTTTTTGATAAGTCATCTTAGTTTTGCTAATATTTGTACAAGAAGACAATGCTACCAACCAGCCTTCAACCAGTGTGGATTATACATCTTGAGGACATTTATATTTGCTTTTCCAGTAGTATACAGGGATTTGATTTTTTACATATTATTCCTCTGTCTCCATCCAACGGTATACCAGGGGGAGATGATTAGCCAATGGAGAGCACAACGAAGCTATCTGACCCACAAACTGATGGAACCCACAAGGCTGTCCTGTTCAGTTTGCCAAGTCAGTTGTCTGTTACATGGCAGCCTTATCAATAGAGAACATGGCAAGCTGGGGTTGTTATTCAACCTTATTTCTTTACATCAAGGAAGATCAAAGAATCTTTTGTAAGCTGTGTTGCTTCTTTCTATTTCTTTTGTTATGAACTATATGCCTGCACAATTTTCCAAACTTAATGCAGCAGTTTATGAAAAGAGCATTATTTTAGCCTGTGGTCATATAAAAAGCTGAGAGGTTGTGCGATAGTTTGACTTTGTTTTAATAAAGCCATTACATTATTAAACTCTCTGGCATGAACTTTATAGCTTGCTCCAGCTCAGAATACCTAACCATGAAAAATTCCTGGACAGAGAAGTTTTCTAACTATGTGTCCCTCTGTTTTGAAAAGAACACATGACTTCTATTTTTATAAACTATTTTCAAACCAGAGTCACAGACAGTTTCAAGAGTCAAGGTCATCTGCTTTGGGTTTTTAATTTGTGAGGTTGACAAATTCCATAGAATGATACTGACCTCTCTCTCTCCTCTTTCTCCTCTCTGTTGAGTGTTTCCTTCCACGTCCCGCGTGGATGAAGCAGAGCCGCACACAAATGAAAATTAAAAGACAAGAGATAATTTGGAAATATTGGGGGACCAGGAGGGCAAGTCCAAGGGGAAGGACTTCCACCCGTGCTCAGGCCTTACCAAGGTTTTATTGATGTGGGACGCACCCATAGCATAGCCCTTAGGCAGGCGACCCCCCATTAACAGGCAGACTAGCACATCAGCAAGGATTTACATGATAAATGGGGGAGTACTTTCAGCTACTACTGTCTGGACAAACAGAGGTGGTGCCTAGCTCCAACCTTTGCTAGGGCGTCAAAGGCACCCAGCCTTTGGGTCTTGTGGGGTGGGGGGTTCTGTGTCTACACTTATCAGATAATGAAGGCAATGAACAGTTTCCCACACCTCTCTCTCTCTCTCTCTTCTTTGAAAATGTTTTTAATTGATGAGAGAGAGAGAGAGAGAGAGAGAGAGAGAGAGAGAGAGAGAGAGAGGAGAGACATCAATTCCACTTATTTATGCATTCATTGGTTGATTCTTTTTTTTTTTTAATTTTTTATTTTATTTTATTTATTTATTTATTTTTTATTGCTTAAAGTATTACAAAGGGTATTACATATGTATCCATTTTATCCCCCCGCCCTAGACCATTGGTTGATTCTTGTATGTGCCCTGACTGAGGATCAAACCCCCAACTTTGGCATAAGGGGATGACATGCTAACCAAATGAGAGCTATCCAACCAGAGCTCGCTCTCTCTCTCTCTCTCTCTCTCTCTCCCTTTCTCTCTCTCTGTTCTTAAAATTGCAGAGCTCTCTCTCTCTCTTTCTCTCTCTCTCTCTGTTCTTAAAATTGTTTTCAGTATCAGATTTTTCTTTGTTAATATTGGGAGCGAAGTGAAGCTAACCCCATGTTGGCCTTAGGACTACCTATGGGGATTCACATAGGATTGAGCAAATGCCCACACCATGATGATTAAGCCCTTATACTAGGATGGGTCTACTGGGCACCCATCTTTTAAACTCCATCAAAGTACAAAATACTTTATTCTCTTCTTGAAGTTACCTGCTTCTGTCCATCTCTTTCTGCTCTGGGGTAGGGAGTAAAATCTAATCTAATAAAAGAGAAACATGCCAATTGACCGCACCTCTGCTATGCCCCTTGCCACACCCACCAGCCAATAAGAGCGACTATATGTAAATTAACCCAACCAAGATGGCGGCCGGAAGCCATGGAGCTGGAGCAAGCAGGAGGCTTGGTTGCCCCGGCAATGGAGGAAGCCAAGCTTCCCACCTGCCCTGGCCAGCTGTAGCCTCCGCAAAGTTTCAATTATAGAAGATAAATAAATCCCAGATACCTCCTTCCAGCCAGCCTCTACTGGGAGCTTGGCTGGCTGGGGGCGGTGGCCAGGCTGCAAACAGCCATCAGCCCCTCACCCAGTCTGGCCAGACAACCCAGCAGGACCCCCCCGCCCCCCCCCCCCCCATCAGGGACACCTTTCGGGGAAAACCAGCCGGCCCCCACCCATGCACCAGGCCTCTATCCTATCTAATAAAAGAGAAAGATGGTAATTGGTGTACGACCACTACCCTTCCCATTGGCTAATCAGGGCAATATGCAAATTAACTGTCAGCCAAGATGGCGGCCGGCAGCCAGGCAGCTGATGTGAACAGGGAGGATTGCTTGCTTCAGTGAGGGAGGACTCCAATGTTCCCCACCTGACTTGCTGGCCTCTCAGCTGCAACCCTAAGCAACTATGTTGTAAATATAGAAGCTAAAAAAAACCCAGAAACCTGTTTTACTCAGCCAGGCTTCAGCCAGCCAGACCGCAACACTGTATCAAATACAGATGGTAAACAAAGGCCAGAAACCTGTTTTCAGCAGCGAGGCCTCAGAGCTAAAGCTGACCCAGAATAAAAAAAAAGAAAAAGAAAAAAAGGAGTGGTTGGGAGCTTCAGTCACCCATCAGCCTGAAAACGGCCCTCAGCCCCTGAGCCAGACTGGCCAGGCACCCCAGTAGGGACCCCCACCCTGATCCAGGACACCCTTCAGGGCAAACCAGCCAGCCCCCACCCGTGCACCAGGCCTCTATTCTATATAGTAAAAAGGTAATATGCCTCCCGGCACTGGGATCAGCATGACAGGGGCAGCGCCCAAACCCCCTGATCACCCTGCAGCTCTGTGTGTGACAGGGTGTAGTGCCCTAACCCCATGATCGGCCCTGCTCTGTGTGTGACAGGGTGCAGCGCCCCAACCCCCTGATCAGCCCTGCTCTTTGGGTGATAGAGGGTGGCACCCCAATCCCCCTTACCCCCCCAAGGGCTCTGCTCTGTGTGTGACGGGGTAGAGCCATAACCTCCCCATTGGCCCTGCCCTGAATGTGACAGCAGCGGTGCCCTAACCCCCTGATCGGCCCTGTTCTGTGGGTGATAGAGGGCGGTGCCCCAAACCCTGATCCGCCCTGCTCTGTGTGTAACGGGGGGTGGTGCCCCAACCCCCCTGATGGGCCCTGCTCTGTGAGTGACAATGGGGAGCTCCTCAACCCCCTGATCAGCCCTGTTCTATGTGTGACAGGGTACGGAGCCCCAACCCCCTGATGGGCCCTGCTCTGTGCATGACAGGGGGCGGTGCCCCAACTCCCCTATTGGCCTTACTCTATGCGTGACAGGGGGGAGCTCCTCAACCCCCTGATTGGCCCTGCTCTGTGCGTGACAGGGGGAGCTCCTCAACCCCCTAATTGTCCCTGCTCTGTGCGTGACAGGGTACTGAGCCCCTACCCCTTGATGGGCCCTGCACTGAGCGTGACAGGGGGTGGCGCCACAACCTCCCCATCGACCCTGCCTTGACTGTGACAGGGGATGGTGCCCCAACCCCCCATTAGGCCCTACCCTGAGCGTGACTGAGGGTGGCATCACAACATCCTGATCGCCCTGCTTTGTGCATGACAAGGGAAGGCGCCCCAACTCTGCAATCGGCCCTGCTCTGAGCCCGACCAGGGGCTGCACCTAGGGATTGGGCCTGCCCTCTGCCACCCGGGAGCAGGCCTAAGCCAGCAGGTCGTTATCTCCTGAGGGGTCCCAGACTGTGAGAGGGCACAGGCTAGGCTGAGGGACCCCCCCACCCCCGCCCGAGTGCACAAATTTTTGTGCCCCGGGCCTCTAGTCCTATATAATAAAAGGGTAATATGCAAATTGCCCCTAACAGCAGAATGACTGGGAAGGACTGGTCACTATGACACACACTGACCACCAGGGGGCAGATGCTCAATGCAGGAGCTGCCCCCTGGTGGTCAGTGCGCTCCCACAGGGGGAGCTCTGGTCAGCCACAAGCCAGGCTGACAAATACCAGAACAGCGGTGGTGGTGGGAGCCTCTCTCGCCTCCTCAGCAGCGCTAAGGATGTCCAACTGCAGCTTAGGCCTGCTCCCCCTGGCAAGTGGACATCCCCCATGGGCTCCTGGGCTGCCAGAGGGGTGTCTGACTGCCAGCTTAGGCCTAATACCCCAGGGAGCGGTCCTAAGCCAGCAGGTGGTCATCCCCCGATGCCGGGGTCCAACCCCAGCGGGTCCAGGGGTTCCCAAAGGCGTGGACGGAGTCGGCGAAGAAGGAAGGACACGGAGACAGCGTTCAGTTGATCAGCAGCCTAGCCAGGATCTCCAGCCAAGTTCTGGTCTCGATCCCCAGAGAGGTTCTGCTTAGGCTCTCCAGAGAGGTTCTGTCCAGGTACTCCAGTCAGGTTCAGTCACCAGGTTCTAGTCAGGTTCTCTTGCCAATTTCTGTAGTCAGGTTCAGATGCTGGGGTCCATCTTCTGTCTCTAGAGAACGTTCTGTGTAGGTTCTGTGCCTAGGCTCTGTCTCTCTTGGTCCTGTCTTCCAAGCCCTGTGTTCTAAGTTCTGTGTCTTTCTGTCTTCTGAATTCTGTCTGTTTTTGTCTTGTTGCATCTGTATTTTTACCAGTTGATTCTAATCCTGTCAATTTCTATTACAAAGGTTAGGGCGTTTCTTATCTCCATTCCAGGGAGTAAAGATTATGTAGCTTAAGCATGATTGTTTGTAGTTAAATTGATTAACTACCCGCCTGGCACTTAGTTAAGGGGTTTCATCCCCTCCCTAACTTCAGGGGAAAATCCCTACCTGGGGATTCAACCTTTCTCCGAGAGGTGACCTTGGTTAAAACACAGCGCCAAGAAGGTGAGCAAACATATTAAGAACAGTATGTCATATATGCCAGGTCCCTTGAAACAGCAAGGATGGACCGGCTCCCGGCACCCCGAGGGGTCCCAGACTGCGAGAGGGCACAGGCTGGGCTGAGGGACCCCCCTGAGTGCACAAAAATTGTGCACCGGACCTCTGGTGTATTTATGTTTAAACAGTCTCATTCTTTTCATCATCTATTCCAGTATATATAAAAGCCTAAGCAACTGTTATGACAGAACAACCAGAATGACTGGAACAACCGGTCGCTATGATGCCCACTGACCACCAGGGGGCAGATGCTCAATGCAGAGCTGCTCCCAGCCCACAGGTCCCGATCGCCAATGGGTCCTACTGGCCAGCCTTCTGGTCCCCCTGGCCAGCAGGTCATGATTGTGGCTGGATCCTGGGGCTGGGACAGGGAACAGGTGGCAGACGCGGGAAGGAGGAGGGGGAAGGTGGGGAACCATGAGGTGGTGACAAGGGAAGGAAGAGGCAGGGAGGCGGGGAACCTGATTGGCTCTGATCACAGGCCAGGCCTAGGGACCTCACCTGTGCACGAATTTCATACACTGGGCCTCTAGTTGAATATAATGTTAGCTGTGGATCTGTCATATATGACCTTTATTATGCTGAGGTATGTTCCCTCTAAACCCCCTTTGTTGAGATTTTCATAAATGTTGAATTTTGTCAAATGCTTTTTCTACATTTATTGATATGACATATGATTTTTATCCTTAATTTTATTAATGTCATATATAACATTTTCTGATTTGCAGATGTTGAACCATCTTTGCAACTCTGTAATAAGTCCCACTTGATCATGGTGTAACATGTTTTTCATTATCCTCAGCTGAATATATAGTTTTATTGATTTTTAGAGATAGAGGAATGGGGAGAGAGAGGAAGAGAGAGAGAGAAGAAAAAATCAATTGGTTGCCTGCTGTAAACTTGCTGACTTGGGATTGAACCCAAAACCTAGGTATGTGCCCTGACCAGGAATTGAACCTGCAACCTTTTGGTATATGGGACAATGCTCCAACCAACTGAACAACTGACCAGGGATGGTATAACATCCTTTTAATGCATTGTTGAATTTAGTTTGCTAATATTTTTTGTTGAGGATTTTTGCATCTATGTTCATCCGGGATAGTGACCTGTAATTTTCTTTTCTGGTGACATCCTTGTCTGGTTTTTATATCAGGGTAATGCTGGCTTCATAAAGTGAGTTTAGAAGAGTTCCCTGCTCTTCTCTTTTTTATAAGAATTTGAAAAAGATTAGTATTAACTTTGTTTTTGAATGTTTGGTAGAATTCACCAAGGAAACCATCTGGTCCTGGACTTTGTTTATTAGGAAGTTTTTGATTATTGATTCAATCTCCTTACTATGAATCAATTTGGTCAGACTTTCTATTTCTTCATAATTCACATACGGTAAATTGTATGTTTCTAGGAATTTATCCATTATTTATAGGTTGTCCAATTTGTTCACATATAATTGTTCCTACTAGTCTCTTATAATCCTTTATATTTTTGTGGTATCAGTTGTAATACTTCTTGCTTATTTTTTATTTTTAATAATGCAGTTAAAAATCTTTATGCATTTATTATATGTGTATAGTGCTTAATTCATAAACTGGATCATAGTAGGTTATCAATAACTGTTGGATGGCTGCAGCATCATTTTTTTCTATAAATTTAGGCACACTTCTATGTATACACTTCTCTGATGGGGAGATTGGCTTACAGTGTAAAGTACTCTAGGATAAGAACTTTTACAAGGGCTTTCTCCCAATTAGACCTAAAAGGAGAATGATACTGCTTCAAGATTTTATTATCTTCTTAGGAAACAATACATTTTCTATCCATAAAGTTGGTACAAAATAAGTGACTGGAAACTGGACCTAATGCTTAATGCTACAAGAATCAGAGGGAGCTGGGGAGGTCAGAAGAGGGCTAGTGGTTACAGTAGACATGGTGGACCCAGCTGAAGCTCCAGAGTGCCCTGTGCCGTAGGATCTTCTCATGCTTCCATGGGGAAGGGGTCATAGGGTTTGGTCATGTTAGAGCTGAAACTGGGCTGCTTGGGAAAATTTGCGTTCCAGAAAAGGGCACACCACTCAAAAACTCTACCTGACTGCCCAAGTAAGAGATACGCTTTGCTTCTGGAGAGAGGGGGAAAGAATCCTGTTGGGAATTGGTAGAAAAGCTACTTCAAAAGCAACACTATCAGTGACACATTTTTAGTAAATAAAAACTGTCTAATAGCTGTAGCCACTTTGGCTCCGGGGATAGAGCGACAGCCTACAGATTGGAGAGTCCGGGGTTCGATTCAGGTCAAGGGCACATGCCCAGGTTGCGGGCTTAATTCCCAGTGGGGGGGCATGCAGGAGGCAGCCGATCAATGATTTTCTCATCATTGATGTTTCCATCTCTCTCTTCCTCTCTGAAATAAATTATATATATGTGATACTACCTAATAGTACACAATTGTTTGCTATATTATTATCTGTATTTTTGTACTTTTCAATAGTCTAACGATGTTCCCAATAGCAACATAATTTAATACAGAAAATCAGATGAGCTCAACCCTGAAGGGTAAGTAGGATTTGGAAATGCAGAGAAGAGAAAAACACTATGCTTTTAAGCATGCTTTATGCATCCACCTGGAAAACCCAAGAGATTAGAAAAATTCAGTCCACCGGGTAGCTCTGAGAAACAGAAGCTCCTTTTCATCCAACAGCTGACGTTCAGCTCCGCGAGGCTGCAGAAGCTGCACTAGATCTGGGACACTGTACTTGAGACTGTTTACTCTCCTTCTTGTGCCAGGCAAAGAGGGTTTCCTCAGTTCACACAAACCCGGCTGAGGAACCATGGGCCTCTGCTCCCAGCAGTGTTTGCCAGGCAGGGTGAGCAGGCAGGGACTGTCCCTGATCCCCACGGGCAAAATCTGAGCCAATGGTCTGTGCTGGGTACTGAGAGTCGAGGGCTTGTGTACACACTTGAGGACTCAATTCCAGGGCCGTGATCATCCGGAGGCTTGTTACTGTGGAAACAGCATTCAAGTCTAAGTTCCTCAGAGTGCACGGTAAATAGAAGTGAAATGGGAACTCAAGATTAGAATTTACAAAGGAAAAGAAAGGAAACTGTGTGAAAAAAATAAAAGCCGTTTATTTGAAACAGAACTTTAGATTACCTAACTAAAGTGAATAAGCAAGGTGAAGCCGTTAGTTTAAACCGCAATCGTCTGCTTGATTGCATCAAAACATTTGAATAATTTGCCTCAGTTCTCTGTTTGCCTGTGAAAAGCTGGATTGACTCCACAGTGCAGGTATTCCTGATTGTTCCCCATGAAATAGTGATGGTAAATTATAATACAGACAGGAAAGTGTATATTCGAGGGCCTAATAAGTGCCAGACATTTTACATGAGTGCTATTAAAAAGAGAGAGAGAGAAAGGACTCTAGACAAAGAGAATTTTATTTCAGAGAAAATAAAAGTATACAGTTTGCTGTAGTCAGGATATATGCTTCTGGCTAGACACTAGAAATTCGCAGCTTCTCCTCATCCTATGATGTGAAGTTGTAACGACTGAGATAGAATATAAACTTCCATGACAATATCTACAGTGTTACCACTTTCAAGTTACCAAACCTCAGTGAAAGATACATAGTCTGAATAGCCAACTCATTCGGTTATTTCTATCACCTAACATACAGTGATGAACATTTTTAATTTCAAAGAGATTAAAATTCTCTTTCTCAAGGCAAATGCTAAGCCACTTAACAGTAGTAAATAAAGTAGTTACTATCCAAGAACAATTGAGTGTTTTTATTGATATTACAAATATATGAACATACAGGAAAAGATTAAACATAATAAAGATTGAAAACTCCATCTCTATTTAAATTGTTTGGGCCTCTGCCTTGTTATGAGGTTCCTGAGTCAATTTCTTTTACCTGGGGCCTTCGTCCTTTCCCTCATCCCTGCTCCTCACAACAAAGGAAGTGCCACTTCGCAATACGACTTTCTTGGTCATCAGACTGTCCACTAACGTAGCTGAAACCTATGAGTCTTAGATATGAATCAATCTGATGCAACGGATTACAACGTAGCATTTGAATTTAGGTACCAGCTTGTTTAAATCCTAAACATGTGGTTGGCTTTTAGCTATTTGTTTTGCAAGGATGGCTGAATTAATTTGCCCGGGGGTGGGGCAGGTTTCTGAATGTTATCTCCTCCTTGATGTTATTGGACAGCCTGGACTGCCATCTGGTTATCCTGAGGAAGGGTGAGGCCACACCCAGGGGCCCAGTTTTGGGGAGGAAGGCCAAATGGCCATCGCTCTTCCTAAAGAGATGGCCTCGAAGCCCCTGAGAGAATTCCAGTCTCAATTCCCAAGAGACAAAAAATAACTCAGGTTCCTTCAGGACCAAAGCCTGTCTGGAGGATTCCACCCACCTCTCGCTTTATTGTGTCCTCTTTGCTGTCTGGAATCTCCGACTCCATTCTTTTTTTAAATATATATATATTTTTTATTGATTTCAGAGAGGAACGGAGATGGAGAGGGAGATAGAAACATCAATGATGAGAGACAATCATTTATCGGCTGCCTCCTGCACACCCCTTATTGGGGATCGAGCCCACAACCAAGGCATGTGCCCTTGACTGGAAATGAATCTGAGACTCTTGAGTCTGCAGGCTGATGCTCTATCCACTGAGCCCAACCAGCCAGGGCTCTGACACCATTCTTGGTAAGCAGTTACATTGGCAAGTGATCTCCAGGAATAAAAGCAAACGTTTCTGTTTATGTCTTTGAAGCTTGTAGAAAACCCTGACTCGTGGGAGGCATTTATACCATCACTCAGTCCCTTCTTATAATTCTCTGCATTGTCCTCTGCTATTACTTACAAACTAGTGATTTTTATTTCCATATTTCACGTACCCACCTTTTCCAGAGTCTTACACCTGCTTCCCTCTACCTGAACGTCCCATACTGCAAACCCAATATTACCCTAACTGAGCTTACATTTTCCCTCTCCTCATCCACAAATTTACTTCGAAATCCTGTATTTTATTTTACTATGATTTTTACTGTTGACAGTATTACAGATATCCTCCATATCCCCCCACTTTGCCCCTGAAGTACCATATTGGGAAGTCATGTTGACTCTTTTCCTTCTGTGTCACCCCACCATCATGACATCCCATTAATTATCAAGTTCTGCCTAAATATCTCTTGAATGTGAATCCAACTTCCCTTCATCTGTATTGCCACCATCTTAGGCCGCCATCATGTTTATCTGGACTGTGGTCTTTAACTCATTCCCCGAATGGACACCATCATAATCTGTGAAAATGCTAGCCCAGTCAAGTCACTCCTCTGCTTCAAGTACTTTGAGGAAATCTCATTTTCTAATGGAAGATTCTAACTGCTTGGTTCCTTCCAGTCTCACCTCCAGCCCTTCCACCATGTACATTGTACTTTGGCTCCTAAGGTGTATTCAACATGGTGTCAGTGCACCTGGAGGTCATGGGCTGGCACCTTCCTTCTTTCAGCTCAAAGACCACTCTGCCCGCCTTCCGTGTTTCTTGGCCCCTCCTGTGTTTGCATCTTTCAGTTCTCCAATAGCACTCTGAATTTCACTTCAGTTAACTTTGTTTAAATTTTTGTAATAGAATCTTCATACTTATTTCAAAAAATGTAAGATAGAGAGATATAGTTAAAAAGTGAAAGTGTACTTGTCCTCTCCTCACCCTTTATTCCAATCCCCAGAAATAGCACAGTTATTTCTTGTGGATGTTTCCAAATGTTGTCTGTGTATAAATTATATACAAATAATATGTGCATGTTATACATCATGTACATTACTATTAAATACAATAGGATCAAACTATACAAATTGTTCCACAACTTCCTTCCCCACTTATTAACATACTAGAGGCCCAGTGCACGAAAATTGTGCACTTGGCAGGGGGGAGGGCGTGTCTCTCAGCCAGGCCTGCCCACCACTGCCCCTGCACTCACAGCCATGAGCCTGGCTTCTGTCTGAGCAGTGCTACCCCTGTGGGAGCGCACTGACCACCAGGGGGCAGCTCCTACATTGAGCGTCTGCCCCCTGGTGGTCAGTGCGCCTCATAGCAACAGGTAATTCTGCCATTTGATTTGCATATTAGCCTTTTATTATGTCGGATCTGGGCTATAGTTCCATACGTATAATATATACTATTGTCAAATATCATGTTTTGATTCTTATCTGACAATTCCTTGCTTTTTAAAAATATATGCTTTGATTGATTTTTAGAGAGAGGAAGAAAAAGGGATAGAGAGATTAGAAACATCTGTCTCTGCCTTCTGCACACCCTTTTCTGGGGATTGAACCCAGGCATGTGCCCTGACTGGGAATTGAACCAGTGACTACTTGGGTCAACCCTCAACCACTTAGCCACACTGGCCAGACTTCCTTACAGTTAATTGGTTAGCTTATCCCATTCTCTCTTATTACCTTAAGTGATATAAATTGTACTGTTATCTTATTTCATTTGTTATCTCATTTTATTTGTGTTTTTCCTCTTTTCGTTTTCTATCTTTTGCTATATGGTCTTTTGTCCTTGTTGTTGTTCTACATTTTTTCTTCCAGTGTCTATATTTATAATATTAAATATTATATGATTATATATAAAAATGGTTATTTCTTAATTTATAAGCTTTAGAAAGTTTGTAACTTCTTACCTACTATGAAAAATGAGAAAATGTACATTTCTAAGCAACCAACCTCATCATCACTTCCCAGTTTTAATAATTATTTTATTTTTTCTATTGTTATGTTTTACATTCACATTATATTCTGTGTAACAGAGACCACTCACCGAAATATTGTCTCCTCCTGGAAACTCAGCCTGTTTATTTCTAGGTGGAGCTTTCTAATATTTCTCATCAATGAATGCAAGTAAAAGTAAAATGGCATTTTCAGTCGAGGCAGTTAAAGAAGGTGCCTGGTCTCCTCTTTCTCTCTTTCCTCTGCCAGCGGGCTGGATGGTTCCTGGGTGATGCCATGATTCTGTTAAAAATGACAGAGCCACACAAAGGAAGGTGCTTAGACCCTGCATGACTGCATAAAGGAGAGTCCCTGCCCACCCCCTCATTAAACAGTGGTATGAGTTAAATTTTTCTTAAATTAAGTCACTAAGACATTGGGGTTGTGTTAGCATTATTTATACTGATGACTGATTTCTTTGAGTATAATTTCTAATGTTTGATAGTGTCAGTTATATGTCCAAATGGTCCAGTGCTCATGATCAGTCTTTTTTCTTTCTTTTTTTCTTTTTTTGAAGGCTGTCACCATTACCGAATCTTTTATTGTGACACGTCTCTTAACATTTAGCTGAATTTCATTATCAAAAAGTATTTTCTCAAGTAGGGCTCAGGAGTGCTCTATTTTCTGAGTTGTTATATGTTTGAGAATGCGTTTATGGTGCCTTTGACAATAAATAACGCCTTGGCCAGATATTGAATTCTTGATTCAATCGTTATTTTTTATTTTTTACCTTTGAATGCTGCTGCTATTATTCCGGTGCCTTGTGACATTGAAAGTTGCTATGAAAAACACTCTAGCCTGAGGCTAGCCTGTCTTGAAGATAACTTTCTTTTTTGCCTGCAATCTCATTGAAATATTTATCTTTAAAGTTAAACTTCACCTGGATATTTCTTTGGGTTGACAGTTCCTGCCACGTGGTATGGCCTTAAAGTCTACAGATTCCAGACTTTTTATTTTTAGGGTTATGCGTGAATTATATTCTATTTACATGTAAAAGTCTCTCCCTGCCCCTGTGCTCTGGTCTGTGGGCGGCACGCACTGGACTTAGTGCCGGCTCCCTCGGGGGAGGGAGGCGGTGAAAAACCTCTTCCCATGGAGAGGCAAAACCCCAGTCTCCCAGGTCCTGCTTCTGAAAAGCCGCTCATCTCCTGGGTGCTCCGTGCTTTCCATCCCGACATTGTTTGCTGCCTCTCGGTGTGAGGGACACTCTCCAATTCCCTGGAGCCTCCTGGGATGAGCTGAGCCTCCTTGGGATATGGTTTATGGCAGGCAGGACGTGAGGAGAGCCTGCCCGCGCTGCCCTGGACGCCCAGGTTGGCACTGAGTCCCAGAGGGCGAGGGCCAGGCTGTGTGGTGCCACGGCCAGTGATGCCGCCATGAGTGAGGCGGGGTAGCGGAGGTGACAGCAAACTGTCCTCCGCGAGTCCAGCAGTGAGTCGGGTGGAGGGACTGAGTCCAGTGCAGCGAGGAGCTGTGGATCTAAGGGAGACTATCGCTTTGGCGTCAGGATGAGACAGTGGCAAAGCCACGCGGACCACGCGGTGCCAACAGGCTGCGGCGGGAGAGGGTGGGACCATCATTCGCTCCTGGAAGAGATGATGCCCGATGGGAGGCTCAGCCAGGGGCTCAGCTTCTCTTGCGCAGTGTCCCCTGTGCAGCCTCCGAGGCACTCACACAGCGTATGTCTGTGTGCACTCGCCAGTTGGTTGTGCTTCTCTGGCTGGCCTTGGAGGTGTGACTGCCTCTGGCGCCAGAGGGTCCTCAGGGCTAGGCTCGCAGAGCAGGGAGCAGGTGGGTAAGAGCACTCCAGGCACTTCGGTGATGGAGACCAGTGGGACTGCAGGACAGAGACAGAGGCCGCCTTTGCTGTGGATGCTGCGGGGTGAGGGGGGCGGGGTTGTAAATTTTGGTCGCGAAAGCAACCTTTGGGGTTTGAATGGATAGTCTGTGGGAAAGTGGATGTTCGGGAAGAAATGCCTCCTTGGTAAGGACTGTCATTTGGGTGGTGCTGGTGGCCTGCCGGCAGAACCAATCATCCCCACAGGCTTGCGGGCCACTGCGCAGGAGGATCGCTCTGCAGGTCACTCAATTCCTTCTTGATCCCCTCAGAGCCATCCTTCCCCCGCTGCTGGGGGCCGGGCTGCTGCAGGTCCAGGGCAACCTCCCCATCCACCCTGCCTTGAGTGTGACAGGGGCGGCGCCCCAACTCCCCAATCCGCCCTGCTCTGAGCCCGACCAGGGGCTGCACCTAGGGATTGGGCCTGCCCTCTGCCACCTGGGAGCAGTTCCTAAGCCAGCAGGTCGTTATCTCCCGAGGGGTCCCAGACTGGGAGAGGGCACAGGCCAGGCTGAGGGACCCCCTCCTTCCCCCCGAGTGCACAAATTTTTGTGCACCGGGCTCTAGTATATATATATACTAGTTTATATACTATATACTGTATATATATATATATAAAATTTGTTGTTAATCCTCACTTGAGGAAACTTTTTCAATTGATTTTTTATTGAATGTAGAAGGGAAGTAGGGGGAGAGGAGAGAGAGAGAGAGAGAGAGAGAGAGAGAGAGAGAGAGAGAGAGAGAGAGAGAGATGTGAGAGACACATCAATTGGTTGCCTCTCACAAATCCCCTGATTGGACTGAGGATCTAATCTGCAACCCACGTACTTGCTCTTGATGGAGAATCAAGTCAGAGACCTTTCAGTGGGCGGCCCGGTGCTCTAACCACTGAGAAAACCCAGGGCAGTAGTGTGCTATATTGATTGTAAATTGAAGTCAAACTTAACCAGCATTGGTGTCTGTATGTTATAACCAATTTGAGAGTTTAAAAATTAATCTTTATAAAAATTAAATTTGCTCCTAATAAAAGATTTAGAAAATATAAAGAATTAGAAAAAAGAAATAAATATTATCCATAATAGTTTATCCTATCACCCTCAGATAACATTGTGGAGGTTATAGTGTTAGCTATTTTCTAATACATAGGTGATATAATGTACACACGCACATATATATTTAAATATATACTTTATACCAATAATTATTCATTCTAATGTGATGCGATCATGATCATATGTCTATGGCTTTCCTCTTTCCATGATATTAGGAGAAAACTATTTGTTTATTCTGTGTGGTGGCAGCTCCAATGCAGAAATATTCCTGGATTCTTCCCCTTCTCACTCTCCCCAGGACAGGAGAAGTGACTAGTATAACTGGTGCTTTTGGAATGACAAACGCGGGCAGGAGTAACTCTGTGCTTCCTTTTGGGGTCTGCCTGCCCGGGAGAAGCATATGATCTGTCTTGCATGGGAGCTCACAGGTGACCAGTGTTCCTGTGACTGGTGGGTCCATCTGTTGAAGGAGTGGCAGTCCTGGGAGTCATTTGTAATGCTCCCAAGTCACATCTCCAGCAGCTCTCTCAGCAATGACGCTGACACTTTTATCCCACAGGTCTGCTTCCTCTGTTGTTCCAGGCAGGGAGGAGAGGGATGCTACTTCTTGGCCTGCTCAAACACCAGCACACGTCACCACAAAGCCAGACAGTACGCTCCCCTCATTTTGGCGCAAAAGGCAAAAAGGCTGAAAACTTTTCTTGTTAGTTGGCCTTGATTTTGGCATGGCTATCTACAGAGGTAGAAGGGTCAGAGGGGAGTCAAGATGTGTGGTGGTATGCAAGTCAGGAGTAGAGTTGTCAGAAGAGGTTTGCCAACACTGCCAGATGCTGCTGAAGGTTAAGACAACTGCAGACCAAGAACAGGCTGTTGGATGTGTCGATGAGAAATAATTGGTGGCCTTCGAGTAGTAATTCTCAAAATGTGGTCCTCAGTCCATTGGGAGACTGAGTCCTCAGACCTCGCTTGAAAGTGCAAGTTCATTTGATACCAATATGGGCCCATGATGTACAATTCCATAGACTTTCTTTTACTGTCTATGGATTATCTAATGAGTTTGTAAGGGTTAGCACAATTGATATTCATAAACTAAAATTAGCATGTTATTGTGTATATTGAGGCTTTTAGGGAGTTAAGAAGTGAGTGCATAATGAAGAACACCAAGACTAATTTTTATTGAGAACAAAAGAAGAAAAGATTGTAAATAGAGAGAAAAATGAGTAAGAACTTTGACCTTTATACTATAGCAGTAGCACTCCAGATGACAATCTTTCTTCTTAAGACCCCTTCACTGTGATAAGCTATCCCTTTTAACACATACAATAACAATATTAGAATTTTGGTCAGAATAATGTTAGGAGACATTTTGAAAGCAATTGCAACTTCATGAGTTATTTCATATCCTTGTTCTGCGTGGGTATGAACCTCTAAATCAATTGATCAGCTAATTAATTAAAATAATTCATAAGGAAGCTGAATGAATATTGGTAGTGATTAGGAAAAGTTATCTAAATTTCTTGTTTGGAAAGGTATGACCTTGTGGATAGGGGAGATAGATTTTCAGGAGCTTCATTAGTTATGAACTTATACATTTTTTAAAACATTTTTTTGGACTAACACCTTTAAAAGTTTTTGCCAGCTCTGTTTTCTAAGTGCTAGGGAGACCGAATACAACATAAAATAATTGTGTTTGTGCGTTTGGAACTGCAAGTAGGTAAGCAAATACCAAGTAAGAAAACGTTGCCATACTGTAATGGAACAGTTAAGAGCCTGGGTTAGTGAATAAGAAAGACTTGGATTTAATCCTGGGCTGAGTGGATTTGGTCAAATGATTAACTCTCTCTGAGCCCCGTTTTCTTCATTTGTCCAATGGGGATGATAACTGCAGCGCTTTCATGGGCCTTCTGAGGACCACATGACTTATTAGACATAACACTGCTCTAACTGGCAGATAAAAAGTCCTCCCTAACCTTTGCTTGTAGATGTGAATTTACTCCATATCAATGTCAAAAACAAGGAATTAAACGACCTACTTCTCTGCATGTTCAGTACCAAGGGAGACTGAGTAGCTACTTTGTTGATTAAATGAAAGCCCTTTACTTATTTGCTAGAACAGTAATAACATCGAGACACTAAAGAGTGGCCTGATTGAGTCTCCAGTGTTTACTCTCACTGATTGTTACACCTATCAAGGAGTTTCAGCCCAAAACCAATCAGGAAATCCAGGTCAGTGAAAAAAGCAAAGGCTAGAACAATTCTGTTTTGCTGAAGTGATATACTTCTTGGAGAGAATATACATTTGAGGCTGAAGATCAAGATGACACATTTTAAGCATGTTCTTTGATTTCAGAGCCTCTGCTGCCATTTACTCCCTGCCGTGCCCTTCACACCACGGCTGGGTGAATCCAAATCTCAAACACTACAGAGGACTCTTTAGATATTGAATTAAATTCATATTCATTGTCTTTTACCTTTTTCCCCCCCTATGACTACAAATTAAATATTAAGATTGAAACAGAGTTAAATTTAGTGAGTTAGCTTAGATCCTACTCATTTAAAAACTTGTTATAACCTAGTTTTCTTCATTTCATTAATTTCTCATCTCTATTTTAATGTTTCTTCTTAATTAGCGTTCCTCTTAATATCCCCTAATAACAGTTTTTGTAAAACACCGCCTCTTTTGTCTTTTAAGACTCCTAATATTTAGCAAGTAAATAAAGAACTTTTATACAGTCTCAATTCTATATAATTTGGACTAAACCCCAGGCTTAGGATCATGAAACAGCGAAGGTCTTAACTTTTCTGGGTACAAAATCATTGGAGGAGATGGGGTTTCCATAAGTTATAAAATAACACTCTATATACTTTCATGATGCTACCATTCTTATGCTTTGTGGCTTTGTGTCCATTTATACCTGTAAAAACATTTTTTATAAAACAAACATGTCTATGTATAAAGTAGAAGAAAATAGAGGTTTAATACAAAGATTTTCAGTTACACGAGGGGAAAAAATCATGATTCAACCACAAACAGATATTATCCTGGGTACACTAAACAAATATAATAGCAAGTTACTTGCTTTTCACAGCGTTTTCAAGACTCCTTATTATATGTACAAGTCAACAGAAATTTCCACATTCATCTCCCCTGATTATGTTTTCTCCCTTGTACTGCTATTTCTTCTCTGTTATTCTCATTCCTGTGTTATCTGTCAGTCTCCCATCAATTATTCCTCCCCCTTCCTTTTCTTCAGCATTTTTCATGCTGGCGGCAGAACACAGCAGCCCAAAGCCTGAGTCAAAAAAAGACAGGAATTGGGGCCAGGCAGAAACCCTGCATGGACAAAGCCCGCCGCTCAGGCGAATGCTGCCTGAAAAATGAGGTCAGACAAATTCAGGTTTTTCCATCCAGCCTGACCAAGACAACAAGCTCTAATCATCACAGCCCTAACCACTTCGCTCATGCAGCTTTCCTGAAAGGAGAGAAGACATCTGCCTATCCACTAAGAATTGCGACCAAACTAAACTCAGTGGTGTTTAGGGAGGCCTGGAAACAGATGTCCAAGGGTAAAGTCATGACCAAAGCACTTAGCTTTCTCTGGTCAGAAACGGAGATTGTCCCAAGCCATCAATATATAAATTCTACTTAAACAATGAAGAAATCAACCATTCTCATAGGCCCTAGATATGGATAAAAGAAGGAGATGGCACCCTTTTATGTTTATGTACTTAAACTCAATCTACAGGAATATATTCTTCTGGGAATTTCAACTCTTTCCATGAAAACACCTGAGCTGTGGGGTGGCAGGGAGACCACAGGCTCTGAAACAGTCCATCACAAGGGTGGTTTGGAGTCTAACGCTCCATGGAAGGAAGTTATAAATTTAGTTTATTTCGATTCTCTCCATGATGTAGATTATGTTTCACTTCGATGGCTGTAGTAGGATTCTGTGTTCCACTCTTCTGGTGAACTGCCCAGTTCTTCAAGAAACATGATAAAATGAAATGAGTCTATTGGCATGTGTTTTTGAGGTGAAAATAAAAACTCTATGATTCAGTGTCCTTTCAACTTTTATTCTTGGGAATCTTGACTTTTCTATCCTAGTGAGAATTAACAATTTTCTGTGTAACTAAAAAGGAATAAATACAGAAAGTGGACTAAGTCTTTGTCAGTGTTCTTGTGGTTTTATTCATTTGCAGAAGGAGAAGAATAATAAGCACACAATCTTCCACAATGTGTTATTTTAGTGATTAGCGCTCCGAGAACCATCTCATTTCCTGAAAAGACTCTTTAGTAATGTTGTCTGCAGCATAGCTTTAATGCACAGCGTGACTGTGCCAATTCCATCCTGTTATTACTTGCCAATCCTCCCAGTATACTCTTGTTTTTCTGTGAGCATGATTGTTGCCATGATATTAGGATTGCTATATCTCTTATCTAATTATTAGATTTTAGATAGAAGTACATGGATTGATCAGAAAACAAAGGAGATAATATATAGCTAATTCCTCCTGTTACAGCTCACTATAGAAATGGCTAATTTCATACAACATAATCCAGCATCAATTGTCAAATTAGTAATTCACGCTCCTACTTTAAATAAATAAATGTAAGATTTTGGAAGCTGTACAGAAAGATATTTGGGTGAACAAAATTGACAAACAACATCTTTCTTAAGATTCTTCCAATTACAAAGGATATACCCACTGGACATGAAAATAACATCACTGAAAACTTTTATTTCACTTTAGTCTAAAATTTTGCTGTTAAATCCTAAAATCCCACTTTGAAATTATTGCCAAGGTATCATTTGGGATTATTATTTGCTCATGTTTCACACTGCAAACATGCTAAAAAAAATTCTGGCAGCCCTATATTTTATGGTAAATAGAGATTGACTTCTTGAATCAAATGATTTACTTGGGCCATCTTTTTTTTTTTTTAAATTAAATCTTTATTGTTCAGATTATTACATTTGTTCCTCTTCCCACCCCCCCGCCTTAACTCCCCTCCTCCCATTTCCCACCCCACCCTCCGCCCTCACTCCCCACCCACTGTCCTCATCCATAAGTGCACGGTATTTGTCCAGTCTCCTCCCACATCTCTCACACCACATTTCCCCCCAAGAATAGTCAGTCCATTCCCTTTCTATGTCCCTGATTATATATATAACTATATATATATAATCACCAGTTCATTCTGTTCATCAGATTATTTATTCACTTGGTTCTTAGATTCACTTGTTGATAGATGCATATTTGTTGTTCATAATTTGTATCTTTACCTTTTTCTTCTTCTTCCTCTTCTTAAAGGATACCTTTCAGCATTTCATATAATACTGGTTTGGTGGTGATGAACTCCTTTAGCTTTTCCTTATCTGTGAAGCTCTTTATCTGACCTTCAATTCTGAATGATAGCTTTGCTGGATAAAGTAATCTTGGTTGTAGGTTCTTGGTATTCACCACTTTGAATATTTTTTGCCACTCCCTTCTGGCCTGCAAAGTTTCTGTTGAGAAATCAGCTGACAGTCGTATGGGTATTCCCTTGTAGGTAACTGAGTTGCTTTCTCTTGCTGCTTTGAAGATTCTCTCTTTGTCTTTTGCTCTTGGCATTTTAATTATGATGTGTCTTGGTGTGGTCCTCTTTGGATTCCTTTTGTTTGGGGTTCTCTGTGCTTCCTGGACTTGGAAGTCTATTTCTTTCACCAGGTAGGGGAAGTGTTCTGTCATTATTTCTTCAAATAGGTTTTCAATATCTTGCTCTCTCTCATCTTCTGGCACCCCTATAATTCGGAATACGCTTGAAGCTGTCCCAGAGGCTCCTTACACTATCTTCGTATTTTTGGATTCTTTTTTCATTTTGCTTTCCCAGTTGGGTGTTTTTTGCTTCTTCGCATTTCAAATCTTTGACTTGATTCTTGCACTCCTCTGGTCTGCTGTTGGGAGTCTTATAATATTCTTTATTTCAGTCAGTGTATGCTTAATTTCTAGTTGGTTCTTTATCACAACATCAAGGGTCTCATTAGATTTCTTGTAGATCTCATTAAGTTTATCGGCAGTTTCTAGATATTTATTGAAAAACCTTAAAAGTGCGGTTCTGAATTCTATATCCTCCATTGACAGTTTTGTCCTGTTTCTTTGTCTCCGCATTTTTTATGCTTTCTTGGTGCATCCCATAGTGGTCTTGTGTGCAGTCTTGTTGTAGTTAAGCCTTGATTGTTGTAGGTAATACTGGGGGGGATTTGACTTCCAGGCCAACTAGCTGTGAGAATCAGCTCTGTCTGCAGTGAGAGAACTTCTGTCCTCTGGGGAGGTGCTAATCTAGCCTTTGCCTGAGGCTATCCAGAAAATGCCTCTGTGCAGGGCTTGGGCGGGGCAGGTCCCACAAGATCAACAGGGCGGGTGGAGCAAGCAGTTATGGCTGCTCTCACTCCCGTCCTCAGAGGCTCTGCCTCTCAGAGTCCCAGCAACCACTGCAAACCTCGGAGAGAAAGCTGCCCTCGAGTTCAGACCTATGCCAGACAGTCTTGATTCTCCCGTTTGAGTCTGGGTCCCTAGAGACTTGCCCAGAACTGGAGCTCAGAGCCTGAGACTCCCTCCCGATTGAAACAGACAACCATGCCCTCAGCCGCCAGCTCGCCCCACGCGCGCACCTCCGCACCTATGTATTTTCTGCACAGCGCCTCCTCTGAGTCTCGGTATGCTGTTCTCTTTCCTTCTAGTTGAAGAATTTCCCCTCAGCCAGCCTTCCTGTGGTTCTGGGTGATGTCCGTTCCGTCTTTTAGTTGTATTTTGGAAGTGGTTATGCGAGGCAGCAATCTCCGGTGTTTACCTATGCCGCCATCTTGGTTCTCGAAAATCTATTTGGGCCATCTTGATTACTGTTTTCTGCAATATTGAATCAGACAGGAAGTTAATCCAATTTTATTATTAAGATGAATGAAAACACCAGATGCACTCTTTTTGACATTGTTATTCATCATCGCCGACCACAGATAAAATCCGAATTACCTATAACTTTGTACCAACTCCAGAACCATGATATTATTTTTAACGCACAAACTGACTTCTTTTTTTATTCTTTGTATGCCCGAGACTTCACACAATGCCTAGAACACAGAGGGAAACAAAATATTTTTTTTAAAATAAACTTAAGTGAACTAAACATTTTGTGAGGGTTTTCACCTGAGGATAGCACTTTCCATACAAATTAATTAATGAATTCATACATAATTCTTAATGAGAGCCACAATGCTTATGAGGACAGCATGCTTCAATAAGGAGGTTCTTGGTTTACTGGTGGAAAACAACAAAGCTGAAGTCCCTGGCTGGGAACTAGTTCAGGGATGTCTCATGCCACCAACTTTCATTTACGGTCCCCCACATCCGATTACAATGGAAGATACTGACTAGTCTTTTAGTGAAGTCTGAATGCAAAGGCAGGGTCCCCAAGATATGTTATCAAAATAATGTCTAGAATGAGTGACTTAGTCCACCATAACCTCTCCTTTCCCTTCCTAGTTATCACAAATGAAAGTGGTCATCTTTCCCCCAAGGTCAGTACGGGAACTAGACCAAACAAAACAAAGATGACAACTTCTCCACCACTATGTTTTATGAAAATTTTCAGTTCTGGCCAAGTGGATATATTTGTAATTCTATTCTCTTTAGGATGGATATAAATTTTGCGAGAAACTTCTGGTAGGCTCTTTACGGTTTAGAGATTTTGAATTAATTGCATGACATTTTCTTTTAATTTCATACTTTGAGGCTGTTTCCCTAGATATCATAATGAATCTCTGCTGACTCACTTTATATACGCACATGAACAGACGCAGACATCAGTCTCCTAAACTCGCATTGTTTATATCATAAAAAATTTTCTCTTACCTGTTTGGAAATTGACAGGATTTTGTGATGAGTTTGCCTTCCATTTGTACTGTCCTTTGTATTATTTCCTCACCATAGCAAACCAGGCTAATCATAAAGCTTTCTAAGCTGGAGCGCTGAGACAAAGCCTCATTTACTCACCTGGGGGTGACTGCCTGGTACTATTTCTAGAGACACTGCTGATCCCAGGTCTACTGTAGCAGCCTATGTGTTCCCAAGAGATACCCAAGGTGCTTACTGTTTCAACAGTTTACTAGAATTGAAATTCATGGGGAACATATTTTATGGTAGTTAGCAAAACTGTAAGATGAGAAGAACTACATGGGTTATAGATATGTTTCATGACGGATTTTTTTTCTTTCTGTCTTAAAAAATTATATATCCACAAGGTATTTTATGATAGATATAAAGTCATAAAAGTTCCACTATTTCCTTCAAAATGTACCTACTCTGTGTTAGGGATTCGATAGATAGTTCAACCCTCACCACGATTTAGAAAGCAGAGATAGGATTCAGCTTTTTACTGATGGGAAATGAAAGTGTTTTAAGCAAAGTCCAAGGAATGAATCCGGGATTCAAATATAAGTTTGTTTAATTCTATAATTGATGACCCAACCCCCCTATAGCATATGCACACCATGTTGATTTAATAAAGAGGGATTTCAGATAAATGATGCTGTAATTATTATAGCTAGTAAAATATTTGCTCTGAAAAAATAGGAGGGAACGAAGGTAATTAAACATGATCTCTGTCTTTAAGGAGCTAGTAGTCTGTTAGAATAAAAGTAGTGGAAATACTGCCCAGATTTCATGAACTATGGCCTCAAGATATATGTCATAACTCTAGCAAGGCAGCAGCATAACTTAATCATTTATACATTACTACTGGCCTGGTAAATTGATGTTGTTGTTTTTTTAAGCAATGGAGTACTGTCAAGAATCTTAAAAATGTTCATGATCTTTGACCCAATAATTCCCACCTGGAAATTTATCTTAATGAAACAATTGCAATGAATTAAAAAAAATAGATCCAAAGCTTTTATTGACAACACTGTA
This sequence comes from Myotis daubentonii, assembly GCF_963259705.1. Taxonomy (NCBI): domain Eukaryota; kingdom Metazoa; phylum Chordata; class Mammalia; order Chiroptera; family Vespertilionidae; genus Myotis; species Myotis daubentonii. The sequence continues at coordinate 69,545,325 of NC_081841.1, read as the reverse complement.
GTTAAAAATCAGAAGCAACTTAAATGAACACCAGTGTAGAAAGAGAAGTAAATTCTGGTACATCCAGGGGAGGTGACTGAAAAGGATGCCTCTCCCTGATAGTCTTTCCTCACCTGGCTTGCAGGCTGCCATGCTTTCTTAGTTTTGCTTTCCACCCATGGGCCACTCCTGTTCAAGTCCCCTGTGCTTATTTGAAATAAACATAATGCAAAGATGTATAGTTGGCATACATAATGCAATAATGTATACTTTATAACCATATAAATATGTTCACATCTGTAAAGTGGTACAGAGACATTAAAATAATAGTGAATAATGGCTTTTGAAGAAAACGTTATAGATTTTTAAAATATAAAATCAGTGTATATATCAGGGAAATGATACCAGGTGGCAGTTACAGAGAATGCAGTTACTGTTCTTGAGAAGCAACTGGTTTCAGCCACCTATCTCAGAGCAAAATAACCGCAGTGATTTCAGAGCTAACACCATTCCTGAACATCTGAACATTAGCTCCCACTCAGGATAGTACACCAGTTAAGTGCAACAATTCAGAGTGAGATGGGCTGGGTCTGAATTATAGCTGTTCCGTTTAATAGCTATATGACTTTGGGTTAGTTACTTAACCTCTATCAAGGTCAGTATTTTCTAGAACAATTTTAGGCTCACAGAAAAATTGAGTGGAAGGTACAGAGATTTTCCACATACCTCTTGTCTCCACACATGCATAGCTTCCCCCATTGTCAATATCTCCCACCAGAGTGGTAAATTTGTTATAATTTTTAAAAAAATATATTTTATTGATTTTTTACAGAGAGGAAAGGAGAGGGATACAGAGTTAGAAACATCAATGAGAGAGAAACATCGATCAGTTGCCTCCTGCACACCCACTACTGGGGATGTGCCCGCAACCAAGGTACATGCCCTTGACCGGAATTGAACCTGGGACCCTTGAGTCCACAGGCCGATGCTCTATCCACTGAGTCAAACCAGATAGGGCAAATTGGTTATAATTGATGAATGAATCTACACTGACACATTATAACCACGTAAAGTCCATAATTTGCATTAGGGTTCACTTTTGGGGTAGTACATTCTATGGGTTTGGGCAAATATAATGATATATGTCTATCATTAGAATATCATAGAATATTTTCACTTCTCTATAAATCCTCTGTGCTCCATCTATTCATCCTTCAATGACATTTTTAATGTCTCTAAAGTTTACCCTTTTCAGGTTGTTATATAGTTGGAATCACGAAGAATGTAGCTTTTCCATATTGGCTTCTTTCACTTAATAATATGAATTTAAGTTTCTTCCATGTCTTTTGTGACTTGATAGGTCATTTCTGTTTAGCATTTAATCATATTCCATTGTCTGGATGAACGCAAATTTATTTAGCCCCTCACTTATTGAAGGATATCTTGGTTACTTTCAAATTTGGGCAATTACAAATGAAGCTGCAGAGGTTTTTTGTTCAAGGTCAATGTTTGGTACCCACCTTGAAGGGTTGTTGAAGGGATTAAGATATAGCTTCTAAGATGTTTTGCACGTTGCCTGGAACTTAGCATCCAGTAAGTAAATGTTGCCATTCATTATGTTGTCATTAGGAAACTGGGCAGATATTTTTGGATCTACTTCACAGATAAGGAAACTGAAATTCAAAATGACAGCCAATAAGTGGCAGAACCAGGGCTCATAACCAGGCCTTCTTCCTGTAAATTCATTATGCTCTCTTATGTCATGCGGCTGTTGTGTTGGAGGCAAGCACAGGCTAGATCCACTCGGCTTAGTGTAGAATATGATGCTTCGTCTCTTGGCGAAATTGTCCATAATATATCTTGTTTAGATAAAGATTAACACTGAAATTAACACTAACTCCTAAAATACCTACAAGATAGTTATATTTCCTTATTACTGAACTATTTACACTGTTTGAGGGGATAAGGGAGATGAGTGTTCAGCCAGATGTGTTGTCTCTATTTCACCTTATAGGCACCAGGTGGAGGTTCTGGAATCAAACATGGCCTTTTTAAAAACCACATATAATCACATTATTGAAAAATCTCTTGTGAAAGATGTTTGTTGGGAAGCTCAGCTGACAGAAATATAGAACTAATATGAGAATGACCATGGCTTGAAATATTGGTGTGTCCACCTGGGGATTCAGGAAATCTGGCATGACTAGAAGAATTCCCAGCTAGAAGTAACTATATTTCTATTTTCATGAGAGACTATGGAGCTTCTTAGGAAGAAACCTGTGCTAAGAGTAATGAAGGTTGGGTCTCAAAAGAGGGATTTGATTACCATGGACTCAACTGAAATGGAAGAGGAGGAAAGAGGGATGCAGGTCTAGGCTTGTACCAGAACCCTCAGGAAATCAAGCCTGAAATTTAAAAAATAAAAGAAAACTAAAATATAATTTTGGGCACACAGATAACCAAGGATCCTACAAGGATGACAGAGAAAGGTATGAGAGGAACCCTCTTCCTTTGGTGCTATACAGAGCGGAGCTTCCCATGGAGGGATCAGGCTAATCAGGACACTTGGGAGCTGAAAGAGGAGACTCCACAGCTGTCAGAGAACAGTGTCCTCCATTCAGGAATCAGTGGCATTCACATCAAACCTGGAAAACTCGATACAGACACAGGCAGACATCAACCCTGCCAACAGCTGTGACAATTTTGGGGCAAACTTACCCCAGGCCAGGTAACTCCAGGGAGGAAGCCTAGGAGACTTTTCTCCTGCATGTTTTGCAAAATTAAAAAAAAAAATATGTTGACTCCAATGCTAGTCTTATCACCACGCTGGCATGGCTAGAGCAATATTGGTTTCTTTTGACTTTGGGGTTGCCATATACTCCAACATGCTTTTCTCTTTATCACTTTTCAGTTGCCTCACTTTTTCTCACCATTCAGGCCTCATTTTTAAATGACCCTTCCTTGGGGGTGGGGGTAGGGTTCTTTTGTTACATCTCCTGGATTAAATGAAATTAAATGTCTTATGTGTGAGGTTGAAATTCTTTCTAAATATGATGGCTATTATAAAGTATCACTCAGAGTCTGCAGAAAGTTCAATTGATTTTGGATTTCAAAGCAAATAATCAGGATGTTGAAAGAGCTTCATAACGGAATAAAGGGAGATGAGATCAATCTTTGATGACTTCCCAACAATCCATGATAAAAATTTCACAATAACTCTAGAATAAAATGTTACATTCATCAGATATGTAAGTGCTGGGGTCCAGCCCCAGCGGGTCCAGGGGTCCCCAAAGGTGTGGACGGAGTCGGCGAAGAGGGAATGACACGGAGACAGTGTTCAGTTGATCAGCAGCCTAGCCAGGACCTCCAGCCCGGATCTCCAGCCAAGTTCTGGTCTGGATCTCCAGAGAGGTTCTGCTTCGGATCTCCAGTGAGGTTCTGTAGCCATGTTCCTCGCTAGGTTCTCCAGCCAGGTTCTGTCCAGGCTCTCCAGTCAGGTTCAGTGTCCAGGTTCCAGTCAGGTTCTCCTGCCAATCTCTGTAGTCAGGTTCAGTCCAGGATCCCTTGCCATGTTCTCCCACTAGGCTCTGTCTCTAGGCTCCGAGGCCAGTCCCTCTCCAGGATCCTCGGGCATGCTCTCTCCAGCAAAGTTCTTCTGTCTCTAGGCTCCGTGTAGGTTCTGTCTTCTTGATTCTGTTCTAAGTTCTGAGTGTTTCTGTCTTGTTACAACTGTATTTATACCCGTTGATTCAATCCTATCAATCTCTATTACAAAGGTTAGGGCGTTTCTTATCTCCATTCCAGGGAGAAAAGATTATGTAGTTTAAGCATGATTGTTCGTAGTTAAAGGGATTAATTACCCGCCTGGCACTTAGTTGAAGGGTTTTATTCCCTCCCTAACTTCGGGGGAAAATCCCTACCTGGGGATTCAACCTTTCTCAGAGAGGTGACTTTGGTTAAAACACAGCGCCAAAGAAGGTGAGCAAACATATTAAGAACCGTATGCCATATATGCCAGGTCCCTTGAAACAGCAAGGATGGACCGGCTCCCGGCATGTAAGAATAAATTCACATTTGTTATTAAGTCATCAGAATTCTTCTGAGTATATTATTTTTCAATTTTATATTATCATTTGATAAAATATAATAGCATCATTCATTAGTCATATACTTCATCATAGTGTATATATAATTTGTTTGTATTACATTAAAGTAAAGAAATATGAAAGCCTCAAAATTTATTATTTTCTGTACTCCAAAAACAAAGTTTCATGATTTATTAACATCAGTAGAATCATTCTTGATATATATATAAAAAAACTCGTAAACATCTTGCCCTACCTAGTTTGGCTCAGTGGATAGAGCGTCTGCCTAGGGTATGAAGAGTCCCAGGCTCGATTCCAGTCAAGGGCACATGCCCTGGTTGTGGGCTCAATCCTCAATAGGGGGAAGGCAGGAGGCAGCCAATCAGTGATTCTCTCTCTCATCATTCATGCTTCTATGTCGCTCTCCCTCTCCCTTTCTCTCTGAAATCAATAAAAATATATTTTTTTAAAAATCTTAAATATTTTTGATATCAAATATATCTTATTTGATGTGATCTCTTTATGGGGTTCAATTTTTGAGTGCTGCCAGCTGTTGTGTATTTTGAGGAAGGCAATTGCTAAATAACAACTCTTCAAAATATTGTATTGTGTCCATAGGTTCAAAATGCATTTAGTAGATTTTTAATAATAAATCAGCTGTCTTCCATTTTACCTGAACAACTGGACATAGGCAAAATAAAAGTGAGTTTATGTGAATCTCACCAGAGTATACAGACTTTTTTTTTTGGCATTAAAGCTTTCCTAGGCTTATAAACAAACACTGGCTCTATGACTATGAATTAGGGCTTACCAAGTGCCAATTTGCTCCTTTAAGGCAAAATAGAGATGTGATTTGTAAATTATGTGTTTTGGCTTAATATAATTAATTTTTTCAGTGCTGAAAATAATAATGAAAACAAATTTACTAGACTCCTGCCATTGATATGAAAATGAATTACCACGGTGGAAAATACAAATATAGAACACAAGGTAGAAAACACAAACACAAGAATTCTCTACCAATTAAGAATTTACATTGGTAGGCAATCACAATAGACACTAAGTAAACTAACCAGTAAATTGACTAAATGCTAAATAGGCTGTGTCTTCACATATAAGAGATTCCAGTTTGAATAAAAAAATTTAACTAAGCCGATCAGGATCATAAAGAACAGGTACCAGTAAAATAAGCAATAACTCGAAAGGAGTATGAATAACTCCTGTTCCTTTCTTTGCTCTTGCCTGCTCCTCACTCTTTCTTTGGGCCTGCTGCTTGTCTTGTTTCACAGGCTTGAAGTGGATGTTTACTTGGGCCACTCAACAAATATTTATTGAGCTTCTAATATATACCAAGCTCTGTATATGTTTGGCATGCAATGGTTATTAAAGCACCGTCTCTGCCTCCACAGTTCTTTCCTGCTCTTATCAAAAGCAAGTCCCTCCATTTACGCTCCCATTCCCTGACCTCATCTCAAAAATTTCCTTCCTCTTCTGTCCTCTGCATCATCAGTTCCTTCCTCACCATCGGATGATTCCTACAAACTTCCAATATGCATAAGCCATCTTGAAAATTAAGCCTTCAGAGAGGCCACATCTCTCTCTATTGAATGTCCATTTCTTTGTTCCCCATCACAAAAAATATTTTCACGCAAATTATCTATAGTCTCTGTCTCATCCTTACGTCAATGTCACTCTTCAACCACTCTCATCTGACACAGATCCCAACACCTGAAAGAAACCAATCTTGTAAAGGTCATTACCAATGGCCTCTGTCTTGCCAGGTCCAATAGACACTGTGTCTACTCATCTAATTCTCAGCAGCTGTTTGGCACCGTTAACCACTCTTTCCTCCTTGAAACATTCCCCTTTTAGCTTTTGTGGTATTATATTCTTGTAGCTTTTCTCCAAAGGAAATGAGAATGTGTTCCGTCTTCCATTAGGTTACTTTCCTGGAGATTGTGTATTTTCCATCTATACTCTTTCTCTAGGAAATAGATATCCAGTCCCAGGCTTTACTCAGGCATGGTCATCCCAATGCCCTTTTAAGAGCACCTGATCCTTCCATCAGGAGTCTAAGGCCCAGGTTTTTCCCTGACCACTGTTTGCACATTACTCTTTCCTTCAAAGACCCCTCCAGTGTACCTACAGACAAAATTACACCATTTAGTGATGCAGGGTAAGTCTGTGTCTTACCTTAAATATATATACACATTGTCAAATGTATGTTATATACACCTATCCTATATAATAAAGGGTAATATGCAAATTGACCCTAACAGCAGAACGACTGCTGGACCAGTCACTATGAGGCGCACCGACCACCTCTTGGCCTCTTTCCCTGGCTGGCAGGCTCCAATCGCCTGATGGTGAATGGGGCACAAGGGGTGGGTTTTGGCCAAGGGTGGGGCCAGCTGTGGGCAGCTGGGGAAGATTGCCTTGATTGCAGGCCAGGCCTAGGGACCATACCTGCCATGAATTTTGTGCACTGGGCTTCTAGTATTAAATAAAATGCACTGAAACCTAGACATAACACCACACCATGCATTATTTTATAACTGCTTGGGTACGTTGTTCTTAATTTCTTATCACAAGTTAAAGATTCTGATTGCCGTCTAAGTATCACATGTGTATTCCCTCTGAAATATATACCTTTATATATTGCAAAATGATGTTTCAAAGAGGTTGAGAACCATGAAGAACACTTATATGTACTTCTTACAATAAATAATGTCCAGGTGTGATATTTCTATGTCTTTGTCATTGGAGATGTTATAGTACTGATTTCTCACACCATGGCCATGTATGTTCAAATGGATATGTTTATGTTTCCTATGTATTTCAAAGTTTTGCTTGGTAACAAAAAGTCAATTGTTTCTGAGAAATAAATGTCAGGAAATATCCTTATTGACTAGAAATAAAAAAGGACTTCAAATGTTTGATGTAGCAATCATTTCAAAGAAGAGGTGGATTTTCATAAAATAAGCTCAGTCCAAGTCCTGGTACGTAAACTCGCACCCAGAATAATCCACGTCTCTAGCACTCTGCCACCTAGCGGCACAGGGCATGGGGCAGAATCTCAGAGAGAGCCGCAGGGCCGTGCCCCCAGGAGTTTGAATCAGCAGCTCCTTGTAAATAACTGTGTAGCAGATGATTCCAGAGAAGCCAATAGTCACAACGATAGGAGAGAGTGTAAAGAATTCTGATCTCTCTAACATCCTGTCTACCCGGAGGTACCGCGAGCACCTGGAAACATGACACCCATGTTGAAATATGCTGCTGGATTGCACAGTGTAAGACTGTAGTGCATGTGGACGCACACATTGGTTGGGCTGTTTTGCTAAAGCAGAAACCCCAAACCTAACAAGAATAGTAATAATAAAGTATCTGAGGTGTATAACCTGGATTCTGCCTATTTCTTCCAGTTTGTCTAAACCACTTTCCCATTACATTGCAGACACACTGTTCTCCTTTCTGCGCTGTGCTGTAAAGCTTGATTGTGAAATCTCTGCGGACTTACAGAGTGAGATACAGTATTGAAGAGAGATAGGAACCAACTCACACACTAGGCCAGTGATGGCGAACCTATGACACACGTGTCAGAGGTGACACGCAAACTCATTTTTTTGGTTGATTTTGTTTTGTGAAATGACATTTAAATATATAAAATAAATATCAAAAATATAAGTCTTTGTTTTACTATGGTTTCAAATATCAAAAAAGTTCTGTATGTGACACGGCACCAGAGTTAAGTTAGGGTTTTTCAAAATGCGGACACGACGAGCTCAAAAGGTTCGCCATCACTGCACTAAGCCAATGATTAGGGCAGAAGAGGATGAGGTTAAGGGTGAAGAATAAGGAGAAATTTAACCTATTAGGTTTTATATCAGTAATAATAATAATAGTAATAATAATAAGTTAACACATGCTATGCTCCAGTCACTCTAAGTGCTTACCCTGAACACATTGATCTAATTAATCTTTGCAACAAACTGATGGGATAGATGCAATTATTATTCTCATCTGCTAAAGAGGAAACTGTGGATCAAGAGTATTAATGACTTTCTCAAGATACATGTCTATTAGTCATGAACATTCTCCACCTCTACACACATACACACACAAAGACACACATGAACAAGTGGAATTCATCAACACGCAGAGGATCATGTTTGAATTAGTTTTAATGGCAGTTTTTAAAAAGAATTACTCTGGCATACAGAATCAGAATCTAATAAAAATATAATGTAATAATGAAACATCATAAATGTGATAATGAAACATCATAAAATGTAAATATTTAGGTTATGATCCTGGATCTCACACTAATTGTACTGGTTAGGCAGTCACTTTATATCTCTGCATACAGCTTTCTTAGCTTTAAGTGGATAGAGTTAAATTCCACAGTCTTAAGGACCATTGTGATGGTTCATTGTATTTGTCAGTTTGATTGGGCCACGGATGCCCAGATATTTAGTTGAACATTATTCTGTGTGTGTCTGTGAGGATGCTTCTGGGTGAGATTAACATTTGAATTGATTGAGTAAAGCACATTGCCCTGCTTAATGTGGGTGGGCCTCATCCAATTTGTTGCAGGTTTGAATAGAATAGACAGGCTGAGTAAGAGAGAATTTGCTCTCTCTGTTTATTTATCCACACACTGAGACATTGGTCTTCTTCAGCCTTAGGATTTGAGCTAGAATTTACACTATTGGCTCTTCTGGTTCTCAGGCCTTTAGACTCATACTGGAACCATTGGTTCTTCTGGGTCTCCAGCTTACCAACTGCAGATCTTGGGACATCTTAACCTCCATAACTGTGTATGCCGATCCTTTCTAATAAATCATCTTTCTCTCTCATAATATATACATATATATGTACAGATTTTTTCAAATATATTATGATTGCATACTTCCTACGTTCTCCTTGTACTTGTAGAAACTTTAAACAGATGGTGTGGTGTAGAAGATTGAATTGTGGTTACCAAATTGAGAGAATATTTATTGGAAACATACATGAGTCAGTTTGTATTTTGTCCACATTGGTGAATGCAATACTTGTGCAATTCAAATAATTGTCACTCACTTTTAGTTCCCTTATCTGTTAGCTAAGAAAAATAATATTAGATTACATGGAGTTCTCATTAAAATGAATAATAGTACTAAAAGAATGATTGAATTACTCATAAAATAGAAGCAACACTAGCTTAAAACAGCTGTCTTTACAAACATAATCTGTTAACACAACTTCATAAAGAGTAACATTTTCACAGATGTCCTTTCATGATTCATAAACTTCTGCTTCATTTACTCGTTTTAGGCAATGGTGAGCAAATTATATTGTGAAGATCTGTGTAGAAACCTTATTTTGTGAGATTTTAATTGACGTATAGTTATGGGAATTTGATATATGATACAACGGTCAAAATGGCTTTGTATATTAATGGCAGTGATGGGGCAATAATTTCTAATTACTTCCAAGATACTGTTATACTTTTTGCAAATATCTGTTAGTTAATCATTTATAAACAAAGCATATTAAAGCAATGGGATATTACAGTTCATGTTTTCCTATCTCTCTCAATATAAACATGGTTTGCCAAACTCAGAGCAGGACAGCTTCTCATCTGAGGTCACACAGCTACTGGGATACCTGCGTTTAGACCCAGGTTTTCAGATTTCCATGCCAGGAATCCTTTCTCTTTGCTTGCAACATTTATAATTAGTGTCTATATTTTGAAATACATCTTTTCAGTATATGATTCTGTGAGATCATAATGAAGTACTACAACTGGTTTCAGCACAAAATAAAATTTCTTCCAATATGGTGGCTTGAAAATTCCTTATTTAAAGAAACATTAGGCCTGAAATTGCAATATGAAGGTAACTTTTGGTCTACATATGTCAGAACGACCTACTTCAACTCATAAGAATGATTCAGTGTTTGGGTGAATTATCATGCGAATACATTTGGTTTATGTTACATTCCTTCAGAGAGTAAAAGCCAAAATTAACAGCCTAAACTGTTAATTTTGTCTTCAAACCCAAAATTTAAAAGGGATATCATATCTTAGATTTTGAGTTGGGGTCAAGCTATTTTGTCACTGAAGCAATTGCTGCTGGCCAATGTGCCAAAAACAACAGTCATGTTGATTGCTGTCTCATCCTCAGAATTCCTACAGCACCTCCTGCTGGCTAGTGGAGTCCAACGGCCAACTCTGGGCATGGAGAGGTAGCACTTTCAGATCATAGACATGAGAACAGCTAGGCAATAACTACAGGAAGCACCCTTGGAAGGTGCCAGGTCAATAGCAAGTTCAAGTGCCAGAGTTTGATACTAGATCTAAGTGGAAACACCAAGAAGCAATCAATTGAAGTAGACAGGGTCCAACAGGTACTCCACAAATATGTGAGGCTTGAAGTTGGTGGTAAGAAGATACCAGGAAGATTTCACTGGACCACTGGATAGGAACTTTCTATCCAGATCCTGTGGACTCTAATGTGGAAGGCTGGGGTGATGCTAAGACAACAATGTCCATGAAGAAACAATGAAGTCACGTAGAAGTAAAATCAGGAAAAGATCATGTCTGCGTAAAGAGCGATTTTCTATTATTCTCAAACACCTATCAGTAGGCAGAGCAGTTTCTTCTTTCTACGTGCAAGCAGGTCATTTCCACATATTCAATAAAGAAACATTATCGCCTTGACAACCCCTCTAGAGAGCTATCTGCCATCCCTCTTCCTCGCTGCTGCCAAACTGTGCCTGCGTGTGTGCACTCATGTGCATGCCAGGGGCTGGGGAAGAGGCGTGTAGGGTGTTAACTAGAAGGGGGCACTCACTCAGGGTTGAGATAAAATGAAATATTTGGCATTTGGGGGATAAGAAATGGGATTGGAAATGACATTAAAATTAGATAGTCTACTTGCATGACCCTGAGAGTGAATGCCTCCTACATTTTGTGCCCTTGGCGTCTTTTTTGCCTCCCTCTAGTCTTGGTTGTGTGCACACACGTGTGTGTGTGTGTGGGGGGGGGGGTGTTGGGTGGGTGGGACACGCATAACTATGGGTATTTCATTCTTGTTAAGCTCTTTATGCTTAGGTTGATTAGGGCTATTTGTTTTAGCATTTGAAGACCCCTGATCTAGTCACTTAACCTACCCACATTAGAGAGCAATATTGATATGAATGTCCATACGGCTCTTTACAATTGCAGCAAGTTTGCCCAAGGCCACACAGGAAGTTAACAACAGAAATGGGATCAGAACCAGCCTGCTTCTTAGTACCCTGCTTCCACAATACGCCCCACTGCCTACACACCCAGGGACAGACTGTTGACAGCCTTGACAGATGTGTGAACCAGCTGGAACCACAGGCCTGTGCACTAGTGTTTGTCAAAGCTGAAGTCTCAAGATGATTGCTCTTTCTACATGAAAGCTCACTTTTTTGTTTTTGAGTCATTGTGAAATTTTTTTAAAAAATATGAAGATTGTTCACCTTTTCATTAAAAGGTGACCAGCAATATTTTATGTATCTCTCTCCAGGCTTATTTTCTAGAATACAAAGAAGATGTTATATATTCTTATTCTTATTATTTTTTAGAAGAAATAGGTTTATAACGCTGTACAATGTTATCCTTTTGTTTTCACTTAATGTATGATGCCATTTTCTCTGTTAAAATATGAGTTTATCTTATTATAATATAAATATTTTATTATAATTTAAATAATCCTTATCAGTGGAGACTTACGTTGTTTCCATTTTATCCTGTAACATTCTTTGTGTCACTTTCTTAGCATTTATGGAATTAGAATGGGTCCAAATCCATGATTTTTCAAAGTACTTTTGATAATTTTGTCAAATTGCCCTCCAGGGAGGTTGTAAAATATGTGTTTCCACCCCAGTGGTGTGGAGCTGGCTGCCTTTTCATGGGATGAATGCTTTTCTGTTTGAGATGAGCCCATTCATTATAAATTTCTACTGCTGCCCTGTGTCATTGGTTGCTTTTATTTCTAGAGCCATGAAACACTGAAATCAATTATAAATAAATTCATTTATTTTTTCAAATATTTACTGTGCACATAGCAAGTTTTAAAGATGATAGTAGAAAACATGAATGATACAGTCTTTGCCCTAAAAGATCTACATTTGACAAACAACAGTAAGTAATCTGAGACACTGGCTTTAATTCTCACAACAAACCAAGGAGGGTGGAAACTTTGAATGTTCCCATTGTATAGATGAGGAAACTGAGGTGCATTACTTCAAGATCACATAACTTGTGGTGGAGTTGAGATTTCAATTCTGGGGGTCTGACTCCAGAACCTATGCTGCTAATCCTCTATGTTACAATGTCTAAAATATATACATAAATCTTCTAAAATTGGAAAAATAAATGTGGTAAGATTGTATCTGTAGATCTTGGTCAGAAATTGAAAGTGGAATGTAATTATACTGAAGCAAAAAATTCTTTACATGGTAATGGACAAACCCTGACTTGCCTATTGTCCATCCCCTGGCCCAGTGTAGGCACTGAACCTGTGGCTGTGGCCTCCTCAGATTTGCTAACATTTCATACCCCCATGGCATGAGTTGACCACCAATTACTAATATGACTTCATGAGGGACAAGGGAGACAGTGGGCACTATGTCCACTCACTTGCCTCCTAACCCTATGTACATCCTGGCACTGCTTGACTGCTTGTTTGGGAGTCATCTGAGAAGAAAGACACCTTGAACTGAGACCGAGTCATTGGTCTTTCCAGGCTTTGAATCTGGAGTAGGAGTTTGGTTTGTCTCCGTTCACCCTTCCCGACAAAGGACAATCATATTTAAAATACTATAATAGTTCAAATGAGAGGTGAGGTGATCAGAGATGATTCCACTCCACCTCCATTGGGAAGGGCTTTGATGGACAGAACCTCAGTTTGGAAAGTATGGGGAGAACACTGCAGGAACCATAACAGGAGGCATTGTACATACAAAGAGGGTGGTGTATGTGTGTGTGTGTGTGTGTGTGTGTTGTGGGTGTGTGTATGATAAAAAAATCGAGTTTGGCTAAAGGTACTGACATATGTATGGGGGGTAGTGATAGAAAAGGATGAACAAGCAATTCAGGCTAGGTGCATTTACATTTCTCCAGAGCCTCAATTGCCAGGCTATGGAGTTTGATTTTGATTCCAGTGGTTGGAAAACCGTGGAAAGTTAAGCTATTTAGCACAGCAATAAAAGTCCTCAATAAATGAATCTCAAAATTCCTATGTAAGTTCTCCGCACACAGCTTCCCTACCAGCACATTTATACAATTCTCTGATATCTAAACATACCATACTACTATTTGCTCATTCTCCAACATGCCATGTAATTTTATACCCCCTTGTCTTTGCTTCTCATGTTCTGGATTGTTCTGTAGCCCCCAACTCGTCTATTAAATCTTGTTTATGCTTAAAATCCCAGCCTAAGTACTACTTCCATGGTGTCCTTAACCCAAATCAGCAACTGTCCTTTTCCTCTCCCACAGCTGATTTGCTTCTGCCTTGCTTGGTTGATATACGTGGAGCTATTATTGGGAGACTGACAACAGCAATTGCCAACTCCCTTTTTTCTTTTTTGCCGCTTCTCATGCAGGGGTTGGAAAAACGAAATACTCATTTCTGCAGCCTTCCTTCCAGGTATGTGTGGTCACATGGTACAATTCCGACATGTATGTAGGGCATTTATAGGGAAGTTTATGCTTCCTTATAGAAGATACAGGCACCAGAGAGTAGCTCTCTGCCTCTTGCTTGTGAGAAATGGTCACCTGTCTGAATTCAAATAATGGTCTCAGAGACAGAAGTATGGCGACAGTGAGACTTGTAATGTGGTCTTGCAAAAGCGGGTGTCCGGTGGAACAGGCTTACATGGAGCAGTGATCACAGGCTATTTATTCCTCGTGTGCAAGAATCCCTCCCCCGGTTCCTCATGGGCTGAGTACTATGGGGTTAACAGTTTCCCCCATACCTTTCCCAGGTCTTATTTTCTCCTATTGGGTTATTTTTAAAAATGGGAGGAGGCCTTTGCTAGTTGTCTTTGCCTCCCTTTGTCTAGCTGTGGTGGGTGGATCTTCCTGGAAAACCTGTTATTGGTCATGTACAGGATTCTTTGTTTTTATACCCTCTCCCCTCCTCCCTACATCCTCTTTGCCCTGGGCAAATTCAGTAACCAACTGGCCTCATGCTGTCAGTTTTCTCTCAAACTTGACTATGCTGAAGGTGGATCACAGAGGCCTCTTTCCTACATTTCTCATTTCTGCTTTGAAAATGAACATGATGCTCAGAGATGTGGCAGCTACTTTGTAGCCATGAGGTGGGAAGCACAAAGCTAGAAGGCACAAGCCAAGGGTGGCATAGCCAAGGGATGAAATGCTGTTGAAATACTGCATCTGACTGAGATTGCTCATCTACAGACTTCTTCCATGTGGGAAGTTAAAATTATTTATTGCATGAGCCTCTGTTAATGGAATTTTCTGTTTCTTGCTGATGAAGGCATTCATAATGGATACAGTTTACTTGCTTATCTTTACCAGCAGATTATTAATGTTTGGTTCAACATACTTTAAATTCTTGGATGGAATATTTTAAATGTCTTCATCTTCGTATTTACTTTTTTTACTGCCTGAACTTTTAATAAATTCTGAATTGACTGAGTATGGTCTCATCCATCAATGTGATCAACTAAGAGGGAGAACAACATGTAAGCACTACTCAAAGCTGTATTTTTTTAAAGATATTCTGTGCAACCCGTTTTTAGGTTTTAACATTTTTCCTTGTTATAGTGTCTCATCTGGACAAAGCCGAATGCAATGTTAGTGAGCCAATTTCCACATTACTTGGGTGAACTTTGGAAGAGAAGGTGTATTAGTCATTTGTTTTTGTAAGGTATCACACAAGGAAGAGATAAACAAGTGGCAGCTGTTAATCAAAAACAGCTGGACTTCTCATCATGTTTCACTACCACTCTTGCTTGGGCTGTTCCCCTGCAAATACAGCTAGGTAAGCATCTGCTTAAGGATCCACCCTGAAGTTATTTTCAGTAGTTCTGTCCCAATAAAGACTTCATCTAAAATTAGTAAATAATTGCTATGGTTGAATGGGAGGATTCAAAGCACTTACAGTCTCTGGAATTTATTTTGTAGAAGTCAGTGATCCAATACCAAATGGTGGAACTGTCCAATATGTTTTCTAACTTTGAGTAGTAGCATTAAAAATAGCTAGTCTTGCCTGGCCAGTGTGCTCAGTGGTTGAGGATCGTCCCATGCACCAAAAGGTCATCTCAGTTCCTGGTCAGAGCACATGCTTGAGTTGTGGACTCGATCCCCAGTGGGGGGCATGCAGGAGGCAGCTGATCAATGTTTCTCATTGAAGTTTCTATCTCTCTTTTTCTCGTCCTCTCTCAAAAATCAATAAAACATATTTTAAAAAATATACAGTCTTTAAGAATGTAGACATAATATTGTTTCCACAGAGGTTCCCCCCTTTATTTTCTAGGTATATGCAAAAATCAATGGTATAAGGTCAGTCAGTATGCTTTAATCTCCTTAGAATGACCACCTAATTTTTTAACAATTCCTTAAGTATAGGATTTAAAGCACCACTTGCTTGAATATTGAATTAATGCAATGCTGCTGCTCTTATATATAATAAGTATGAAATCTATACCACAAACTAATGTTGCCTAGAAATGTTTACTGAGAAAACATTTCTCTGATAAATGTGTTTGGAATTTAAGTAGTTTCTCAACTAGAATGAGAATGCCCTGGGGGGAATGTATCTAGCATTGTAAATGACAAAGAAAATCTCAGTGCCAGGCATATTTCTCTTTGCTTAACAAATAGCATACTTAAGTGTCTATCTTTCACAGGAAGACAAAAGCTCTCTGAGTCAATTAGCTTTAAGACCTCACAGGTAAGAAAATCAAACCTAATTGAAGTGCATTATGGCAATTCCATGACTGCTTATCTTGTCAGCATTAACTAGGATCTAACTGCTTGTTCTCCTAAAGGGCAGTGCACATTCGTGAATATGCAATGAAGCATCTAACAAAAAATCAGTGTGTCCTTGGGCATCACTGTGATTTCTCAGTGACAGTGAGGACAGGAAGATGAAGATTCACTATAGTAACACTTCATAACAATAAAACACAGATGAAAAGGGTATCCTCAGCATTGATGTTAGAGATCCTTACATCTGATAGACACAACAAGTTTCTGAGCCAATACAATATTGACAAGAGGCTCTTCTGTAATAATATTTTCATGAGACATTATTATGAATTGATAGGTGCCTACAAACTGATACACTCACCTTCATTTTGTTTGGATTTCATGTCAGAAGTTCAGTAACCATGTTCCAAAATGTGAAATTTTTCAGGTCAATGGGGGGAAAAAGGAGACATTAAAAGGTGTCCCAAAATTCACGGAGGAAGTAATTTGTTAGAAAACACAGGTTTATAATTAAAAATTGTAAGTTCTTTATTGATTCATAAAGTATAGGGTTACGTATGGAATAGCATATCAGGTAAATGGCCTCCACGGCACAAAAAACTGGTTTATCATGTCGCGATAGCCAGCACCATTAACTGTTATTGCCTGAGCAGCCGCATTTCGGTCATGGAAAATTTCAACAAAAGAGTGCGTATGTGCCAGCAAAGCCGTGGAGGCCATTTACCTGATATGCTATTTCATACATAACCCTATACTGTATACTTTATGAATCAATACAAAATTTACAATTTTTAATTATAAACATGTGTTTTCTATCAAAAGTACATCGGGTGAATTTTGGGACACCCTTTATTTGTAATACTTTAAACAATAAAATAAAATTTTAAAAAAAACTTAAAAAAGGGAAAATGAATATACAGATTATATTCATAGTCTGAAAGATTAAGTTGAAATATTCATTTTCTAATAAACTTCGGTGGTTTTGGGGGGCGGAAAACACCCCTGCCAACAAAATGCTCAAAAATAAATGCTATAGCTGTTAAATAAGTGCTCCCAATCAAACAATACTTTTAAATAGAGGTTGACTTCCATGCAAAATACAGCAGAAATCTTAGCCTGTCAACCTGGGCAATTCTGGTCTCCAAGTCACTTTCCTTGCCTATTTCCAGATAATTGAAACAAATGTAGCTTGTACTGGATATTTAGGAGTATTAAGAGTAATACAAGCATTTATTGCATCCTTTGCATACACTAGTTCACTGACTTCCCCTTACCCCCATGCAGCAGGTTCCATTACCATGTCCACTCTGCCAATGAGGAAATAACAGATGAAGAGCAGAGAGGTCAAAGACTTGCACAAGGTCAGATAGCTGTAATCAGTGAACATAAGACCCAACTCTAGTGCCAGAGCATTAGCCATTACATTGCCCTGTGAAGGAGAGACTTTGCCTGATTCAAAAGCTGCAAATAAAGCAAAATTTTAATGGTTTCATTTAGCATTTACTAATATTTACATCAAGATTTTCTTGTTTCTAAGACATTACTTCGTTTTAGCATTTTAGCTTACTTTACTTCAGTCAAGAACCTTTAAGATGCATTGTCCAATTGCTAGGGATTGTCAAAAAGATCTCTTTGTCTTTCTACTGTGTTTAAAGACAGTTTAAAATTCTGCTTTTTCTCTTCACCAGTTGACCTTCTTGACACCTTTCTTCTCTTCTTCTTTCCAATTAGGGAAGCCAAAAATCCCAGAGGTGTCAGATTAAAAGAGGAGCTCATAGTACTGTTAGATGTTGTTCTAAGTGTCAATACAATGGCACAAGAGACCAGGCAGTAGAGCGAGTGAAGGAAACATTTCAGTAATGCATAAAGCATCACCACGGGCACCCACATTACCCTCCAAAGGCAGGCATTACAGGTACATCAATGTAAGTTTTCTGGAAAGCTTTCATGAAACATTAACACTGACTTACTACTCCAGATGGACTCCTTATGAAAGTGAGTGATTCTCTAAGGTGCTGTAAAAAAAGGGAGAAGGAAAAATCTATAGGCCAAGTCCATTTAGTCCCCCAAAGAATAGGTTTATTTTGCTGCTGCGTGATCACCTCTAATAATATTGCAGCACTTTTAGAAAGGTTGGATATGATTTCCCTAACCCACATCTCCCATCTGAGAAAGTGCAATAACAATTAACTATTAATGACAAGAAGAAAATAAGCTTTCTTTTCCCTTGGCAATCTGTCACAATGAACTCAGATAGTAACTTGAGAATCAATTCTGTGTGTTTTCTCTCAGAAGGATATTTATTATCTTAGGGGGAAGAGAAGCATGCCCTTCACAAAAGTGCTCTTCTTATAGATAAAACTAAATGGGTTTTGTATTATTATTGCTGATGTGCTTCCAATTTCATAAATCATGGACAGATTTAAAATTTATCTGAATAGCCCTAACTGGTTTGTCTTAGTGGACTGAAGGGTCAGAGGTTAGATTCCGGTCAAGGCCATGTAACTTGGTTGCAGGCACATCCCCAGTAGGGGGTGTGCAGGAGGCAGCTGAATCAATGTTTCTCTTATAGATGTTTCTAGCTCTCTATCCCTCTCCTTCTCCCATCCTCTCTGTAAAAAATCAATTATATATATATATATATATTTAAAAGAAATTTAACTGAATAGTCAGCAATAAGAAAATTACACCCTCTCCCTTTCTGGTTCTTTAAAATCAACCTCTAGTTTAATTACTTGATTGTTTAGACCAGTGGTCGGCAAACTCATTAGTCAACAGAGCCAAATGTCAATAGTACAACGATTGAAATGTCGTTTGAGAGCCAAATTTTTTAAAATTAAACTATATAGGTAGGTACATTGTTATTAACTTAATTAGGGTACTCCTAAGGCTTAGGAAGAGCCACACTCAAGGGGCCAAAGAGCCACATGTGGCTCACGAGCCACAGTTTGCCGACCCCGGGTTAGACCATCTTTTTATCTGAAAAATCAATGTTTGGGTAGCAAATTAATTTTAAGTTGTAGCATCTGGGAGAGAGAATTTTGGTACATTTTTTTGAGATCATTTGTTGCACTTTGGATTGTCTCAGAATCATGATTGAGAACCAGTGCTTTTGCCAACACTTCTTTTGCTATGATATGTGATGCCCTAGCTGTTTAATATATGCAGCAGGAACCAAGCTCTTCATCTTTTTGCCTAAGCACACAATTCCATCATCCTGCTCATGGCATTGGCTAATGGGCTGCCGTCTTCTTGACCTATTTTCCTTCCACAATGTACAAAACCCCCTTAGGATGAAATGAAAACTAAACCCTCTTGACAAAGCCTTCTAGGGGACAAAGGATAATTTTGCTATTGACCCATCACAAGTCCTTTGGGAAATCTTCTGAAAACTCTGCTTGTCTCAAGGCAGACATTTTACTTTCTTGTCAAAACAGAACTTAAACCTACTAGAAATCTCTGTCAAAATCCAGCTCCTGTCTCCTTTGAACTTATCAAACTTTTAAATCCCATGGATATTTTGTTTCTTCAACTTTGAAAAGTAAAAAAATTACACTTCCAAGCATCATGGAGTAAATGGGATTGATTCACCCTCCTACCTGAAACAAATAAAAAACCAGACAAAATCTATGCAACAATGGTTTGCGGACATTGGACAACAGGTAGCATAGGGCAGTGATCCCTGAGAGAAGGAATCCATTAAGGCACTGGTACTCAACCTTCCTAATGCCACGACCCTTTAATACAGTTCCTCATGTTGTGGTGACCCCCAACCATAAAATTATTTTCGTTGCTATTTCATAACTGTCATTTTGCTACTGTTATGAATCGTAATGTATATATCTGATACTCAGGATGTATTTTCATTGTTACAAATTGAACATAATGAAAGCATAGTGATTAATCACAAAAACAATATGTAATTATATATGTGTTTTCTGATGGTCTTAGGCGACCCCTGTGAAAGGGTCGTTCGACCCGCAAAGGGGTCGCGACCCACAGGTTGAGAACCGCTGCAGTAAGGGGGCGGCTCACCAGTATCTCAGCTTGTTGACTGGGGAGAGGAGAACCTGAATGGAGCCCAGAGAAATCTCTGGGTTTAGAATTCAAAAAGGCCAAGGAGATTAGACTTTGGGAGGAGGGGGAGGCACAAACATTTGATCCATAACATTACTCTCCCCTTTCCACATGCTGGCCAGACCTTACTCCTGAAGCCAGTGCTTTCCTATCAAGAATGTCTCCAGCAAGTGGCAATTAGGCATAAAACATGCCCACATGGATAGCCTATCTCCCCGCCCCTCCCCCTGTCACGTGGTGAGTAGGGTAAGGAGGTTTTTTCCTTGTTTTGTAAGTACTTCCATTGTTTTGACTTGATAAGTTGCTGACTCATAGACTAAGATTCTACAGCTTGAAGCTCAGCAGTTGCCAACAGTGAGGTCTCTAACCTATATGTGGCAACCCATGCTAGGTCTGAACAGTGGGGTGACAGGCTCTGGGAGTGGAGGAAGAAGTCTCAGTTTTGCCTTTGTGACTCACAGTGCTCCAGTGGTGCCCTCAAGACATAAAAACCACAGTGGGTCAGATTTGGCCTGCAGGCTATAGTTTGATGGCCTCTGACTTAGATTAAACACTACTCTGATGCCACCTAATAAAGTCTTGAAGGAATCGACAAGGTCTTGAACACAAGTCTCTAGAGAACCAAACTGTTTGTAAGTTAACTACTTGGGAATTTAACAAAGAAACTTAAAGCTTAAAATATGTAAGGAATACAAAAATACCCAGCACCCACACAGTTAAAGTTCCCAAAGTCCAGAACAAATAAAAAACCAGACAAAATATATGAATATTTTTTTTTGTTATCAATAAAAAATATCTCCAGGCATACAAAGAGGCAGTAAGTGTAATCCGTATTGGAGAGAAAAATTAAAAAAGAAACAGATACAGAAATGACAGATATAGACTTAATACACAAAGAAATTAAAGGAGTTATTACAATGATATGCTCAAGAAGATAAAGTATGAGCATTCTAAGAAGACATACTGAAGATATGAAAAAAGACCCAAGTTTCACTACTAGAGATAAAAATTATATTATCTAGGATAGAAAATACAGTGGATGGGATTGACAGCAGATTAGATGAGACAGAAGAGTAGATTAGAGCGTTTAAAGACATAGCAATAGAAATTATCCCAAATAAAACACATGGAGAAAAAAGATAGGAAAACAATGAACAGAGCCTCAGTTGGTTGTGGGACAATGTCAAATGGCCTACTATATATATATACTAGAGTCCCAGTGCATGAAATTCATGTTCTGGGGGTTAGGGGGCGGAGGGGAGAGAGGTCCCTCAGCCCTCCTGGCCTGCGCCCTCTCCCAGTCTGGGAGCCCTAGGGGATGTCTGACTGATGGCTTAGGCCCACTCCCTAAGCCATCAGTTGGACAGTTTTAGTGCTGCTATGAGAGGCTCCTGCCACCGCCGCTACACTCACCAGCCATGAGCCTGGCTTCTGGCTGGGTGGCACTCCCCCTGTGGGCTCGGGCTGAAACTGGCTCTCCAACATCCCCCGAGGAGTCCCAGATTGCGAGATGGTGCAGGCCAGTCCGAGGGACACCACCAGTGCACAATCGAGGCCAGGGAGGGATGTGTGAGGTTGGCCAGCCGGGGAGGGACCACAGGAGGTCTCCAGGGTGTGTCCAGCCCCTCTTGCTCAGTCCTGATTGTCAGGACCCCAGCAGCAAGCTAACCTATTGGTCAGAGCATCTTCCCCCTGGTGGTCAGTGCACGTCATAATGACTGGTTGACTGTCTGCCCCCTGGTGGTCAGTGTATGTCATAGCAAGCAGTTGAGTGGCCTTAACATCATTAGCATATTAGGCTTTGATTGTTTGAACAGCCAACCAGACAACCTGACACTTAGCATATTAGGCTTTTATTATATAGGATGTAATTGGATTCTCTGAAGTGTGTGTGTCTGGGGGGGGGGGCGTTCAGGGGGGGAGAAGTTGAGCAATGAGAAAAAAATATTTAAAGAAATAATATATGTTGCCGTTTTAATGAAAATCATAACAACATATGCAGGAAGGTCAATATACCTAATGTAGGAAAAACGGGAACAAAACCATAATACAGCACCCCATAGACAAAACTGTTTAAAAATGTCAGAAGTCAGACTGTAATAATTGAGTTTCTATTAACATAGAGTTTCAGGGAAGTGCAAATATATGAAACTATATATAATGGAGTGAAGATTTAGCACCATGAAAACTGAGACTTCCAAGAGCATACAGAACTTTTGGTAGTTTATATGTACTAAGCAATTCAGGTTGCTAGTCATAACCAAAATTACTTGTACTGAATCTGGGGAAAAGGTATAAATTCTCATTCATTCATTAATCCACTAACATTCATTCAACAAACAGTTGAGCTCCGGTTTCTGAAAAAGCACATTACAACACATAAGAATGAACAACACTGCCCTGTGGCTCAGTGGATAGAGTGTCAGCCTGTGGACTGAAGGGTTCCAGGTTCGATTCTAGTCAAGGGCATGTACCTTGGTTGCGGGCACATCCCCAGTAGGAGGTGTGCAGGAGGCAGCTGATCGATGTTTCTCTCTAATTGATGTTTCTGACTCTCTATCCTTCTTCCTTCCTCTCTGCAAAAAATCAATAAAATATATTTAAAAAAAAAAAAAGAATGAACAACATGAGCCCTGCCCTCCAAGATCTAATACCTTAGTTACCTTATGATTGCTAGGGCTTAAACAATTTTGCAAATGCTTGACAGACACATATACACATATGTAGGTTTTAGCTGTGTCTTTCTTACTTCCTTATCACATGAAATTACAGCTAATTTAGAAAAATGCTCTTTCCAGAGTTTTCTTTATCTTCTCAATGTGTGAAATCATTTTCTAGGAGCAGGTGGTGGGTGGTAATGCTTGTGGTAAAAACAGTTTTCTGTTCAGTCACCTCTTTGATTCATCATTCCTTATCACTAACACAAATGTTCCCTGAAGCTTCTTATCTAAAATTTTATGACAAGTAAAAACGTAACAGTCATGCAATGGTGCACAAATATTTACAAACAAATATGGAATGAAGGAGCACTCCCCAAGGGAAATGACCTTTGTGTAGGTGTATATGAAAATGAATGAGCATGTCTCAAATAAAAAGACCTTTAAACAAGTCTCTGTGTAGTATAATAGTCATCACCATAAACCAATAACCTGAAACAGATAACAAAGCAGAAAGTAGCTCATACTTGAAGTACTGAAAATCATGGGACAAGAACCTCAAGGGGGTATATAAGATGATCCAATGCAGTCAAGACAGAAATTGTGAGAATTTTTATTTATATTTATTTTTACATCATTCTTTGGGATATTTTTTGGCATTTTTTGGGGGGAGGGATAAGTTTCATAATGAATATAAAATATGAGTACACTAGTAGATATTTGTTATATAAGTAAGATAGCATATACACATTAGGGAATATAACAATTTTTTAAACTTTGGGTGTATGACCAGAAAACATTTGAAGAGCACAGACATAGTTAAGTTGTTTTAGAATGTCATTATAAACAGAACCCCTTTTTCATAGAAACATATGTAAGACACCAAAATTAAAAGGTAAGTGTAATATTTATTTTTAAAAATTTAAACAAAAACTATTTTTGACATAAACACTGTTTTTCAATTTCCAAGTTATAATGTCTGAGTTTTACAAAATCAATAAAGAAATGTATGATGCATACATGATTATGAATAGGTGCAGTGTTATCATTATAATTAGTTAGTTACTATTAATAATAGGAAGAGAGCAAAGATGAGGACAAGCATTATAATCATGGTCATCTGGGCAGCTTCACCAGAAAGCTACAGCTTTATGCTCCCCAGGGAACCAACCACGGGCCCATTCCTTACAGATCACTGGGGGAAGAGCTAGAACAAAAGGGGAAATAGGTACATGGCAGTAGAAGTTGGAGTGATGCAGGGGAGGTGCTTGCCTGCCAGTCTAGCCTGGGTTACAATGGACTGACTAGGGGTTGGACCCCCTCAGAAGTGTGCAAAAGCTTTGGTTAAAATGGCCAAAGGAGCTTTCTCTCTCGCTGGCTCTTGTTCACTCTTGCTCGCCCTTGTTCTGTGACCCACACTCGCCTGTGCGCTAGCCCTTTCTCTCTCCATAGCAATGTGGCCTTAAGTAGCCTCATGGCCCAAGGCTGTGCGAACCCCACACACAATGGACTGCGGCTGGGAACAAGCTAAGCTAGCCAGAGGCTGGATTGGACTGGACTTTAATATGAGGCAGAAACGGTGAGCAGTGGCTTTGATTCTGGCCCTGCTGAAGACAAGATTGGACTTCTTCCATGGTGGGACGGACAGAGGTGGGACCTGGGAGTGGCACACCCTTAATTTTACATCATCAGTAAAGCTTTCCATGAAACCCCATCCTCCTGTGGGGGCCTCAGGAAATTCCTTTTCTCATGGCACCCCAAGGACTCCACTTCC
This sequence comes from Myotis daubentonii, assembly GCF_963259705.1. Lineage (NCBI taxonomy): Eukaryota > Metazoa > Chordata > Mammalia > Chiroptera > Vespertilionidae > Myotis > Myotis daubentonii. Next base: position 69,520,779 of record NC_081841.1, on the reverse strand, counting down.
ACCGATAACAGAAGTATTTCATTAGTTTCAGCTCCTGGATTTATTTCTATGGATATTGCAATGCTCATAGATAAGTCACTATGAATGATCACAGTTGATTAACATCTTATCTTATCCAGAACAGTGCTAAAGTACTTCCTCATTACTACTAGTACTGCTAAGTGGATGTGATACTTTTAATTCAATAGAGGGAGCAGGAGAAACCTTAAGTTCCACATGAAAATGAATCCAGCAGGCTGCACATATTATGAGCATGTGGGGTGCAATGTGTCAAAATTTAGCATATGTACTTATTTTCAAAAAATAATTTAATATGCTTAAAGTATCTGAAAAACAATGTAACAATAAAATATTCGTAGACCTTCTGTTCTAGTGTTCCAAGTAAAACAAAATAATCATTAGCCTGCACGTTTCCTTCCTTCCTTTCTTTCTTCCTTTCTTTCTTTCTTTCTTTCTTTCTTTCTTTCTTTCTTTCTTTCTTTCTTTCTTTCTTTCTTTCTTTCTTTCATTTTTCCTTTTGCTGTAAAGGACATTATAGGGCTGTTTGTCCATGAATTCGTCTATATGCTAGGTAATAGTAGCAATGGTATTTTTATGATATTAATAATCATTCTATGAGTGAGAAAGGGAATATTCCTTAAGGACCATACACTGAACTATTTAGGGGTAAAGAATCAACATGTCTGCAATTTATTCTCAATGATTCAAAAATTTTAATATATTTTGTTGGCTTCTAAAGCTTAACCATGATGAATTACCTTCTCAAGAAATAGCCATCAGCATTACACTATTCTATTGTATAGGTACACAGTGAGGCTCAATAGGCTGAAGAAAGATTGAGAGTGCCTCCAAAGGAAATGCCAGTTCAGAATGATTGGTTCAAAGCGGGCTGTTGTTCATACAGTATCACATTCACTAAGAAAGGAGATGTGCGTACCTCTAGAGATATATTTGTCAACAAGAGATATATTTGACATACACACACCTTAACGTGCCACTCAATATATTTGCTCTAAATCATTTATAGCTGTCTGTCTGGAATTATCTTTTCTTGTTAGTTTAATGTCTTTAATTACCTTTCTTCACCCATGAGAATGTGAATTTGTGAGATAGGACACACAAAACTACCTCGATAGCTATTTATCTATCATCTATCTAGAAAGGGATAAGGAGAGGGAAAGAGAATGCAAGAGAGAGGAAAGGAGGGAGGGAGAGAGAGAAGAGAGAGAGGATGACAAAGCCAATGTTAAGTATTAATAACAGGGGAAACTAGGTGAAGGGTATATGATAGTACTATTCTTGTCCTTCTTAGGTAGCCTGACATTATTTGTAAATAAAGTTACAAATGAAGATTGAAATCAATAATCTGGAAGGGAGCTATATAGAATAAGGCTGATATGATTTAAGATTTTGGAGTTTCTCTACTTATACAATGATTTGAGTTATAGTTGGTTCATAGCTCTCATGTTGCCTTGGAGGCTTATTTCATTCTACCTTATAAATAGTCTATTGATAATCTATATCAAATTGCCTGAAAAGTAACAAATATTAAATAAATGTTAAGGTATTTATATTAAATATATTTTCAGAAAAGAAAATAATAATAATGAAAATACCCTACTGATCTCTTTACTAAAATAAATCATGGCAAACTAAAGAACAATTTTAGATAATTTGTCCTTTTTTTACTTTTGAATGAGAGAGACGTTAGGGGCCTTATTGAAGCTTATAATTCAACAAACAAATTGAATAAGATAGCTGTGTAGTGAATACACAAGTGAGGAAGCATGAACCCTGACTTTAAGGAGCTCACAGTCTTCTACAGAAAAGGAAGAATAAATAGAAAAAACTAGGCATTGGCCAATATGTTTTAAAAAATATTTATGGTCAGGGTCATAAGTAGAGTCATAATCACAACTAGGTTTTGCCAATGAGCTATGATTTAAGGGGCTGCTGATAATCTCCAATTGCTCAAAAAAGATTTCACTTCAGTTTATTCCACATTGCCTGAGATAACTACTCTAGAATGCACATGACTTGAAAGAGGTAGATCTCTAAGTCACTTTCTGGTGGAATCCTTCAGGTCTTTTCTCTTTATGATAGTCTAGAAGGGAGTTGAGTATGAAAGTGAAGGTCAATTAAGGGCATGGAATGAAAGAACTGGAGGCAGCCCTGGAATGAGAGGAATACAGAGAATCAGAAAGGGGAGAATAGCTGAGTATACATTGCCTTTACATATGTTGCTTTTGGTAAAACTTGTTTATACAGTGGCTTTAGAATTAAATACTCCAATAATATAAATGTGTACACTTTCTCCGTTGTGGAACTATTCGAAGATAGTCTCTGCATCCAGTCTAAACTACGCGCAAGAAGAGACCATCTGATTTTGTGAAATGTGAACCAAGTGCATCAATTTTTTTTTGAAATTTTAAGCTAAAAATGAAAAAGAATCAAAAGGTGTATTTATAGTTGGATTAAAGAATATTAACAACAGCTTGAAATAGCATCAGAAAAACAAAACAGCTTCTATGCAAGCAACCTGGCTGCACGCAGGACATAGGGAGGGGTGAGTACATTTATACAAAATCAACAACAATGCTTGACAGCTGCAATTTAAGCCATAATGAGTGCCCTGCTCCGAAACCACCATTAGACACCACTCTGTTCTGTCGGTTTGGTACACAGTGGTGCTCAATAGGCCAAGAAAATGACTGTAGACAAAGACTCTTTCATTGGCCAAACTGTAGACAGGTTCCTCTGAGCACTGTTTACTACTAGACTTCGGCCTCGTTCGGTCCTCAGCCTGCCAAGTCCAGTTTGAGCAAGAATCTTAAATCAGTTTAGAGAGAATCCTCACCCTTGATATGTGATCTCCCTTGATATGTGACCAATGATCTCATCTCCTGTGTTTGACATATTAGTCCTTGGCCTGCCTTCAGCAAGAATCCTGTTAAATAGGTTTAGCAAGAATCCCCTCCCTTTGATGTCTCCTCTTATTAATTTCCATCCACTGACCCCTCATCCTGCTTGTTGGCTATAAATCCCCAGCTGTCTTGGCTATATTTGGAGTTGAGTCTGGTCTTTCTCCTCTATTGCAACAGTCTTGCCTTATATCGAAATACAGTCCTGAATAAAGTCTTCCTCATCACGTTAACAAGTGTCAAAAAAGTTTTTACTTTAACAAGTCCAAAGTAAACACCAGATCCAAAAGGACTGATTAAGAAAAATACCAGGTCACTGTCCAAACAGGCCTGTTCCCTCCAAAAAGATAGCCCATCCTTCAAGAGATATTTCAGTATTTATCAACAGTGTTCATTTAAATGCAAAATATATTGAAAGTGATTATTTCTTTTAATGCATTGGTCCTGACACAATAAGCAAGTTTGGCATAGTTCAGGATTGGCATTGAGGCTAGTGCAGTGAGACCTTACTTGGTAAGGGGGGGGGGGGGGAACTATATTAATGTAAGTAAGGAAAATATTTGTCCACATGACTTATTTCTCTGGTTACTGTATAAAATTTCAAATACTGATAGAAAAATCAATCTTAACATTCCAGGAAGCTCTCCATTATTCACTAAGCAGTCAGTGAGCACCACTGTATACCAGGCTCGGTTTGTTGAGGCACTGCAGGACATGCAAAGGAAAGGCCGCCTGGAAGAGGCAATACTTTACCTGAACCTGGAGAACAAGAAACAGACAGTGGCATGAAACTTGAACAGATTTGAATCACCCACTGGAATCCGTACAAGTGAGTGGTAAAGACAGCAAAGGTTTCCCTAGGAAATGTACAGAGTTTGCAAAACTGACAAACAAGAGAGTTATGCTTTTCTGCATCAGAGAAATAAACAATCTATGCTGCTGGGAGGAAGACAAGTGGAAATTAATGCCATAAACGAGGTTACTTTTCTCTCAAATTAGAAAAAAATGAATTGAATGTTCATGAAAAACATTTGTCATGCACTGTGGAGGCTGAGCCAACTCTTCGTTTATTCATAATTTCGTGTGCCTGGTAGCAGACGTGTGGTGGCACAGTACGCAGCAGAGGATAAAGCAAGCGATGCCAGGATTCTGCATGCAGTTAGATGGTGAGTTGTGGAGCCCCTTCCCTCCCAGTGCACGTGTGTATAAATAGCTCCTCCTACCTTCCAGACACCATCTGAATGAACGCAGAGGACGGGAATTAAATGACTCCCTCCACGGATACCAAGGCAGAATTGCCAATAAGTAATCTCAACAAAATCATTTTAAAATGCTCTTTGGCATTTAGAAAACTGCCACTGCGGAAAAAGGCATTGACTTCATTGGGACCACAATTGATCGAAATGTCCTTTCATCTCTTAATTCATTGGTTGATTAGAGCATAATGCCAATAAAATTAAGGACATGGGGCTTGATCTTTCTTTAGATCAATTTTGTGGGTGTGTGTTTTATCCTTGGGCATAATACCTTTCCCCTAAAGCCCAATTTTTAAAAAAATCAAGTAAAAATATTTTGGGTTCACCTCCTTTTTCACCAATTTTCTCTCCATTTGACTTATCTCCTGCAATGCAAAGAACACACACACACACACACACACACACACACACACACACACACATACTTGGCTTATTTAAAAACAAAAAACAAAAAAACAAAGTATTTGGAATGTAGGGTTATCCAGAGGTTTAAGACTGTCTGTTAACCTAGAAAGAGAATGACACAGCAGAGGTATTGCTGCAATTGCATACATGCAGTTATAACAATGAAAGAAATGGATGGTGAGCTGCTGTAGCACATTCTAAAACTGACCCGCAAACAGGGCAGAAAACTCAACTCCCTGAAAACCTGGATACTGCTGTTAATACTCTTTCAAGTTGTAGTATCCGGCCTCACTGACCATTGTTTCTCTTAGAAACTGGAGAAAGTGATTAGCAGAAAAACTGTCCTGGACCTATCTCTGACCCAGTGGCAGCATTATCAGCTCCCTTCCCCGTATTCCCACAGAGCCCTGTATTTATCTTATGTTAGTATTACTATTTTACACCTCCCACTTATTGTACTTCCCACCTAACTCTCTTTGCTAACCTTGAAGCTTCATCTCCTTCCTTATAGGTCCCACAATGGGACGCAGCAGGAGCAAAGACTGCACTCCCTGGGAGAGAACAGTGCCTGACCCCAGCTATGGGAGGAGGTGGCTGCCTGAGCAGGGGCCAGATCCTTGCCTGGGAGAGGTGAGACCACACAGAGGTCTCAGAGGCCAGAAGGCAAGGCCAGAAGCTCAGAGAGGACCAAGGAGGGCAGGACTAGTCAGAAAGGGGATGCCCTTGCGGTCTTTTAGGACGTGGTTGTGGTATTCAGCGAATGGGCTGTAGTTCAATTGTCTAAGTGGCCAAGTTGGTGGAGGGCTGGGCTCTGTCTGGAGACCAAATCCCATTTGACCCAGCGATCCCACTTCTAGGAACATATCCTAAGAGACCTGAAACACCAATCAGAAAAAAATATATGCAGCCCTATGTTCATAGCAGCACAATTTATAACAGCTAAGATCTGGAAACAGCTCAAGTGCCCATCAGCAGATGAGTGGATAAAAAACCTGTGGTCCATCTACACAATGGAATACTATGGTGCTATGAAAAGAAGGAACTATTACCCTTTGCAACAGCATGGATGGACCTGGAGAGCATTATGCTAAGCAAAATAAGCCAGTCTGAGAAAGAGAATTATCACATTATCTCGCTCATATGTGGAAACTAATGAACAAAATAATCTGATGAACAAAATAGATCCAGAGACATTGAACCATGGAACAGACTGATGAATTTCAGAGGGAAGGTGGGGGTTGGGGTTGGGAGGGGAGAGATTAACCGGAGAACTTATATGCATATATGCATAGCCCATGGACACAGACAATGGTGTGGTGAAGGCTGTGGAGGGGAGGTGTGGGGAGGAGGGGGTCAATGGGAAAAAAACACAAGCAAACAAAAGAAAGTAAAAAGGAATAAAAAGTGAAAACATAAAAAAGCTATATGCTCATTTGGGCACAATCAGAAGCCTATAATTGATGTAGCATATTGAAAAAAATCATTGCCCATTTCTTTCATTTTTTTTTTGAGCTTGAATTCTCCCTTGACAGTTTTACATTAAATGTCTTATCTTTGAGTCTGTATTTACCTTGCTGAAAGAGATCATTATGCTAAGAAAAAATTCTATTCTGTTGATATTATTTAAGTAACTATTAATACAATTTTATAAATAGATATAATTAAGTCAACACTGGCAACTTTCTTTGAAATTTTCTCTTTTCCTTCCCGAGCTTATTGTAATCTCTGACTGTAACTTGTAAACATCTGTCTAGAATTGATGAAACGTCCCCCATTTGGGTCCCAGTCAGCTCAGAAACTATCATGTTTAAGAGCTGAGCATCACTGCAGTAAGGTAAAAATGAACAAACTAAAGTGTTCTAGTGGGAGAAGATCACAGGCTGATAATCCCTCTAAGGAGTCCCTTTATACAAAGCTGAGACTTTAGGAGGGAAGTGTTAAAGGAAATGATTACTTGAATAACATACATGTGATTAAAACACTCAATGTACGGAAAGTAAGGATTTTTCTTAGAAGATGAGTTTGAAATAGAATGTGCCAGAGGCTCCTCCAATGTCCTCAAGCCTGCCTGCTCCCTCTCTGCCTCCATAAAGGGTAGAATTTGCCCCAGCATATTACCCCACCCTTTGCACCTCTGCAGACATCCTTTCATCCAGAGAAGCCTTTTGTGTCACCTAGAAATGGATATTTAAAAGGTAAAAACACTTTGCAGCCTTACTGCAGGTCCAACCTTATTGCATCCTTATCAAGTACCAGTGGAAGGACGAATCATCTTCTTTAATCTTTACAGCGAGGCTCCTACCAGCTGGCTTTTCCTCAGTCTCACAAAGCAACCACACACCTGGAAACCCAGACTTCAGCCCTCCTCTGTCCCATGTTATCTGCCCCCAAAGCTGAGTGAGGACCGAACATAACTATTTTTTAAAACGTTTTTATGAATCCCTTTGATTAAACATTTGGCCATATTTTCCTCTGTTACCACAAGCTCTTCTGTTAATCCAGTGAACAAACATTTATTAAACACTTATTTTGTGACCACACACAGTGCTAGATTCAGGGAACACTATAGTCATGCTCTTCCCTTCATGGGAAAGGCAGACAGTAAAGAAGGCTCAGCCCCACTGTGGTCAGTGCTATGAAGATGACAAGTGTGATGGCCTGAGTGAGGCAGGTAGGAATGGATGGATCAGGGATATCTGAACTGAGAAGTGAAGCATGAGAATAAGTCAGATTTTCCTCGTGCACGCATCTTATCACGCTTTATTTTTAATAAAATTTCAATCTAATATCCCACACAAACAAAAGTGTGTGTCCTTTGTTTGTTCCCAAAGTATAAGGGTCATGAGACCAAAAAGTGAGAAAACCACTATGGTTTATCCCCAGCCGTGATTGGTCCATTTCTTGTACTGACTTCATAAGGCACCATTGTGATGTAATTGCTAACCACTCCCCATCCGTGATTGGTCCATTTGTTGCTCTGACCTCATAAGGCGCCACTGTGATGGAATTGCAAACCACTCCTATATAAGGCCCTGTCTGGGCCGAGGATTTCGTCCGTTATAGCCCAGGAAGCTGCTTGCGGTGACCTGTTGGACTTGGACGCCTTAGAGCTGCCATGTCGTCTGACTGGGCAACTTCCTCTTCTGAGGTTTCAACCCCTCCCGTCAACCAGTTGCGCTTCCTTGGTGACTATGTGCTCCAACGAACAATCAGCAAGGGAGCCGGGGCCATGGTGAGCTTGGCCCGGCATGTGCCAACTACCACGGAGGTGGTTATAAAAGGGATTAGTCGGAAGGGCTGTCCTGAGTTCCCTCAAGAAGCCCATTGCCTCCAAACCTTAAATCATCCTAACATCACTTCATTATTTGAAGTAATTGCCACCCAGGACAAGGTTTACTTGGTGATGGAGCACGTGAGGGGAGGGGACCTAGGAGAGTACCTGGAGACCTATGGCCGCATGACGGAGCAAGAAGCGCGCGCTGCGTTCCGGCAGCTGGTGTCTGCGCTCCAGTATTGCCACCACAGGGGCATCGCCCACCGGGACCTGAAGCCCGCCAACATCTTATTAGAGACTAATGGCCTCATGAAACTGGCCGACTTCGGTTTTGCCAAAGAAACGAAGGGCCAAAATCTGAGCACCTTCTGCGGCACCATCTACTACATGGCCCCCGAGATATTCAAACATCAAGACTACGACGGCTGCAAAGCGGACATCTGGAGCTTGGGGGTGACGTTGTACAAAACGGTGACGGGAAAGTTGCCATTCAAGGGAGCCAACATTGTGAGGCAGAGGGAGAAGATCCTGGCGGGGAAGTTCGAAGTGCCGCACTTCCTGAGCAGGAAAGGTCAAAGTTTTTTAAAACGACTAATTACTGTGGACCCCAACCAGAGGCCGACCATGGAAGAGGTCATGGAGGACCCCTGGCTCAACATGGGCCAGGAGGAGGAGCCGCTGCGGCCCTACATCGAGCCACCCCAGGAGGACTTGGACCCCCGCGTCACAGAAATGATGCTGGACCTGGGCTTCAACCAGGAAGAGATCGAGCATTCAGTGAAGCAGAGGACATTCGATAAAGTGATGGGGACATACAGGATCCTGAGGGAGACCCAGACCAAGATGCCCGGCCGCACCATCCGGGTAAGGCCCTACCCCTCCCTTGAGGCCAGGAGGATTTTCTCCAGCCAGGAGGTGGGTGAGTCATTTGAAGGAAAAACAGAACAACCTTCCAATCCCATAGACAGCCCGGGGTCTAAGGTGACCACTCCCCCACCCAACCTGGTGGAAACCATATCCACCACTCCCCCAGCCGACCCCATTGAGTTCATGACAGCTACCCCCAGCCCAGTCCTGCAGCGCGGCTCTGAGGGCTCCCCCGCCATGCGCAACAGCCGCAGCAGCAGCATTATCAGCAGCCGGGGAGCCCCAGGGGGAGCTGCCCATGAACTGGGCCTCCACACTGGGCAGGCTGAGGAGGAGAGCAATGACCTAGACTACCTGGGGTCGAACGTGACCACTCCCCCAGGCAGCCTGGTGGAAACCATACCCACCACTCCCCCAGCCGGCCCCCCTGAGTTCAGGACAGCTACCCCCAGCCCAGTCCTGAAGCGCGGCCGTGGGGGCTCCCCGACCATGCGCAACAAAAGCCACAGGAGCAACATCAGCAGGGGTAGAGCCAGAGGGAGAGCCGCCCATGAACGCGGCCTCCACACTGGGCAGGCTGAGGAGGAGAGCAAAGAAATAGACTGCCCGGGGTCGAACGCAACCACTCCCACAAGCAGCCTGGTGGAATCCATATCCACCACTCCCCCAGCCGACCGCCCTGAGTTCAGGACAGCTACCCCCAGCCCAGTGCTAAATCTTGGCTCTGTGGGATCCACCACCATGGGCAACAAAAGCCACAGGAGCACAATCAGCAGGGGTAGAGACCAAGGGGAAATTTCCCATGAACGCGGCCTCCACACTGGGCAGGCTGAGGAGGATTCCGAAGACACAGACTGCCCGGGGTCGAACGCGACCACTCCCCCATCCAGCATGGAAGCTATAACCACCACTCCCCCAATCAAATGCACTGCGTTCAGGACAGATACCCGCAGCCCAGTCTTGAGCACCATCATCACGGGTGGAGCCAAAGGGGGAGCCGCCCATGAAAGCGGTCTCCACAATGGGCAGGGTGATGGGGGCAGCCCAGTCTCTCCCTCTGGACACAGCCAGGGCCGGCCTGGGTGGGTTAGGAGGGCCTGGAGATTCATTTCAAAATGGACTTGCTGTGGGTCACCCAAGAAGAAGAAAGGTTTTAGAAGGACGAAAGTCCAACCCATGTAAAATTAAAAATTTTTGACGGTGAAGGTGAGACAACAGTTACCTCAAAGGTGCAGGTGCGGAGCTCCAGGAAGGCCATGCACGTGATCTGGGAGCTGAGCCACAGGATGGATGTAACCAGCTCGGGGCCAGTGGCACCAGAAATAAAGGCAGCCTGTGCCAGGTGAGAGCACGTGGTGCAGCCAAGGATGGAGGCGTGCGAAGGGCTGAAAGGATGCATCCAAGAGGACCATGACCTTGGCTCACTATCAGCACCAACACCGGGCACAAGGTTCATTGAAGAACACTGCCCAGCAGGCCGAGACACGGAACTTCTCTGCTGCAGTCTGGCTGGCTGTGCTCCAGGCCTCCCCCAACAAAGTCTGAGTGGCCAAGAGCCAGCGATACCCCAACAAAGTCCAGGAGGCAGCGACCCAGCAGTCCCCCGACGTTGTTCAAGAGAAGGCAATCCAGAGGTCCCCCGAAGCTGTTCAAGAGAAGGCGATCCAGAGGTCCCCCGACGTTGTTCAAGAGAAGGCGATCCAGAGGTCCCCCGACGTTGTTCAAGAGAAGGCGATCCAGAGGTCCCCCGACGTTGTTCAAGAGAAGGCGATCCAGAGGTCCCCTGACGCTGTTCAAGAGAAGGCGATCCAGAGGTCCCCCAACACTGCCCAATAGAAGGGGACCCAGAGGTCCCCTGACGCTGTTCAAGAGAAGGCGATCCAGAGGTCCCCCGACGCTGTTCATGAGAAGGCGATCCAGAGGTCCCCTGATGCTGTTCATGAGAAGGCGATCCAGAGGTCCCCTGACGCTGTTCATGAGAAGGCGATCCAGAGGTCCCCTGATGCTGTTCAAGAGAAGTCGATCCAGATGTCCCCCGATGCTGTCCAAGAGAATGCGACCCAATGTTCCCCTAAAGCTGTTCAAGAGAAGGTGACCCCGCGGTCCCCTCAGGCTCTCCAAGAGAAGGCGATCCAGTTGTCCGCTGATGCTGTCCAAGAGAAGGGGACCCAGAATTCCTCCGGCGCTGTTCAAGAGAAGGCGATTCAGAGGTCCCCCGACGCTGTCCAAGAGATGGCGACCCAGTGGTCCCCCGACGCTGTCAGGGAGGCGATGACTCAGCGTTCCCCGTCGCTGTTTGGGAGGCAGTGACCCAGCTGTCCCCTGAGGCTGTTTGAGAGGTGGAAACCCAGTGGTTCCCCAGCACAGTCTAGGAGGCAGCGACCCAGAGATCCCCCAATGCTACCCAGAGCCCTGTTCCCAGGTAATGACTGCATTTCAGCGCTTTGGAGTGCAAACCAGGCAAGTTTCAAATGAAAACCCCTCTCTGGAGCCCTATTCTAGGTCCTGCTTCTGCAGCAGAAGCTGGGGTAAGTAAAGGGTGGTGTGGGTGGTTAAAAAAAAAAAAAAAAAAAAAAAAAGGGTATCCAGGTGGTGTCTTGGTAAGCATCATTTCAAGAATGCCTGCTGAGCTTGGAAGACTGCTTGGCGTCCCCTGCTGGTCAAGAGGAGAAGCCGCTCTCTCTGAGAGTCCACTTCTCAGCCCCTACTGAAACTTCAGAGACTGGACTTTTTCATGGGTCCCTTTCCTCCCCTGCTCCTTGGCTCCCATGTTTGTGGGACTTCTTATTAAAGTATTTGGTTCTCCCAAACTTTCTAATAAACTTGATGATCCAGAAAAAAAAATTATCAATCTTCTTTTCAGAAACTGTTTCTCTACCTTAGTGGATGTTAAACATTTGTGGTGTGGGACTTTCTGAAGTGCTGGGTGGGCTTCTACTAGAAAAGGAGTTGGGAGAGAGGAGGGAAAGGAAGGGGAAGAAACAGGGGGGGAAGGAAAGAGGGAAAGGAAGGGGTAGGAGAGAGAAATACCAGTGTTACCCACATCCTGGGTTACTACTGAGAAGAAAGATGAAATTTGGGTTAACACCTTTCCTCAACTGTAATAGAGTGCTAATAGGGTGTGAAAGAGAAAGAGTGAGGTGCAAAGGAACAGTGATGATGGAGAAGGTGAGAGGAGTGGGAAGGGGTGAACTCTCAACCCATTGTTCACAATGGTGGTGACACTGATAAAAACGTGTTTAAGAGCCCTGCTGTGTCATCTGCTCCCAACTCCTTTGGGAAGTCCTTCAAATTCCTATTTGATAACACTGAAGAAACACCCCCTCTAAATCAGACAGACCAAAGAATCCAGGCTTTTTATTCCCCATGACAAGATGAAGAAGGCTAAGCATAATCAGACAGGGTGAACATTCATCCTAGGTTTTCTCCAAACATTTCTGACTTGAGATATTCTGTCCTATTGATCCCATAAGCACACATAAGCCTTTTCAGTTCATGTGCCCAGACTGTTGGTTAGACAATAAACTGGTGATAGGAATGCTCAGGGACATGAATGATTCCAAAACACTTTTAGTTCATTGGTCCTGTGCTCCAGATCATGTCAATCCTCTTCCTGGAACTTTCCAGGGACTTGCATTGGGTCCAGAAGAAAATCTAAAATCCTTGCCATACTCCTCAAGCCCCTATAGAATCCGATCCTTACCTCCTCTCCCCTTGATTCACCACCTTCCAGTCCCATTGGCCCGCTTTCTTTTCTGTGAGCATGCTGAGTTTATTCCTTTCTCAGAGCCTTGGCCTTTGTTCTTACCCCTGTCGAGAATGTGTTTTACATCAAGTTTTCATGGGCTTCTTCTCCTGGTTCAGATCTTGACTAAAACTCCCATTTTCTCTGGATGTCACCCCTAATAATCCTGCCTAAACTAGCACTACCCCCAACCCCAATACCTTCTTGGGCATGGCCCTTTTAAATCACCTTCATGGCATTTACTATCCTATATAATAAAAGCCTAATATGCTAAGTGGCGGGTCATCCGGTAATTTGTTCAACCAATCAAAATGTAATGTGTTAGCCAAAACCGGTTTGGCTCAGTGGATAGAGCATCAGCTTGCGGACTGAAAGGTCCCAGGTTCGATTCCGGTCAAGGGTATCTACCTGGGTTGTGGGCACATCCCCAGTGGAAGATGTGCAGGAGGCAGCGGATCGATGTTTCTCTCTCATCGATGTTTCTAACTATCTCTCTCCCTTCCTCTCTGTAAAAAATCAATAAAATATATATTTTTTTAAAAAAGTAATATGTTAATGATATGATAAGGCCACTCAACCACTCACTATGACACGCACTGACCACCAGGGGGAGACAGTTGACCTGTCAACCAGGTCTCAATGACAAGCACTGACCATCAGGGGGCAGATGCTCGGACCAGTAGGTGAGCTTGCTGCGGGGGTCTGGCTGATTGCCACTGAGCAAGACAGGCCAGACATGCCCTGGAGCCCTCCTGCAGTCCCTCTCCAGCTGGTCAACCTCCCGTGTCCCTCTCCAGCCCCAATCATGCATCAGTGGGGTCCCTTGGCCTAGCCTGCGCCCTCTTGCAATCCAGAACCCCTCAGGGGACGTTGAAGAGCTGGCTTTGGCCAGATGCCACAGGCATAAAAGGCTAATATGCAAATAGACTGAGCAGTGGAACAACTAACTGGTCATTATAATGTTCACTGACTACCAGGGGACAGGCGCTCAACACAGGAGCTGCCCCCTGGTGGCCAGTGTGCTCCCACAGTGCGAGCGCCTCTCAGCCAAAAGCCGGACTCACAGCTAGAGAGCGCAGCAGCAGTGGCTGGAGCCTCTCCCGCCTCCACGGCAGCACTAAGGATTGCCAGCGTAGACACGTTCCCCATGGGTCCCTCTACAGGCAGTTAGCCACCCCCCAAGAGCTCCCGGACTGCAAGAGGGCGCTGGCAAGGCTGAGGGACCCCCCCTCCCACAAGAGTGCATGACTTTTGTGCACCAGACCTCTAGCGATCTATAAGCATCTTATTTACGTATTTGATTATCTTTTTTCCCCATTGGAGTATAAGCTACAGGAGGCTTAGTCTGTCTCTGACTCACTCCTACAAAAGCATCCAGCACAAATAGATTCCCAAAAAACAATAGGTATCCAAAAAATATTTACATGATAAATGACTAAATAAAGGTATGTCTCATCTCCTTTGTAGTTAAACACAGTGTACGGCACACCACAGGCCTTAGAAATGGGGAGGAGTACCAGTCACTGAACCCGGGAAGATTACTAGCAAGCTTTTTTTTTTTTTCATCAGAAAATGAAGGTTACTCTTACATATCACTAGATTAGAAATGCACTTCAGTAAAAAATAAGCCCTGATTCACTTAGGCTTCACATGGTACTGATTATTTTCCTAAAAAGGCAAGTTTTTCCTTAAGTACAAGGAAAGACCCTTCTGGACTCCCAGGAGCAGGGATCTCCAGCAGTGACATCCTTGGATGTAAGGGGGATAATATTAATACTACTAGAGACCTGGTGCATGAAATTCATGCACTGGAGTGGGGGGGGGGGAGGGCGAGAGGGATAGGGTGTTGCTCAGCCTAACCTGCACCCTCTCCAATCTGGGACCAGAATTAGGCCTAAACTGGCAGTTGGACATCCCTCTTACAATCCGGGACTGCTGGCTTCTAACTGCACGCCTGACTGCCTGCCTGATCGCCCCCAACTGTCCTGCCCTGCCAGCCTGTTTGCTCCCAACTGCCCTCCCCTGCTGGCCTGTTCACCCCCAACTGCCCTCCCCTGCCAGCCTGATAGCCCACAACTGTCCTCCCTGCCAGCCATCTTGTGATGATGTAAGGGTGCAAGGGCCTGAGGGCCACCTAGGCTTTTATTAGTATAGATTCTTCCAGTTTTTCTGTATCTTTTGGTATCAGTAACCTAAGAGGTCATCAGTACTAATCTCCAATTAAAAGTACCCACAGAAATTACAGGGAATCTTCCAGATAAACACTCCAGCCTTCCTAAGATGTGCAAATGAGGTCTGTTAGCATAACCTCCCAGGTAGAACTTGCTCATTCCTACTGATCTTAATAGTAACCTACATCAGTGTTGGGAAAAATTCCATTATGGCTCTCTCTCTATAAAACCAGTTTTATAAAATTCAGTGTGTGTGCCTGAATTATGTTCCAACGTATATGTCTGTACTTGTATGTACACACATTCGTTTTGTTTTATATCCTGACACCAAACAAGCAATATGACAAAGAAAAAAAATCATATTCCAACCATTTATTGTCATAAAAAAGTTAAAAAATATTAAAATAATAAAATGAGGGTCTTTACAAGATAACAATGATTGAATTTACAAAAATTGTAATCATGGCCCTCCCCAAAAAGACTTGGAGAAGCTTGTATTGAAAGAACAGCTTCTTCGAGGAGTGTTTTTCCTAAAATCTAATTGATGCACTGGTCACAAGATGTGAAAACGCAATCCCATGTGGAGGTGCTGTGTCATTCCCTAGTACTATTTAAATGCTGCACATGTTTGGCCAGTGATGTGTCTAGTATATTTACAATAAACATAAATCAACACCAAAGTCATTAGTCTATTTTTATAGAACTAGCTCCATTTTCCTCTATCTAGGCGAGGACCTGAGTCCTGCAAGAAGAAGGAATGATTTTAATTAAGGCATCTTGTAACATTTCCTGCATATTCTTTGATATTAATAGGCCCCATCCTATCTAATAAAAGAGAAAAATGGTAATTGGCGTACGACGATACCCTTTTCATTGGCTAATCAGGGCTATATGCAAATTAACTGCCAACTATGATTGGCAGTTAACTGCCAACTATGATTGGCAGTTAACTGCCAACTAAGATTGGCAGTTAACGGCCAACAAGATGGCGGTTAATTTTCATATGTAGGCACAATGCAGGGAGGTGAAAGGGAAAGCAGGAAGAAGCCCCCTGCCACTGACAGTGATCGGAAACCCAGGGGGGAGCTAAGAGCTGGGGGGCAGGGCAAAGGCGGCCTTGGGGCCGCCTTTGCCCTGCCCCCCAGCCATGATCGGAGAATCAGGTGCCTTTGCCGCCCTGGCCAGTGATAGCAGGAAGTAGGGGTGGAGCCAGCGATGGGAGCTGGGCACGGTCTAAGCTGGCAGTCCCGGGAGCTAGGGGTCCCTTGCCTGGGCCTAAAGCGGAGCCCACAATCGCGGGGCCACTGCAGCTGCGGATCCCTGCTGCCCAGGCCGGACGCCTAGGCCAGAGGCATTAGGCCTGGGCAGGGGCGGAGCCTGGAACCACGGGGAGCTGGGGGTCCCCTGCCAAAGCCTGACACCTCTGCCGGAGGCCTCAGGCCTGGTCAAGGGGCTGATCCGGTGATTGGTGATCAGAGGGTGATAAGGGTCAACTCCTCTGGCCGAGGCATCAGGCCTGGGCGGGGGGCGGAGCCGGGGATTGGGGGGATATGATGGTCCCCTTGCCCAGGCCTGAAGCCTGGGTCAGAGGCGTCAGGCTTGGGCGGGGGGTGGAGCAAGCGATCAGAGGGAGATGGGGGTCCCCTGCCCAGGCATGATTCCTGGGCCAGAGGCCTCAGGCCTGGGTGGGGGCCAGAGCCAGTGCTCGGGGGGAGATGGGGGTCCCCTGTACAAGCCTGAAACCTCTGGCGGAGGCGTCAGGCCTGGGCAAGGGGCCGATCCTGCGATTGGAGGGTGATGGGGGTCAACGCCTGAGGGCTCCCAGTATGTGAGAGGGGGCAGGCTGGGCTGAGGGACACTCCCCTCCCCACACACACACCCAGTGCACGAATTTCATGCACCGGGCCCCTAGTTTTCTAAATATTCCGTTAGAAACTGTGGCTCCTACGCCTGCTACTCTAGGCATCCCTTATTCCTTCCTATTTATCCCACCGATTGAAAGCTGAGCAGCACAGTGGAAAACTATCTGGGAGTCACAGAATTGACAGGAAAACTCCGCTGTGTGCTCTGTGCTGGGGTAAAATTACAATGAAAGGGTTTCACGTTTCCTGATTTTTGCCCGGCTTTAATTGAGTTATTTTTCATTTGGTAGATATATGTGCCAGGATGGAACATAATACAGTTAGGACAGCATCCTGTGGGACAATGTGACTAGACATAGCTATGAAAAGGAGGTGGGGTTAAGACCAGTGGCCCCAGATTGCTGAAGGAAGTGAGATAGGTCGGTGAAGACAGAAGCTGTCAGCTGCCCCCAGTTCCTGAAGCACTGAGTCTAAGGATGCTGGAGGAGAAGTTGACAGGAGTAAATGCTACTGTCTCCTAGACTCTACGAGGCCATTAAGAGAAGACCTCCAGCAGGATATGCCCTCGGGGAAGTGGAGAAAAATGATCCTATGGCAAGAAAGCGGAGAAATGCTAACCTCTGCAGAAATCATAGAATTGAGTTCCCCATGCACTTACTGAGTAGTAAAGCCGTACATGTGTACAACTGAATTTCTACACATCAGCTATTATTATGCAAACAGCTGAGATGTTATTATTTACAAATAGCTATAGAGATTTAAATCATTTCTGTTATTTTATACTGGCTGGGCAAGAAAAAGTGTTGGCTTTAAGAATAATTCTCATAAATAGATGAGTAATTATATTAACACAAAGCATAATGAACATTACAATATAGAAAGAATGAAAATATTGCCACAGTAATGATACTACAGAAACATAAACTCCCAGACATCAGAGCAGGAGGAGGGTGAGGAAGGTGGTCCCAGAGGCCACTGGAAGAGGTCCCTGCCTTGTTCTCCTTTGCCTGCATTGAGAAACCGGAGGGAGGCCCTTCAGGTCAACACTTCTACACTCATAATTCCCTGGCAAAATGAACAACATTGCTAGGGAAGGACCATGCAGTTAGCAGCTACTTCTCTGGAGTAGATCAGTTTCTCACATCTTTTCTAAAATGTAGCCAGTTGAAAACAGACTGCTCTGCAATGGGAAGCCAGAACTACACTCTTTCACTGGGGTGGAGAGGAAGGAGAAAGTTGGAAATGGAGGATCAGCCTGAGCACACAGTTCTAGAGGGCAACCTTCAAGACCAGAGTCTGGGTGGGCGGGGTTGGTTGGGGCAGGGGGAGGGGAGGGGCTTCCAGCAGGTGGAGCTGATGCTGCAGGGTGAAGTATAGGGACCAGGGCACTTTTGCTTCAGGTACACACAGGACAGGCCTAGACTAGAGGCATGGACCCTGCATCCATTGGGAATTTATGCTGACTCAGCAGAACTTAACTCAAGCGAGCACAGGATGCTTGATTCCCAGAATGCACACCTGATTTCATGAAGCACAGCCCTCCCTGCCACACACACACACACACACACACACACACACACAAGGTATGTGCGCACGGTCTTCACACTGGAGTCCACAAACCAAGCAACACACAGTTTTCATGGTGTCTGTGGACATGGAGAGAATCCAGCAACCGAAGTGGCACAGTGTGGCCCATTGGATGTTGTCAATTCAGATAGTTTGTAGAGTGGGCTCTAGATGCAAGACAAAGAAAAAGAAGTGTTGGCTTTATGAATAATTCTCATAAGATTAGGAATTATATTGAAACAGCAAATCCTACCTGAGCCCTGAGACTGAGAGATGAAGGGCTGAGCATGACTGCAGGGCCTCTTAAGTATTAGAGTACTTTATTCTCTTACTAGAGGCCCAGTGCACAATATTTGTACACTTGGGGGGGCAGTCCCCTCAGCCTGGCCTGTGCCCTTTTGCAGTCCAGGAGCCCTTGGCGGATGTCCAACAGATGGCGGGGAGCGGGCCTGAGCCAGTAGTAGGACATCCTTAGTGCTGCTGCAGAGGCAGGCTGCTGTGCTCACCAGCCATCACCCAGTCTTGTGGCTGAGCAGTGCTTCCCCTTTGGGAGTGCACTGACCACCAGGGGGCAACTCCTGTGCTGAGCGTCTGCCACCTAGTGGTCAGTACGCATCATAGCAACCGGTCGTTCCGCCATTCAGTTGATTAGCATATTACCCTTTTATTATATAGGAAGGATATACCTCAGTTTGGAAGACAGAATTTACCCTCTCCAAGAGAAACTTGCTAATTATGCCTGAACATTTGTAATTTATAAGGCGAAGGTTCTACTAGTAAAAAATGAGTGCATGCCAATTTCATTTTAGTAGCAAGAACTCTTTACAAAAGAAGGCTTTAAAGTTACTTCTTTTTAAGTTAAGGAAAGGGAGAATTTAAGCAGTAAATAGCAGAGTTGGGATTCAAACCCAGGTAGTCAGATTATAGAGCCAAATTGTCGTCGTCGTTGTTGTTTTTGATTGATTGTTTTTTTACTATGCTACATGAGGTAGAGTATATTTTTGCTGTTTCTAAAGAACAAGCATGTCATTTCAGAACATACTTTCTATCCTAAAGTGTGAAATGATTATCTTATAGAAGCACCTGGTATAGAGTTTAAAACATCATAGGGATTTAGGAAATACCCATTTATATTTCCCTTCATTTCCTTTAATGAAATCTATTTGTCGCCACTCTAAATCCAATGTGTATCTTGAAAGGAGATCCTGTTATTATATTTTCATAGCTTCATTTAGTGCTCAGGTTTAGAGTAACAAACAGCACAGTTATATTTATAATTTAAGCACTCTAAATATCAGGCATTTCCAGTTTGTGGAAGCAAATCACTCAGAAGTAACCAGTGGACATCTGATGGGAAATCCTGATGCTCTGGAGGTATCCAGAGAGAGCCATGGCCCTGAGAATTCCCCTAAGGAGCTTCTTAACTGCTGGGGACTATTTAGAGCAGTGGTTCTCAAGCTTCCTAATGCCGCGATCCTTTAATACAGTTCCTCATGTTGTGGTAACCCCCAACCATTAAATTATTTTTGTTGCTACTTCGTAACTGTAATTTTGCTACTGTTATGAATCATAATGTAAATATATGATAAGCAGGATGTATTTAGGTGACCCCTGTTAAAGGGTCGTTCGACCCCCAAAGGGGTCGTGACCCACAGGTTGAGAACCACTGATTTAGAGGCACTGAAACAGCTGCCTGACTGTGAACTTGGATTTGCATAGACGAGGGCACCACCATGGAATAGTTTCCACAATTGAATTCTTAGTTTTCTGATGGACTTGAGTCTCCACCAGAGTCAGACTGGGGTTCTACATAATAGGTCCCCTGAGATAAACTCAGAATTCCAGAAGAGTCTTGGCCAATCAGGTGCAGCTGGGTAGCTGGGCCTGGATATTGGGGAGGGATTAGTAGTTCCATGGACAGCTTGAAGCTGTGTTTGACCATCCCCAATGTAGGGTCTTCCTGTCTCCATGCCCCTCCCTTAACATTCAAATGGCCCTGTTTCCTCAGTGTTCACAGCACCACATGCAGCCTCCCAGGTGAACCTGGAGCCCAGTGATCCGGAAGCTCCATGGGCTGCACAGAGTGAGCAGGAGAAAGTCAGCTGGTCAGCAGAGGAGAAGCACTGCCAGAGCGGTGAGCCCACAGGAGGCCTGGGCATCTGCGCTGCAGGCCCGCCACGTGCAGGAACTGCTCACACTGTGTGGGTCCCTAGAGAGACTAATTAGGGAGGTGGTTCCTCAGACAAGTCTGGACAACTTGCTAAGCCACAAAGTACGATAGGAACTAGATCATTCAGATTTATGGCATTTATGTAAATGTACTTATGTGCACATCTTCACAGACCATCAGGTAAACACCAGGAAACATTGTATTTCACATTCATTTAAATAGGGATTTGCTAAAGATAAGATGCTAGACACCATGCTTATTTATTTGTTTGTTTTTAAAATCTTTAGTGTTGAAAGTATTACATATGTCTCTCTGCTTCCCCCATTGACTTCTTCTAGCCAACCCCGCCCCCTACCCAGGCCCTCACCACCCTATTGTCTGTGTCCAGGGGTTATGCATAAATGCATACAACTTCTCTGATTGATCTCTTCCTGCCCATCCACCCTCCCCATTTTCCCTCTGAGATTCAACAGTCTGTTCCATGCTTCCATCTCTCGGGGTCTATTAACATCATGTTTAAATGGAGCTTTTAACTAAAGTATTGGGAAAAGAATTTGAGGAACACTAAATGTGGTATTTATTTCAGTGCAATTAAAAAATATTGTCTAGACTGTTGCTTCATGTAAAAAAATAGTTTTGCTTTGTTGTTGGTCCATTCTGCTGCAATTTTAGTGGACATAAACATCTTAATGTATTGAAATGGAATGAGATTTGATTATGAGGAAAGTCTAGATAGTCATTATGAGTAAAAATGACTTAAATGGAAAGTGCTAATATTCACTATAAATTTGCTAATTGTCATTCTGTGGCAAATACTATTACAATAATGACACTCACAGTCACATTATTTTGTGAATAAGCATTAGGAAAGTTGATCATAAAATCATATTTTACCATTAAATAGTTTTCTTCAAAGCTATTAAAATCTTCTACGCTAAGTGTGTCAGTGTTTGTAAGTGCTTTGAAGATGAGGAATGCACTTCTAGGCCAAAATCCCCTTTTAAAGGAAAAAATGTTTTTCTTTTTTTTTTGACTTTACAAATAGCTTTTAAAAGGTTTAGCAATAAACTTACCATAAAACATAACACCCATGTTATCATTAATACTAATGGCAATAAATGGGCTTTTGATGTGTGATCCCATAATCTCATAAAAGTGGCGTTTTATAATTCATAAACCAGTCTCCATTCTTCAGGTATAAGCATGTCCCCCATAAGAAAAATGTGTGGGATCCAAAAACTTAATGGTTCTATAAAAACTTTTTCTATACATAAAAAAGAGAAAGAAACTATACAACCATCCAAATACTCATAAATTTTCTATAAATTTTGGGGAGCAAGGCAGGGTTAGATTTCTATCATCTTGATTTATTAAACCCACTATCTCACACCCCCACCTGATTGTGAATGTATAAGGGGCTCATGTTTGTTATTATATAATAATAATATAATAAAAGCCTAATATGCTAAGCATCTGGTTGTCCGTTCAAGTAATCAAAGCGTAATATGCTAATGATATGCTAAGGCCACTCAACTGCTTGCTATGACGTGTATTGACCACCAGGGGACAGACGCTCTGACTGGTAGGTTAGCTTGCTGCTGGGGTCCGGCTGATTGGAACTGAGTGAGACAGGATGGACATGCCCTGGATCCCTGCTGTGGTCCCTCTCCAGCTGGCCAAGCTCCCACGTCTCTCCTCAGCTCCAATCGTGCACCGGTGAGGTCCCTCAGTCTGGCCTGCACCCTCTCACAATCCGGGACCCCTCGGGGGATGTCAGAGAACCAGTTCTAGCCCGATCCCACAGGCCAGGCCGAGGGACAACATTGGTGCACAAATTCGTGCACTGGCCTCTAGTGGATAATAATCAATAATCAGGGTTAGGACTTTTGGATCTATTCCTTAGTATATAGATATCTAATTACATACCTCATTATACTTTATCTAATTGTTTAATCTTTTTAAATAAGAGCATTTACCTCATTTCTATCCTGAAATAATAGTAGAAAATCATATAAGTATATCTCTCTGTCTAGGAGGAGTTCAACACACAACTCCACTACAACTAGCATTGTGCCCATGGAACACAAATTTATCTTAGAGACTATTTCTAAATGGAAGTTTTCTGTCCCATTCCCACTTCTTTGTAACCAGCAAATGTAAGTTGGATGGAAAGAGCAGCAGTAAAGTTAATTTTACTTTTCATAATCATGAAAATGAGATATAATCCCTTTATCAACATAAAATAATCTATATATAGGAAAGCCTAATATACAAAAGTGTCTCCTTGGGAGTCTGACCGACCAGGAGTTTGATCACTCACTATGACGTGTGCTGACCACCAGGGGGTTGGCATGGAATGAAGGAAGGTCCTGGCCGGCACAGGCAGCTGGGGAAGGGAGGCCCTGGCCGGCAGCCGGCAATCACTAGAGACACTACCGATGCACAATTTCGTGCACTGGACGTCTAGTTTATTATAATTTATTTTGCCAAATACATCTTGAATACATTTATTCATTCATTGAACATTTTTGGATGGTGTTCTAGGTAACAAGAATAGTTCTAGGGAATGGGTATATGGAGATAAAAGCTACAATTCTGTTATTGCCTTCAAAAGTTTCAATATACAGGTTAAATACATTAATAGAGGAATATGAAGGGCCCCAAAAGAAAACATAGGAAAGCTACTTGAATGAGGTGGGTGTCAAAGGAAGGGTTCTTATAGTAGGCAATGCCTGGCCAAGATTTGAAATTGGATAAAGAGTTACCTTGAAAAAGAAGTAGAATATGGGTATTTGATATAGCTGGATCAGTCTGTGACAAGGATGAGAGGCATGGCAAATCTAAAGAAATTTGATCTCAGATGATAATAGTGTGCAGAGGAGGACATGATGACAAGAAATAAGGATGGAGTTAGGAAAGATGTGATGGTGAAAGAGTTTGCCATGAAAATGAGTTTAGGCTTCATTCTATGAGAAAAGGAAATAGCTGTATTAATAATATTTACAAAGAGAGAATATGATATTAAAAAGTATGCTTTTTAAAGCTTCACCTCAGATATGATGAAGGATGGATTTGATAGTAGGTTATAGTAAGATACTATATGAGAAAAAAGGACCCATCCTAAGGCAGTAATGTGGGCATGAGAACGGATTAGACTTGGTGAGAAGACTTGGTGATCTTTTGAATGAAAGGAGCAAAGGAAGAGTACAGAATTAGTTACTTTGGGGGATTCTGGTGTTACAATGATAGAAAACATGGAAATAAGAGCAATTGTGATGGGAAGTGCTGAGCATTAACAATTGGATATAAGATGCTTGTGGGATATTCCATGACTCCTGTGTAGCTGTAATTATAGAACTGGAGTTCAGGAGAATATCTAAGATGGAAATATAGTTTAGGAACCTTTGGTCTGTAGGTCTGAATGTAATTATCCAGGAAGACTGTATAGAGAAAGAAGATGAAAATACCAAGGATACATAAATTCTAGAGAGCACTAACCATTAAATAATACTTTGAGGCGAGGCCGACCTAAAAGTCGGAACTGAGGAGTTGGGTGTGGCTAGTGAGTAATGCTGGAAATGCTAGGAAGCAGTGGCTATGCATGGAAATCAGAGAGGAGGGTTTTCAAAACTCAGAAAGTGATCA